>NC_028642.1:33202465-33276425 GCF_001406875.1 Solanum pennellii | reverse complement strand
TATATATATATATATATATATATATATATAAATTAAATTATTAGTTTAATTCTTTTCTTGATTTATCTCCATATTCTTTTTTATTTTATGTAAGATTATATTTTATGTAAGATTGCATAGTATCCTTTCTTTTCTTGATTTATCTCCATATTCTTTTTTATGTAAGATTATATAGTATCCTTTTATCTTTTGAACAAATTTTTGTCCATGGTGCATGTAGCATTATTTGAGTTACATATTTGTTAGTAGTTGATACTTTTTATTCCTTTTGTGAATTTATCTTTTAATTACTTTTTTGAAATAAATTTTAAAAATATATCTAAATTATATCATTTTATTGAGTTTCATATCTAAACTATTGAGAGTGTGAGTTTCATACCTAAACTATCACTTTTTAGTTGAGAAAAGTTCTCTCTCTTTTATACCATTTTCAACATGGTGTGTGTAATACACTCTTTTATTTTACAAAATTATCACATCACATTCCACACGGAAAAAATATTCAACCTTGACAAAAATTAAATAAATAATAGTATTATTTAAAATTTAAAATTTAAAAATTATTATCAAAAAATATTATTTCTTTTATAAAATAAAATGCAAAATATTTTTCTTACCCTACTCCATCAGCCCTCCCCCCCCCCTCCCTTTTCAAATACTAATTTAGATATTATTTTAATTTTTTTTAGATAATAATTCTACCCACCCCATCTAACCCTCCGCTTTCAATTTTTTTTTCATATTGTCTTAGATATATAATGTAGTCACTTAAAATTTATTAAATATAAATTTATAAAGTTGTTTGGATTAAATTAAATTAATGAATATATTAGTCCAAATAAATATTATGAATTAATATAATTGATTTAATTATTTAAATTCAATAAACATAAATTTAATTAAAGCCCGCTCCATAAAGCCCATATGATATTTCACTTAAATATGATTGGTCGAAGAAAGTCTTGTTCCAATCGCAACTCCTTTATTCTAAAACTATAAATAGAGGTCTCATAATTCAGAAAAAGGGACCCAAGAATTCTAAACAAGAAGCTAGAGAAATCTCTTAGATCAAAAGCCATAAATTTCTCTACAAGTTCAAGAATTCAAGAATTCAAGCGTTCAAGATCAAGTCCAAGTCGTAGAAGAAGTCAAGATCAAGTCCAAGTCAAAGAAGAAGTCAAGTTCAAGTTCAAGAAAGATCAAGATCAAGACCACTGAATTCAAGATCAAGCTCCAAACCCTTGAATTCAACTAGAAATTCAAGATTCACGATAAAGTTCAGGTCAAGATCTAGATCAAGTCCAAGTATAATCAAGATCAAGACCACCAGATTCAAGATCAAGCTCCAAGCCCTTGAATTCAGCTAGAAAGTCAAGATCAAGATAAAGTTCAAGTCCAAGATCAAGTTCAAGAATGATCAAGATCAAGACCACCGGATTCAAGATCAAGCTCCAAGCCCTTGAATTCAACTAGAAAGTCAAGATCAAGATAAAGTTCAAGTCCAAGATCAAGTTCAAGAATAATCAAGATCAAGACCACCGGATTCAAGATCAAGCGCCAAGCCCTTGAATTCAACTAGAAAGCCAAGATCAAGATAAAGTTCAAGTCCAAGATCAAGTTCAAGAATAATCAAGATCAAGACCACCGGATTCAAGATCAAGCGCCAAGCCCTTGAATTCAACTAGAAAGCCAAGATCAAGATAAAGTTCAAGTCCAAGATCAAGTTCAAGAATAATCAAGATCAAGACCACCGGATTCAAGATCAAGCGCCAAGCCCTTGAATTCAACTAGAAAGCCAAGATCAAGATAAAGTTCAAGTCCAAGATCAAGTTCAAGAATAATCAAGATCAAGACCACCGGATTCAAGATCAAGCGCCAAGCCCTTGAATTCAACTAGAAAGCCAAGATCAAGATAAAGTTCAAGTCCAAGATCAAGTTCAAGAATAATCAAGATCAAGACCACCGGATTCAAGATCAAGCGCCAAGCCCTTGAATTCAACTAGAAAGCCAAGATCAAGATAAAGTTCAAGTCCAAGATCAAGTTCAAGAATAATCAAGATCAAGACCACCGGATTCAAGATCAAGCGCCAAGCCCTTGAATTCAACTAGAAAGCCAAGATCAAGATAAAGTTCAAGTCCAAGATCAAGTTCAAGAATAATCAAGATCAAGACCACCGGATTCAAGATCAAGCGCCAAGCCCTTGAATTCAACTAGAAAGCCAAGATCAAGATAAAGTTCAAGTCCAAGATCAAGTTCAAGAATAATCAAGATCAAGACCACCGGATTCAAGATCAAGCGCCAAGCCCTTGAATTCAACTAGAAAGCCAAGATCAAGATAAAGTTCAAGTCCAAGATCAAGTTCAAGAATAATCAAGATCAAGACCACCGGATTCAAGATCAAGCGCCAAGCCCTTGAATTCAACTAGAAAGCCAAGATCAAGATAAAGTTCAAGTCCAAGATCAAGTTCAAGAATAATCAAGATCAAGACCACCGGATTCAAGATCAAGCGCCAAGCCCTTGAATTCAACTAGAAAGCCAAGATCAAGATAAAGTTCAAGTCCAAGATCAAGTTCAAGAATAATCAAGATCAAGACCACCGGATTCAAGATCAAGCGCCAAGCCCTTGAATTCAACTAGAAAGCCAAGATCAAGATAAAGTTCAAGTCCAAGATCAAGTTCAAGAATAATCAAGATCAAGACCACCGGATTCAAGATCAAGCGCCAAGCCCTTGAATTCAACTAGAAAGCCAAGATCAAGATAAAGTTCAAGTCCAAGATCAAGTTCAAGAATAATCAAGATCAAGACCACCGGATTCAAGATCAAGCGCCAAGCCCTTGAATTCAACTAGAAAGCCAAGATCAAGATAAAGTTCAAGTCCAAGATCAAGTTCAAGAATAATCAAGATCAAGACCACCGGATTCAAGATCAAGCGCCAAGCCCTTGAATTCAACTAGAAAGCCAAGATCAAGATAAAGTTCAAGTCCAAGATCAAGTTCAAGAATAATCAAGATCAAGACCACCGGATTCAAGATCAAGCGCCAAGCCCTTGAATTCAACTAGAAAGCCAAGATCAAGATAAAGTTCAAGTCCAAGATCAAGTTCAAGAATAATCAAGATCAAGACCACCGGATTCAAGATCAAGCGCCAAGCCCTTGAATTCAACTAGAAAGCCAAGATCAAGATAAAGTTCAAGTCCAAGATCAAGTTCAAGAATAATCAAGATCAAGACCACCGGATTCAAGATCAAGCGCCAAGCCCTTGAATTCAACTAGAAAGCCAAGATCAAGATAAAGTTCAAGTCCAAGATCAAGTTCAAGAATAATCAAGATCAAGACCACCGGATTCAAGATCAAGCTCCAAGCCCTTGAATTCAACTAGAAAGTCAAGATCAAGATAAAGTTCAATTCAAGATCAAGATCAGGTCCAAGTCCAAGAGGAAGTCAAGATCAAGTTCAACAACGATCAAGATCAAGACCACCGAATTCAAGATCAAGCTCCAAGCCCTTGAATTCACTAGAAATTCAAGATCTAGATAAAGTTCAAGTCCAAGATCAACATCAATTCCAAGCTCAAGTTCAAGTCCAAGATCTAGATAGAGATCAAGATCAAGATAAATCTCAAGTTCAAGATCAAGCTTTAACTCCCTTGAAATTATATTTGAAAAGACTAATTCAGAGGAATCATAGAGATTGTAATACTCACACTTGAAATAATAAATCGATTGTTGCTATAATCTTTCCCTCTTGATTATTGTTTTCTCGACATGAATTTTATTGTCTACAAATTCTGGCATGTCCAGTGGGACAATCTCTACCTCTCATCTCAACTTTTCAAGCATCAAAGAATATCAAAATATCTTCCACTATAGACGAACAACTAGTAAGTTTAACTAAATCAATTGAAGGCCTGAAAAAGTGCGCACACAAACAAGATGCTAAACTCTCCAAGCTAACAAATAAGATGGATAACATGATTGAAAGAAGATCAAGTCAATCACCTGTGAAGCTTTCTAAAATTCAAGACGAATGAGAGTCTTGCGTAAAGCAAACAAATATCAATGAGATTCATATCTCAGCTGAAGGTTTGATTTTAATTGATCAATTAAAGAACTTTATCATAGAGGCTATCAAAGACAAATTTGAGTCTTCATCCAAATTTCCTCCCATATATGCAAGGTCATATACACAAAGGATTGATAACTTGATAATGTCTAAGGGCTATCAACCTCCTAAGCTTCAATAATTTGATGGCAAAGGAAATTCCAAACAACATATAGCGCACTTTATTGAGACTTGCAATGCTGCTGGGACATAAGATGATTATCTTGTTAAAGAGTTCGTTCGATCTCTCAAAGAAAATGTCTTTGATTGGTACACAATTCTCCTTAATAATTTCAGTAGCACGAGACATGTCATTAGTATGATGGAACTTACAAAGGTTCGTCAAGGTGAAAATGAGTTAGTTGTTGACTTTATCAATAGCTGGAGAAGTCTGAGCCTCAACTGCAAAAATCGCCTTAGTGAAATTTTCATCCAAGGTATGAATTGGGGTCTTCACTACATTTTGCAAGGATTAAAGCCCAATACATTCGAAGAATTGACAACTCGTTCACATGACATGGAATTAAGCATGACATTAAGAGAAGATCAACAATCTCCTGTCTATGGACCTCATGAAGATGAAGATATAGAAGAACTCCAAAGTGGAAACAAGTCTGCATCCGAAGATGACTTTGAAGAGTCAATGTATATCTAGACGCTCCTTAACGCATGAGCTTAAACTGCAAGTTACAATGCTCCTTAAAACACGAGCTTAAACTGTATGTCACTTAAATCTTCAAGCTGAAATGCTCCTTAAAACACGACCTTAAACTGTATGTCACTTAAATCTTCAAGTTAGAGTTAAATCTTCAAGTTGAAATGCTTCTTGAAACAGGAGCTTAAATTGTATGTCACTTAAGTCTTCAAGTTTGAGTTAAATCTTCAAGTTGAAATGCTCCTTGAAACACGAGCTTAAACTATTTGTCACTTAAATATTCAAGTTTGAGTTAAATCTTCAAGTGGAAATGCTCCTTGAAACACGAGCTTAAACTATATGTCCCTTAAATCTTCAATTTTGAGTTGAATCATCAAGTTGAGATGCTCGTTGAGAAATGAGTCTAAACTGTATATCATAAAACTCTTTAAATTTGAGCTAAATCTTCCAGTTAAAATGCTCCTTAAGGTACAAGCCAAAATTGCATGTCACTCCTGGCCCGCAAGAGTATAAACTGTGTACGGCACAACAAAAAATCACTCACTCCTCCATAACTACGTTGTGACTTGATCATCTTCATCGAGGTACATAGGCACTTAGATTCATATTCTAAGTTCAGTTGCATGAGTGTCAAAAAAAACAAATGTTCCCACTTGATCTGTTGTATGAGTTAAAGTTATGAGTAATCATTCATAAAACTTCAGACTTGCACCGAATGATGGTGACTCAATGGGGGCAAACCCTTATGAATAAAGTTGATTCAAGATGAAGTCTTCAAAATCTCCAAGCATCCAGTTGAAGTCTTCAAATTTTTCAAGCCTAGTTTTTGAAAGATAAAATATCTCGACAAGACTTGAAGAAGGGGCATTTGTGGTCACTTAAAATTTATTAAATGTAAATTTATAAAGTTGTTTGGATTAATATTAAATTAATGAATATATTAGTCCAAATAAATATTATGGACTAATATAATTGATTTAATTGTTTGAATTGAATAAATATAAATTTAATTAAAGCCTATTCCATAAAGCCCATATGATATTTCACTTAAATCTAATTGTTCAAAGAGAGTTTTGTTCCAATCGCAACTCCTCTATTCTAAAACTATAAATAGAGGTCTCATAGTTCAGAAAAAGGGGCCCAAGAATTCTAAACAAGAAGCTAGAGAAAGCTCATAGATCAAAAGCCATAAATTTCTCTACGAGTTCAAGAATTCAACTGTTCAAGATCAAGTACAAGTCCAAGAAGAAGTCAAGATCAAGATCAAGACTACCAAATTCAAGATCAAGCTCCAAGCCCTTGAATTCAACTAGAAAGTCAAAATCAAGATAAAGTTCAAGTCAGGATCAAGATTAAGTTCAAGAATAAGTTCAAGTCCATGATCAAGTTCAAGAACGATCAAGATCAAGACCACCGGATTCAAGATCAAGCTCCAAGCCCTTGAATTCAACTAGAAAGTCAAGATCAATATAAAGTTCAAGTCCAAGATCAAGTTCAAGAACGATCAAGATCAAGACCACCGGATTCAAGATCAAGCTCCAAGCCCTTGAATTCTACTAGAAAGTCAAGATCAAGATAAAATTCAAGTCTAGATCAAGATCAAGTCCAAGTCCAAGTCCAAGAAGAAGTCAAAATCAAGTTCAAGAACGATCAAGATCAAGACCACTGAATTCAAGATCAAGCTCCATGCCCTTGAATTCAACTAGAATGTCAAGATCAAGATAAAGTTCAAGTCCAAGATCATGATCATTTCCAAGCTCAAGTTCAAGTCCAAGATCATGATCAATTCCAAGCTCAAGTTCAAGTCCAAGATCATGATCAATTCCAAGATCAAGTTCAAGTCCAAGATCTAGATAGAGATCAAGATCAAGATAAATCTCAAATTCAAGATCAAGTTTTAACTCCCTTGAAATTATATTTGGAAAGGCGAATTCAGAGGAATCACAAAAATTGTAACACTCGCACTTGAAATAATAAATCGATTGTTGCTATTCTTGCGTTCTTGATTATTGTTTTCTCGATGCGAATTTTATTGTCTACATATACATGTCGAAAATAATTTTTACTTGTCGTCGCATAATATTTTTTAAATTTTTTACTTATTTATGTTACATTTGGTACAGTAATAGAAAATTATTTTCTAAAAATATATGTACATACATATCTAAGACAAAATGAGAAAAATGTAAAAAAAAAATCAGGAGCGGAGGTTACACAGGATGGGGTAGAATTTTTCGGGTACGTGGAGGAAGTGGGGTAAAAAAATAATTTAATTTTTTTATTTTTTTAGATAATAATACTTTAATCTTTTTTTTAATTAATATTAATAGTTTATTATTTAGTTTTTGTTAAGGTGAAATATTTTATCCATGTAGAATGCCATGTGTCAAGGTTTCTTTCAAATTAAAGAGAGAGTGTATTGCACACACCACCAAGGTGTGTTTCTCAAACTAAAAGGTGATATTTTAGATGTGTAACTCACACTCTCAATAGTTTATGTATGAAGATAATTTAAGTGTGTTACTTACACTTATCTCTTCTTTTTTGGTTAAAGATTATGAAGTATTAGTATCCTTTAAAGATTATTTTTATAATAATAATCTTTAAACATTATATATTGTCTTGAATTTGACTTCAGTAACTCCACAATTTTGTAATAAGAAGCAAGACACTTACAAAAGAATTGTGCTCCTCGTCTTACTTATGCTCTCTTCCACATCTAAACTGGTGTTCTTGTTGTAGCTCAATCAATAAAGTTATTTTATGAACAATTGGTACATCGTCATTAACAATCAACTCTTTAATTATTAACAACATTAATAAATTTTTGACACTTACATGATGCTTCTTTCCATATTTAATAAAGTCAGTAACTGATGTAAAACTTCAACTCATATAACTTGCAAAATCTCGAAGACGGCTGCAATTCTAAAAATTGAAAACAAAATAGACAAATTTAATTATATATCAAAAAATACAATTCATAGAGAAAACAAAAAAGAAGTACGCAGAACTAAAAGGAGTAACTGATATACATACCAAAAGACCTCGTTGACATTTTAATACCTTGGCACTAAGAATATCATGGAAAACATTTAAATTCATATTTTGAGTTATTAAATACATATCGTTCTAGCACCTCCTATTCTACTCATATTCACATTTCTCCTTGATGAATTGTTTTCTTCATCGCGCATGAGAAGACAATCTGAAATAATTAATTAATATTGTTATATTCAAATAATGATAAAACTTTTGAACAGTTACAACGATGTATGGTAATTTCGAATTTGCGGTGATTGATTTTTTTTTCGTAGAAATATTGAGTGGGGTTGGTTTTAGAAGACTTACTGGATAGTTTATTTATAGGATAATTGTAATGAAGTAAAAAGTCATTCATTATAAGAAGTTAATAAATTGATGAGAAGTTGCCATCAGTTTAAAATTCAAATACATCAATTCAAATTAAAATTTTAAAAATATATTTTTTGTATATATTTTTAATTTCGAAATTAACTTATATATATTAATAAAAAATCTCTCCCCCCCCCCTCCCCCACAAAAAAAAAGAAAGGAAAAGACTATAAATTTTTTTAGAAATGTTTTAAATTTTTTTTAAAACGTTTAGTTTATAAATAAAAATTATTTTATTATTTGATTCTATTACATACATATTCGATTATTAAAAATATCCGATTTTAGATATAGATAGAGATAAAAGATTATTATTATTATTCAAATTAATAAAAATATAATAACTCCCCACTTAAAAAAATCACACATCCTAATTTTTTCGAACTGTTTTAAGTTAAAGGAAAAATACTTTTAGTTGTAAAATAAGTAACAATTTGTTATAAAATCAAGCTCATACGAACATAATCATAAAGAGAAGAAGACGAGAGAAGTAGATAAAGAAGAGTCATTTTCTTCTTATTCAAGTGTGTATTACAATAGTGAATGATATCTCTATTTATAGGTAGAGAAATCAACCAAAAGGTCACCATGTTTAATGTCACATTAGTAGATACATTTCTATCCCAAAAAGATTCATCACCTTGGGAATACATATCCATGATAAGGATAAGTTTATGATAAGCTTAATGGACAATCCACTTAATTCAATGTATTTATAACACTCCCCCTTGGATGTCCATAGATAATGTGCCTCGTTAAAACCTTACTAGGAAAAACCCTGTGGGAAAAAATTCTAGTGAAGGAAAAAGAGTACACATATCTTTTGATACGCACTATTTGTTGCCTCATTAAAAACCTTGCCAGGAAAACCCAGTGGGAAAAAACCTCGGTCAAGGGAAAAAGAGTGCAACGTGTATTATACTCCCCCTGATTAAAACATCACTTAATTTCTTGTGTTGATGTCTCCAATCTTCGTACATTGTGGTTGCTATATTCTTTTTCAAAGAAAAACCACACATTTCTTGAATATGGTGTGTCATTTATCTCAACCAGACGCACTTTCGACTTGCTTCATGGAGGACTTTTATTTCTGCATAGCAACATTTGCTTCATTGATCGCCAGGATATTATTGTGCCTCCACATGCAAACACATAGCGTGCTTGAGATAGAGCTTTATGCGGATCAGATAAATATTCTGCATCTGCGTAACCAATCAATTTTATCTTGGATTCCTTGGAATAGAATAAACCCATAACTATGGTCCTTCAAGGATATTCAATCATGTGCTCAACACCATTTCAATGTCCTTTTATCGGGGAGAAACTGAATCTTGCCAGTAAATTTACTGCAAAACAAATATCTGGTCAAATATTATTAGTAAGATGCACTAGTGCCCTGATTGCACCAAGATAGGGTTTCATCACCAAGAAACTCTTCATTCTTCTTTTGAGATCAAACTGAATCATCATTTATGTCAAGTGATCTCATAATCATTGGGGTACTCAATGAATGCGATTTATCCATATAAAAATGCATCAAAACATATCTGTGTATGTGCACTGATAGACAAATATTTCATTTGTCAAATTATCAATCTGTAGGTTAAGACAAATTTTGTCTTACCAAAACCTTTTCATAAAATACAAGGACAATTAGGGTCATTCTTTTGTACCCTTTTTCTTCCTTGACTATTTCAATCCATATAAGGATTTTTGAAGCTTTATTGAAAAAGTTTCTTTCAAACTCTTATATTTTTCAAACACCTCAATTGTTTCAAGGATTTTCATATAACCTTCATTGTCTAGCTAGACATGACAATTATTCATTACATACATTCAAGTTTTTCATATGTTGCCAGATCAAAACAAACCTCATTGCATTCCACCAAAGGAGAAAACATCTCCAATAATGTCAGGATTTTTGCGATAAACTTTTATGCCCCAAGGCACAAACCTTATTTGATGCATAATAAATTATTTGTACTCCACTGACATTATACCTTGATTTATGGACTACTAGTCCAAAACGTCACTTTTCTAAGTGAAACAAAATATACTTGAATTATGTATTTTACTTTGGCCAATCATTTATCTGTCCCACTCTATGACAGATTTGAATTCAAGATCCTCGTCACAATTTATATCATTGAGTGCTACCTCATATCAAAGATACCGTCGACGGTTATTTGATATCAATTTCAACAAGACATAACTTATCGAGATCTCTTCATTTTTCTTCATTTTTCAGGTACCTGAACCTTTTTCAAGATTTTATGAAGTGTTATGTCAATGTGCTCTTTTATAGAACTTACCTCATTATCATGACCATATTGATCATTTGCTCCTTCCTTCTTCAAGNCCCTTTTTCTTGCTTGACTATTTCAATCCATATAAGGATTCTTGAAGCTTTATTGAAAAAGTTTCTTTCGAACTCTTGTATGCTTTAGACACCTCGATTGTTTCAAGGATTATCATATAACCTTCATTGACTAGCTAGACATTACAATTATTCATTACATGTATTCAAGTTTTTCATATGTTGTCAGATCAAAACAAACCTCATTGCATCTACCAAAGGAGAAAACATCTCCAATAATGTTAGGATTTTTGCGATAAACCTTTATGCCCCAAGGAACAAACCGTATTTGATATCTTAAGATTATACTATCGCATAATAATTTATTTGTACCCCACTGACATTATACCTTGATTTATGGACTACCAGTCCAAAATGTCACTTTTCTAAGTGAAACAAAATGTACTTGAATTGTGCATTTTACTTGGCCAACCATTTATCTGTCCACACTATATGACAGATTTGAATTCAAGATCCTCGTCACAATTTATATCATTGAGCGCTACCTCATATCAAAGATACCGTCGACGGTTATTTGATATCGATTCCAACAAGACATAACTTATCTAGATCTCTTCATTTTTCATTATTTCAGGTACCTGAACCTTTTTCAAGATTTTATGAAGTGTTATGTCAATGTGCTCTTTTATAGCACTTGCCTCATTATCATGACCGTATTGATCATTTGCTCCTTCCTTCTTCAAGAAATTTTATATTTGGAATCGATTGGTCTATTACGCTTCCGGCGTATCATAGACTCTGTCCTTCAAGGACTTCACATTTGGAGCATTTGCAGCTGAATTATATCATAGGGTTAGTGCATTCATCTGGCAACTTATTTGCAACATTATGCAACTGAATTATCCCTTGAACTTTAAGTTCACATATTTATTTAACGAGGATCTAGATAATTCATAATTAACCTCACACATAATTTTCAGCTGTCAATCATCTCTCCCCCTAATGTTAGAAAATCTAACATTCATTCCAACCTTATTTGGAAGTTCATCTTTGTGCGTGGTGGAACAATTAAAGTCGTAACCGCACATTCAACATTTTAGATGAAAATTATATGGTTCCTGACCCTGAACCAATTTTAATGGGGAAACCTTGTTGGTTTGATGCATACATGTGTTGCTACATGTTAAATAAAATTATCTCATACCAAATCTTATTTGGGAGTTTTGTTCTCATAACCATGATTTGGCTATAATTGGAGGCATAAAATTTCTGCTAAATCAATCAGCATTATCAATATAATTTCATAGTTTGGAACTGTGCTCTTAATTTTAACAATTCGAGCAAACAACCTTACAAAAACCAATTTGTAAGTTGACAACAAAATACATGTGACCATCGCATAGATGCATCAATCATATAGTTGCAAATGATCCACATGACAGGTGAACGGGCCCATATTCACCCTTTTATATGTTCCAAAAATTTTAGGGGATTACAATCCCAACCTTAGCTGGTACAATGATCATTTTATCAAGAGAACAAGCAACACAAGAGAATTCTTGAAGAATCTTTATTTCTTCATCATATAAATCACCTGAATTCTCAATCACGTTTGCATCACATTTAATCGGAATGGTCAACCAGTCATGCCAACTGATCTTTATTTTAGTACACTTATAATTTACTTTTACATGTGATTTCATCAGCATGTACATGTTTGTATGGAACAAACAAGAGGAAAAGTGG
Organism: Solanum pennellii; assembly: GCF_001406875.1. Lineage (NCBI taxonomy): Eukaryota > Viridiplantae > Streptophyta > Magnoliopsida > Solanales > Solanaceae > Solanum > Solanum pennellii. The sequence goes on along the minus strand of NC_028642.1, from coordinate 33,264,190 downwards.
GGTAATCTTTTACATAAACATTTATAACCCTCTTCGGTTGTAGTGATTTATAGTCTCAATATTTATTTTCAATTCATCCGAAACTTAAAAAGTTTCTTTTGAGACTTACTACAACCCCAATATTATTCCTCTGATAATAGCACAACTCGTTAGAGCTTGCAATTAATTTTGTGTACTATCACATATTGCATGACACCATCCCTATGGTGAGCATCTCCTTCAAGGAGGAAATTATATTATTATTGTCATGGTCAAAATCATTACGAGCAAGATGTCTTTCTTGCTTTACTTTTGTTGTACCATAGGTACACAACCAATGACAAATTTGTATTGCCACACAATAATGACCACAACCCTTATAGGCAAGAACTATTTCTTTCTTTTGCCCTTTCGGTAGAACATACCATAGTGACGTATAAAACGTACAATACAATTAGCCATTTCTGCCAAATAAAATTTATTTCCTCTCAAATCTCCCGTAGAGATGAGAAGTGACATATATCTTTTTTTCTCAAACCTTCCATAGAGGTGAGTTGTGGCATATATCCAACCCATAATGATTTTATCACATCTGGACCCATTCTCTTATAGAATGGTCGAGCATTCACGATACTCATCACAAGTCACATTCTCTTCAAGGAATGGACTAATTATTTATATGTACTTCATAAATTTGCATTATAAGCACATTGTCATGGCTTTAAAATTCATCATATTTCCATGACACACCTCAACATCACTTTGAAAGATCAAGTGTACCATCACTTTATCTTCTTGTATCATGATAGAGGATTTATAAACTTGTCAAATTATTGGGTTGACAACATTCACAAGTCTAATGACCTTTCATACCATTTTGATAATAAAAATTGCCTTCACATTTTGAAGGACTATTTGAAGAACTCATAGTGTTCTTCCTTTTATCATTACCACAATGATGACTATTATAATTCTGTCCCTCCACGCCCTTATTCATATCATTAATTATTTGTCATCTTTCAGACTAATCATTCACTGCTACCACATTCATATGATTGAATGGAGCAAGTCAACAGGCGGATTTCAGAGTTATCACATGTTGCTACCACATTCTTTTCAAGGAATGGAGCAAATTCAATATGATGAATTTCAAGACATTTCATCAAAAATATATTATTTTTCTTAGTCATCATTTTATCATCGCTATGGTGCATTGGCTCAAACTCAATGTCTTACCCATATAAGGCGTGTTACGCCATAATTCTATGGGACTTGAACCCAATCACGGTGCATCAAAACTCTAATTGATGTCTTACCCTTTTGGTGCGATAGAACTTGAATCTATCGTCTTATCCTCAAATATTTTTCATTATGGTGCATCCGGACTTTAACCTGATGTCTTACCCTTTTGGTGCGATGAAACTTGAATTCATCGTCTTACCCTTAACCAACGATATAATAAACCGAAGTACAACATAATTTATTCTTTGAGTCTTTCAAAATAATATTCAAACTCATGCAAAATTTTATACCTTCTTCCATTTAAGAAGTTTTGTATAGCATGTCATATTCAACCAATAGTAGTATATGTCTTCGGTTCCTGATTTTATGCATATAATATTTTGATCTTCATAACGAGATCAACCAAAATATGAGGTAAAGAAAAACAAGAACTCACTCTCAATTAGATAGAGACTCGTGCTGATAACGTGTTATAAAATCAAGCTCATACGAACATAATCATAAAGAGAAGAAGACGAGAGAAGTAGATAAAGAATAGTCATTTTCTTCTTATTCAAGTGTGTATTACAATGGTGAATGATATCTGTATTTATAGGTAGAGAAATCAACCAAAAGGTCACCATGTTTATTTCACATTAGTAGATACATTTCTATCCAAAAAGATTCATCACCTTGGGAAAACATATCCATGATAAGGATAAGTTTATGATAATCTTAATGGACAATCCACTTAATTCAATGTATTTATAACACAATTTAATATTTAAATTTTTTTTCCAAAGAACGTGGGTAGTTCTTTCAAATACTATGTTATATAATTAAAATTTATTTTGAAATAAATAATTAGTATTAAATTTTAAAAAAAGGAGGAAGAAGAAGAAAAGTTCTAAACGTTAAAACACAGGGTTTTTTTAGTGATTGAAATTTTTTTTAGTTTAAGATTTTTATATTTTAAATTAATTTTAATAATTCAAAAAAAAATTGTGGTGCTGTGGTACATTTTCTTCTTCAATTGTATATAGATAAATGATATGATATATGATTGTTATTGTAACTTGTAGAAGACCACGAGAGTATAATGTCAGGTACCTCAACTCTTTCTTCACTCTTCTTCTGCAATTCTTTTGTAAATATTGTTGGATTTTATTTGCCCTGATTTTTTACCATAAATAGGTTTTCCTTTTAGGAAAAAGTTTTGAATTAACTAATTCTTTTTCTGGTAGGAAAAGGTTTAGGACTCTATAAATAGAGGAATGTTCCTTCTAACTTAACCGGCATTCAAAATGTAGTTTTAAAGGTTTTGAGAGTTTTAGTTAGGGAGAGAATTTATGGGTCACAAGCTTGATACATTATCACTTGTGTGAGCCTCCCATGTATTCCGAGTGAATTGGTTGAGGTTGTTTCTCTCTGTATTTTGTACTCTCATATTTATAGTGATTGCTCATCTCCTTTGTGGACTTAGGTCGATTGACCGAACCACGTTAAATCTTTGTGTCTTTTGGTATATTTCTCATTGTCTTCTTACTCGTGGTCTTTCGAGGTTTGCTTTGCTAGCTTCCGCGTATACACCTGCTTATTTACGGTCCTAACAAGTGGTATCAGTGCCAGATTCAATGATGGAGTCAGGTTTAGTGGTTCGATAATCGATGATTGAACCAGGTTAGAAAGATGTGTTCATCTTGGCGGGTGTAGTTCTAGCTGCAACCATTTTGACAGTAATGAAGATTTTGTTGGAGAAATTGTTTCACAGAGGTTCTCTGTGTTGAGACATAAATTTCGCAAAGGAGATTATGGAGAGGAGAAGCAAGTTGTTGAAGATTAAGTGAAGAAGGTGGACAAATTTATTTTGTCAGAAATTCAGGCCAAGGGGGAGATTTGTTGGGTTTTATTTGCCCTGATATCTTACCATAAATAGGTTTTCCTTTTAGGAAAAGGTTTTGGATTGACTAATTCTTTTTCTGGTAGGAAAAGGTTTAGAACTCTATAAATAGAGGAATGTTCGTTCTAACTTAATCAACATTCAAAATGTAGTCTTAAAGGTTTTGAGAGTTTTGGTTAGGGAGAGAATTTATGGGTCACAAGCTTGATACATTTATCACTTGTGTGAACCTCCCATGTATTCCGAGTGAATTGGTTGAGGTTGTTTCACTCTGTATTTTGTACTCTCATATTTATAGTGGATTGCTCATCTCCTTTGTGGGCTTAGATCCATTGACCGAACCATGTCAAATCTTTGTGTCTTTTGGTATATTTCTCGTTGTCTTCTTACTCGTGATCTTTCGAGGTTTGCTTTGCTAGCTTCCGCGTATACACCTGCTTATTTTCGATCCTAGCTTATACACATTATTCAAAGATCTGTTTAGTTAAATCAAGAATTATAATTATACTTGGGTAAATCTAGTTACTTATTTTATTTGATATTTTTGTGGACTGTGGAGTTGCATTTTAATTTTCTTAAGTGTTAGCCTACCCACCATCATAGTATGTGTTAGGATTTGTGTTTTAGTTATTATTCAACTTTTTGTAAGAGTCCATACGATCACAAAAAAAATTCAAGACTCGAGTCACTTAATATTCTCTTCCATCGCTAGTATGTCAATTCTTCTATAAAATCAAAAAAGTTAGATCTAGGTGCTCTTGAATCTATTGACATGACAAATTGATAATAATATTTATATTCAAAACACAAATTTAAAATTCTGAAAATCTACCTATATGCCACAAGCAAGTAGGTCATGCTTTGTTAGCTCATCCCCACAACCAGCTTAAATACTTGTGATCATAATGTTTGTTTATGATCTGAGTAAACCCTATCAACATATGAGAGAAACATTGTTGATCCAACTTGTAATTTTTCCATCTAGTAAAGTTAATCCAAATTTAGTTATTTTCATTTTTTTTTTGACTTAACTAAGATCTAATTTTTCCATTTCCAGTCATGAGTGAGTGTGTAGGCAAAGGAGGAGAATCGTCCTATACTTGCTTCTAATTTATTTCGTCATAGCTCAATACATAGTTGCGTTTCTCAATTTACAATCATCAAAGGAGTAAATATTCATTCTATATTCTGCAGCTGACGAAATAACGTTTCAATTTGTTTTGCAAAGCTAAATATCACCAACAAAACCTCAAAGCAGTTCCGCTGCACCACAAAGCCGCATTACATTCTCTGACTCAAACCACAAAATCACTCCCCCTGCACCATAAAGCAGATATATTATATTCAAGACTGGTTGACATATAAATCAGAGTAAAAACAGAACCAAATTCAGATCAGTATTTCATTAAAGTCCACCAAACCCAAAGATGTTGTGCTCCTACTGTAAGCTGGAACGTTCAACAAGTTCATAGGATAACTGATCCAATAAGAACACAATGGCAGTAAGGTCGAACTGACATTATCCCCTCTGGTTATCCTAACAAGACTATTGGCTCACTCTAATACCTTACCTTTTGCATGATGGGTCAACGAGGAAATGGGAACAACGGCTTAACACATTAGGCATAGGAATCTTCTAGTTCTTCCTATTTGACTCTAAACTGATCGATCTAGCCATGAGTAGGTTGAAGAGAGCTCTTACATGCCTTGGAGGACCCTACTTTACAATGGATTACTCTAATGGAACCATTTCAGGTCCAACCACATGTCCGTTTTTATCAGGTGTTCACTATAATTCAACAATTGAAGGAGAAGTAATTAAATTTGTTTTTAAATCACCGAAGACAATCCAGTGAGAACTTAACGTGCAAGGAAGATTTATGTGTTATGTATCACTAAGATCAATCTTCCACAATCGACTTGACTGATTGTAAGCCCAACTCTTTGGAATACCAGAATTTCCTATTTCAGGTGCTATGATAGCAGTCAACAAGATGATAATCTAGTTTATCATACAATGGTGATTACAACAAACAATCCTAATTCAGTTCAGAACAATGACAATATTATTCTTTTCTTGCTTTCTCCCTAAACTACTCCTCCATCCATCTATTTGTTTCTTCTTTTTTTTTTTTTTCCATTTTACTTTGAATGCATTCAGGGCCTTCTCTTTCCTCTTTTCTGGTTAGGATGAAGGAGCAATTACCTTTTGACGCTTTGAGCTTGGTGGCAGTGGAGGATCGCGACGCTCATGCGAAGAACTTGCATTCTCTGTGTTTTCTTGCGCCTGCAGAAAAGCAAATGATGCTGGAATATATAGTCTATTGTGCAAAGCTTTCAATTCTACAAGTGATAGGTGTTGCAAACTATTAAGTCTCTTTTCAAATCAACCTTGATTTCAAATTTGGCTTCATATAAGAAAATAAGATGTCAAGCATATAAATATACCTGTGTTTGACGACCATCGCTTCCATCTTCAGCCATATTTGATCGCTCACTAGGTAAATTAGCTGATGATGTTCCATTGGTTTCAGAAATAATTGGCATGATATGACGTAGAATATTTGATAGAAAAACCCCGTCATCTCTTGCTGCTTCTGTCCCCTGAGAATTGCTATTGTTTTCAGCTTCCACACCATCTCCACTAGAGGAATTCATACTTACACCACGATCATTAACATTCTCAGGATGAATAGATTCACCAGAGAATAATGACCTCAGAAGTTGGTCAACACTACTTTGGTACTGAGCAGAAAACTCGTCACCATTTGATGCTTCACTGAATGAGCTAAAGTTACCTGAAACCATTGTGACATATCAAATACGTAGAGATAGTTTTTGCATAAGCTTATATACTCAAAACGGAAAATCAAAAGCAATGTCAGACCAAGTAAATCACAGTCATATAACCACATTGCAATATCACATGTTCCTCTCTTGGAACTCAGAAATAAACAAAAACTCTACCAGATTTGACCATAAATACTTTTAACTCCGTTTTATCAAACTGGAGCATACAAAGAATTATTTTTTTTTTGATATGTAGCATACGAAGAATATTGATGCAACTGACATGTCAAAGCCTCAGTTATATTTAGTTCATACAAAACCTGGAAATATCCATCATGAAAAATGTTTCCTTCTAAGATGGAAGATTGATACAATAGACAAGAAAGGAAATCTATTGAACAATACATGCCAGTGACCTACGGAAGTTATGAAAAAAGGTTGAATTCGTGACCAGTAATATATACCGCAACTTTATGATAACGGATGTTGGATATGTCACACTGTCAAGTGTGAAGTACAGAAAGTCCACAAAACTTGTCAAAGTGCAACCATCTTCTACCTCATAAGATTTAGCACCATGTTCAGAGAAAAAAAATTGCAAGCGCTTTATACATAAACCAACAGAAAGTAATAATACATAAAAAACTGGTTACCTTCAACACTAGGAAGTCCAGCATTTTGTTGTTGCCCAGCATAATCAGGATTAGCTGGGTCTCGAGTGTCAATACCATGTAAATTATTTTGATCAGATTCTTGAGAAGCTCCTGAACTGTTAGAATTCCCAGAACTGACATGTTGCACTCTAGCTAAAACTGGATAGAATATTCCCATGGGATTTCGAACTGAATCAGAAGTTGAACGCCCAATGGAAGGTGGAACTGCAGTAACTACAGTCCTAATAGGAACTACCCGCACTGCTGACTCCCTGGCAGAAGAGCTTCTAGAGCCTCCAGTGTTCTGTTGATCAGAACTTCCACCAATAGAAGCTGCTTGACCAGCTTGCCCTGGTTGCTGTGGACCACCAGCAGGCTCTCTTCGATTCGGATTTGAAGCCATAAATGAACCTAATGATACAAGTGAGTGAGTAAAAGAGAAGATAAACATGCAGTCTTTGTACCTAGCAACAGCATAATAAACACAAACAAGAAAAAGTAACCTGTTCGTATTCTAATGTCAATATTCCTTGGAATAAAGCCAGAACTAACAGATCCCCCAGAAAATCCAGTATTATTTTGTACAGTTCCAACAGGAACAGCCCCAAAGCTTGTATTTGGCTGAAAAGGTAATGGCTATACAATCAAAGGAACAGATATCAAGCATCCACACAATCGGCTGCATAATAAAGTATATATCTGACAAGAAAATAACCTGAACCATTATAGGATTGGGGCCAGCAGTGGACACAAAAACAGCGGGTCCAGCATTCACAACAGCATCATCCTACGGTTGTTTTTCCCTTGTCAATACTTTTTACCTTCTTATAGCAGGATGAGAAGAGAAAACAACAAATCTGGGAAATAACCACAGAAAGGGTGATACCACACTCTTGAAAGAGAAAACATACTGGTGTTTCGCCCATTCGCAATGTCATTGCCGTCCGACCAAGCTCAAGTAGCATAGCACCTATGTTTCGGAAAAGACCGCCTGTTCTCAAAGCATATGATTGAATTCTCATTCTCTCCCCTGGATTTGTGACATTTGCTTGATTCTCTAGCAATGTCGAAAATTGCTGCACCAAAGTTCAGAAAATGAGACACACAAAAATCGATTGGCGCAACAGTACAACCCCCTAATGTAAGCTACCAGTACATCTCTAACCTCTAGGCATCTCTAGAGGACTTCCCTCGGGACTTTGCCGTAAGTCTTTTCAAGCTCAATGAACACCATAAGCAAGTACCTTTTCTTTTCCCGATATTTTTCCACCAGTTTCCTCAAATGTACATTTTTCACTTTTGTTAATAATAAAATATTTTGCAAAATATGAGATGATCATTATTTTATATAATTTAGGATAAAATAGTTAAGTTCAACACGAAAAAGTTATATACATGTTGATTCCATAAAAAAGTTCATTAAATTAAGAAAAAGTAAAAAATGTTATTTCTTAACACGCATCTTTTGAAAGAAAAATAAGGCTTAAAGTACGAACAATTTAAGTTTAAGAAAAATAAAGCTTAAAATACGAACAAATTATTGGTTTAATTTGAAGGAACATCTATAAAATTATATTTCAATACCAAAGCTTTTAAATATTTATGTTTAGTCGTCAAAAAATATTTATGTTTATATATAAGTTAACCATTTTTTTTTGAGAAAGTAATAACCAGAAAATCAGGTTTCCTAATTACAATTCAGGTAGAGTATCCAGAAGATCTTCAACCCTTTAACAAAAAACTACAAAGAGCTTAAGACGTCTATAACTGTTTCTAGATCTTGTTCTGGTGGCACCTGAGGTTTCTTTGTGTCCAAGCACACTACCAGATACACGCTGGTGTAATTTTCCACCTATCCTCGTGGTCAGAAATGTTACCATAGCTGCTCCAGATCTTCAGGGTCTGAGCTATTTTCCTTGGCATCACCCAGCTCAGACCCTTCATATTAAGGAAGATTTCCCACAGTTAAAAGGTAATCCTGCCGCGTATAAATAGATGAGTTACTGTCTCAACCTTTTCTTCATAAAGAGGCACCTAGGGCTAAGATGGATCCCCCTCTTCATGAGATTTCTTGAGTTAACACAGCTTGTTTAGCCAAAGCCGAGTAAAACAGGAAACTTTACAAGGAATTTTAACTTTCCATATAAGCTTCCAAGGCCAGTCATTAATCTGATTATCATAAGCATTAAGCTTTTTGTAGGCGCCTTTCACACTGAATCTACCTTGACTGTGGCCCTGCAACTCCAATCTATCGAGGTCATTTGAAGTTGCTTTGAATTGCTCCAACTTGTTGTAGAACTCAACTAACCTCAAAATCTCCCAGTCATTAAAAGGTCTTGTAAAGCTCAACTTCCATCCTTGTTCTGACAAAACTTAAGCCACAATGGCCCTTTGTTGTTGGTTTAGGATGTATATGCCATTAGAGGTATCCTTAAGGGAAGCTTGTTCAAGTCAGTTGTCTTCCCAGAAAGAAACATTCCAGCTATTTTTGTTCTTATACTACAATTCTCTCTTAGCTTTGGCCACAGATTCCTGATGGACCTCCAAAGGCTGATTCCACAAGTGTCAGTGGCCATTTTGGTGGTCCAATGATCTGTCATTTCATATTTCAACTGGATTACTTCTTCTTTCCAGAGAGCCAGTTCACTAGATGCAAGTCTCCAGAGCCACTTCATTACAAGGCATTGATTCTGTGTTTTTAAGTCCTCAGCCCCATACCCCCTTTTTGTTCACTCCCAAGCAGTGCATCCCACTTTACCAAGTGGAATTCCATGGTTTCCCTATTTCCTTCCCAGAGAAAATTTCTTCTTAGAGCATCCAATCTCTCAATGACCCCATCAGGGATAGGTAAAAGGGACATCATTATGTAGGCATTGAGTCCTACATTGTAGCATCTGTTAGTCGTTTGACGAAATCCCTACATTGTAGCATAACTTTTTTCGATGATTTTTTTCTCATACAGGACCGCAGTACGGGACAGATGATTGGAACAGGATATGAATCACAAGGCCTTTACTATCTTACCTCTTCAAATTCCTTGACAGCATGCTCCGTTACAGATTCCCCAGATCTAATTCACAAACGTCTGGGACATCCGAGTCTATCCAAACTGCAAAAGATGGTGCCTAGTTTGTCTAGTTTATCTACATTAGATTGTGAGTCGTGTCAACTTGGAAAACACATTTGTGCTACGTTTTCTCGTAATACTGAGGGTCATTTAGAGTCTATTTTTTCATTAGTTCATTCTGATATTTGGGGTCCTAGTAGAGTCAGTTCCACCTTAGGATTTCGTTATTTTGTTAGTTTCATTGATGATTATTCAAGATGTACTTGGGTTTTTTTTAATGAAAGATCGTTCTGAGTTATTTTCTATTTTCAAAAGTTTCTTTGCTCAAATACAAAATCAGTTTGGTGTTTCTATCCGTACTTTCCGTAGTGATAATGCCTTAGAATACTTATCATCCCAATTTCAGCAATTTATGTCTCACCACGGAATCATTTCACCAAACATCTTGTCCATACACTCCTCAACAAAATGGTGTCGCAGAAAGAAAGAATAGGCATCTCATAGAGGCTGCTCGCACTCTCCTCATCGAATCCCATGTTCCGCTGCGTTTTTGGGGCGATGCAGTCCTTTCAGCTTGTTATTTAAATAACAGAATGCCCTCTTCGTCTATTCAAAATCACGTTCCACATTCCATACTGTTTCCTCAGTCACATCTCTATCCTATTCCCCTCGTGTCTCTGGGAGCACATGCTTTGTTCATAATTTAGCCCCAGGGAAAGATAAATTAGCTCCTCGTGCCCTCAAATGTGTCTTTCTTGGTTACTCTAGAGTTCAAAAAAGGGTATCGTTGTTATTCACATGATCTTCATCGATACGTTATGTCCGCTGATGTTACATATTTTGAGTCTCAGCCTTACTATACATCTTCTGATCATACTGATGTCTCTATGGTCTTACCCATACCTCAAGTTTTACATGTGCCAACCTTTGAGGGATCTACAATTACGTCTACATCTCCAGTTGTAGTGCCACCACTACTAACTAATCATTGCCGTCCACGTCCAACCCTAGTCCCAGATGATTCATGTCATGCGCCAGATCCTGCTCCTACTGCGAACTTGCCTTTACCTAGCCCACCGCTTGCACTTCAAAAAGGTATATGATCTACTCGAAATACTAACCCGCATTATACCTTCTTAAGTTATCATCGTCTATCATCAACCCATTATGCCTTTGTGTCGTCTTTGTCCTCTGTTTCCATTCCTAAGACTACAAGTGAAGCACTTTCTCATTCTGGATGGAGGCAGGCTATGGTCGATGAGATGTCTGCTTTACATAAGAGTGGTACTTGGGAGCTTGTCTCCCTTCCTACAGGTAAATCTAATGTTGGTTGTCGTTGGGTTTATGCAGTCAAAATTGGTCCAGATGGTCAGGTTGATCGACTTAAGGCTTACCTTGTCGCCAAAGGGTATACTCAGATATTTGGGCTAGAATATAGTGACACTTTCGCTCCTGTGGTTAAAATAGCATCTGCTCGTCTTTTTCTATCTATGGTTGCCGTTCGTCATTGGCCTCTTTATCAGTTGGACAAAAAGAATGCTTTTCTGCATAGTGATCTTGAGGAAGAAGTCTATATGGAGCAACCACCTGGTTTTGTTGCTCAAGGGGAGTCTAGTAGCCTTGTATGTCGATTACGTAGGTCACTCTATGGTCTGAAATAGTCTCCTCGAGCTTGGTTTGGGAAGTTCATTACACTAATTCGGGAGTTTGGCATGACTCATAGTGGAGCTGATCACTCTGTGTTTTATCGACATTCTACACCAGGTCAATGTATCTATTTGGTTGTTTATGTTGATGATATTGTTATCACCGGTAATGATGAAGATGGTATCACCGATTTAAAGCAACATCTTTTTAATCATTTTCAGACTAAAGACCTTGGCAGATTGAAGTATTTTCTAGGTATTGCGGTTGCTCAGTCTAGATCATGCATTGTTATCTCTCAACGCAAGTATGCCTTAGACATTCTTGAGGAGACAAGAATGATGGGATGTAGACCTATTGACACTCCGATGGATCCGAATGTTAAACTTCTTCCTGGACAGGGGGAGCCACTTAGTAATCCTGAAAGGTATAGACGACTTGTTGGAAAGTTGAATTATCTCAGAATGACTAGACCATACATCTCTTTTCCCGTGAGTGTTGTAAGTCAGTTTATGACTTCCCCTTGTGATAGTCATTGGGAAGCACTTGTTCATATTCTTCGATATATAAAGTCAGCCCCCGGCAAAGGACTACTCTTTGAGGATCAAGGTCATGAGCATATCATTGGATATACAGACGCTGATTGGGCAGGATCACCCTCTGACAGACGTTAGACATCCGAAAATTGTGTTTTAGTTGGAGGTAATTTAGTGTCGTGGAAGAGTAAGAAACAAAATGTGGTTGCTCGATCTAGTGCGGAATCAGAATATCGAGCAATGGCGACAGCAACTTGTGAGTTAGTTTGGCTCAAACAGTTACTGGGAGAACTAAAATTTGGCAAAATTGATCAGATGGAACTTGTGTGTGATAATTAAGCGGTTCTTTATATCGCATCAAATCCAGTGTTCCATGAAAGGACTAAGCACATTGAGATTGACTGTCACTTTGTCAGAGAAAAGATACTCTCAAGAGATATTGTTACAAAATTTGTGAAGTCAAATGATCAGCTTGCAGATATGTTCACCAAGTCTCTCACATGTCCTCGTATTAATTACATTTGTAACAAGCTAGGTGCATATGATTTGTATGCACTAGCTTGAGGGGGAGTATTAGAATAGGAATTAGAATAGGAATTAGAATAGGAATTAGAATAGGAATAAGAATAGGAATTCTAGTTGGAAAAGGTTTCCAATGTAGTGTCTATAAATAGGGTCTTCATGTAACAATTTAGATACACAATTCAATAATATTTTCTCCAATATTTCTCACAGACTCTATAGTCCACTAGTTCATTTGCCATTAGGATGGCATCCATTATTTTCCTTCCTTCAATGAAAGCCAATTGTTGGGTGTCCACCAATTTGTGTAGACACTACCGATCAACTGATAGGTTTGAAATGCGTGAACTCTTTAGCATCCATCTCTTTAGGAATCAAAGCTACATAGGTAGAGTTGAAGCTTTTCTCAAAAACACATCTTTTATGAAAATTCCTGATTGTACTAATTACTCCCCCCTTCTTACTTCCCAATAATGAACATAAAAAGCCATGGTGTATCCATACGGGCCAGGATCTCTGTCTTTGGCACAAAGTTCCACATTCCTATATCTCCTGTTCCTCAAATTCCTTTTGTAACATTTGGTTGTCTTCAAAAGGAACTATGTGGTCTACCCTGCATCCACCAGATGGTCTCCATGTCTCAGTCTCAGTGTATAATCCACAATCTCCTTCTTTATAGCTTCTGGATTTTTGGTTGCTTCCACATCTACCATTAGTTCATCAATATTGTTATATATTCTATGAGCATTTGCTGATCTATGGCAAAAACATGGAGTTGTTGTCACCCTGTTTCAGCCAGTTAACCCTTGATCTTTGCCTCAAAGCTATTTCCTCAAATTTAGCTATGTTTTCAAATCTACAAGGAGTTCTTCCTTTGAGTATGTCTCATCTTCTCTTAGTGCTCTTTGATCCTGAATCTCCTCTAATTCTGTCAGTTGATCAAGGATGCTTTGTTTCCAGATTGCTAAATTCCCATGGGAAGTTTTACTCCATTCCTTCAATTCATCTTTTAAAGCTTTCAACTAGAATGTCAAGATAAAATCTGGCCTCCCTTCACAGACTGTAGAGTTTCACCACAGCATAACTCTATCCAGAACACCTTCTATTTGCGACCACCAATTTTCGAATTTGAAATAAGATTTCTAGGTTCCCAGTTCCCACTTTGGAGCATTATGGGGGTGTGATCAGAGGTTACCTTGTGTAAGGTTGTCTGCTTGATGTTCTTGAATTCCTCATTCCATTCTTTAGAAAATAAGAACCTATCAAGCCTGGCAACAACATCATTCTATCCCCTTTCCTCCATGTGTAATTGCCCCTATCAAATGAGGATCTTGTAGGCTCATATCCTCAATGAAATTAGACAGATCATTCATTGCTCTTGTCAATCTAGAGCAGTTTCTCTTTTCTAAAGGAAATCTGACTATGTTGAAATTCCCACATACTACCCAAGGCCCATCAAACAGTCCTCTAGTGACCTCATTGGTACACCATTGGAGTCCTGTCCATACTTGTTAAGTTTTTTGTAATTAGCCTTCCTAGCCCCTCTATGTACGAATTTTTGGAGGTCACCAGCATGTCCTTAATGCTGAGGAATACAACACTACCGTTTTCAAAAATATATATATAACCAAGAAATATTCCGCAATAGGGTTCGAGCCCGTGATACGCCCAACCACACATCAGGCATTGCAATCTTGCCTCTGACCAAAGTCTGGGAGTGGAAAAACATACTCTTACCAGATATTAGCAGTTTTAAATAAAACTACTAAAAGTACAAGCACATACCGACAAACACTCTACCACTTGTTCCATGAATAATTGTCTCGTCAAAATAATCACTTCCGCCAAGGATGCAGGTGTCGGGAACCCCCTCTCTCCGATTGAATGAGCGGTAGCCTCCAAAGCTGTTCTATCTGCTACATGTACACCAGCAGATTGTGTAGTCTCACTTTGTCCTCTAGCTGCCAACACCAAATTTCAGTTAATAAGAACAGATCTTACCCACCCACCCACCCCACCCCTCCTGTAGGAGGCGAGTGTATGTAAAAGAAGAGGAAGGGACTTTTACCATTGGCTCTGAACTCTGCAGTTAAATGGCTCAAGTACTGGGTCAAAGTTGTAAGAGAATCAGGAATAACCTGCATGAAAAAGAACAAAGATATTAACGTGGAAATCAGAGGAGATGAAGTACAAAAACATATGAACAATGCTCTGCCATCTGAAATGATGCATGAGACGGTCAACATGTTGACTACATGTTGAATGAAGAGTGTGCCCCAACAACATGAAGGAGAATTTGAAGTCGAACAAATTGATGCAAAATTTACCGGTGCTTGCAGAGCTTCTGGTGGGACATCCGTCGGACGTGCAGAAGCACTATTAGTGACGTTGGATTGATCCCTTGTATCAGCTTGCTCAGTCTGTGATCTACCAGAATCTCTAATATTTCCTAGACTTGCCGGACCAAAACCCTGCAAAGAATACAACATGCATGATTACAAAGTCACAAACGATTATCCCACGGCCAAGACTGAAACTCCTCCCAACCCCACATATGGGATGTGTGTTCATTAAGACCAGGGTACTTAGTCCCTACATAACGACCATAATAGAAAAACTACTTGCCTCAGTTCCAAATCAGTTGGATTGGCTATATAGATCCTCACTAACAATTAAATTCATTTCGGGCCAACATTTCAATAAAAGAAAAATGATCAGTACTTGAAGTTCTCTATATTTATTGGCATAAGAATATACAATAAGGAGATAAGTCTTATAGAATGAATAGGACTATAAAATAGGGAAAGAAGACCCTTAGAAAGCATAGGACCTAAAGTAAATGTATAAACATGACTAAAAATAAATTCCCAAGATATTTGGTATCGCCTATATAAATCTTTTCACTGTGTCCTATCTTTCCCCAGAGATGATTTAAGTCTATCTAGTCCCTTTTTAACACTCCCCAGAATTTCACACCTGTTGGTCGATGCATTAGAAGATCGACATAGATTATGGCCAAACCATGCAACACGACCATAATGGAACAACACATAAGATTATTGGGACTTCGCAACATAACTGGTATTCAAACCAAACGACCCCTTCCACCTAGTGACAAGTATTGGGACTTCCAACTGGATAGTTTCTTCTCAAACTTCTCAATGACACCATTCCATATTTCCTTGGATTTGGATTTAGCTCTTAAAGCATACCAAGATATACAGATGGAAGGACCCTACTTCTCCCCTTGTTGAGGCTAGGAACTCCATATCATTGACTTCATTAATTGGATACAGTGAGCTCTTCCTCCAATTTGATGTGCAGACAGTATACACGGCAATTGAACCAAAATCACCCTCAGATACTTCAGTTCACCCACATTTGCATCACAGAAAATTAGAGTGTCACTGGCATATTGTAAGTGTGATCTTCATGCTAATGTTTTCCCTCCTATCCATTTCAAAACCATTAATCCAGTCGATGTGCTTAGCAGATTTTTTCACTATGTTGTTAAAAACTTCCATTGCCAAAATGAACACCTTGTCTTAGCCATCTTTGAGCTTCGAAAAAACAAGAGGAGAGCCATTCATCAAAACTAAAAAGCATATTGTGGAAATGCATTGCCTGATCCAATTGATTCATGTTCCTCCAAAGCCCTTATAATCTCCAGTAAGAACCCCAGTTAACATGATCATATGCCTTTTCTATATCAAGCTTGCATAATATTTCATGTTTTTTCTGTTTGAGTCTTGAATCAACAACTTCTTTAGACATTAACACAGCATCCATATTTGTCTCCCTTTGATAAAAGTCATTTGTTGAGAATCTACCAGTTTTGCCATCACCTTTGTTAATCTCTCAGGCAGTACCTTTGGAGATAGCTTATAGATACTCCCTATCAAACTAATATGCCTGAAGTCTCTCAATTGCTGAACTCCTTTCCTTTTTGGGATTAGAGCTATTAAACTCTTTTCAAATACCTCATGTTCATGAAAATTCCTGAATGCATCTATAATGTCTTGTTTCATTATCTCCCAACAAGTGAGGATGAAATCCACAGTGATCCATAAGATCCTAGGGCTTTGTGTCTAGTACACCACAAAACCTCTTGTTCTTCAAAGTTCAAAGGTAGATTGCTAAGTCTCATTTTCTTGCTCTGAAATAGCGGGGCAGTAGGCAAAATTGTAAACAGGTCTCCAGCGCTCTGTTTCTATATATAACTTCTATTACAGAAGTCAATGATCTCCTCTCTAATTCTTGATGGATCTTAAATAATCTCTCCTTGAATCATCAGCTGGTCTATATTATTGTATCTCTTATGAGCATTTGTGGAAGAACTTGGTGTTCTTATCACCTTCTTTTAGCCATTGCATCCTGGACCTTTGACTTCATAAAATTTCTTCAATTTTGACAAACTCCTCACACTACATAAAGTCATAAACAGTGCAGCTTTCCTCACATTCTCCTCCTCATTGAATGGTCTGTGATCCAGGATGGCCTCTCGTTCAGATAATTGCCCAAGTAGATTCCTTCTCTGAGAGCTGAGATGTCCTTAATAACTTTTACTCCACTCCTTAAGCTTTGATTTGAGAACTTTGAGTTTATTAATGAGGATGAAGTCTGGCTTCCCTGAGAGCTAAAAGTACTCCATCAGTACCTGCTTCTATCCATAAATACTACAGTTCCCAGCCACTACTTTTTCTACTTTGGAGTCGATTTATTATGTGCCCATGTTCCACATTGCAAAGCCAGCCACCACTTTTTCTACTTTGAAGTAGATTTGTTATGTGCCCGTGTTCCATATTGCAAAGCCAGCCACTACTTTTTCTACTTTGAAGTAGATTTATTATGTGCCCATGTTCCACATTGTGATCTAAAACCAGTCTTTGCGTTAGAATTGGTTCTATGTTGCTGAATTTGTCAGCCCATTCCTCTAAAATAAGAGTTTTGTCAATCCTAGATGTTGTGAGGTAGTTATCCCCTTTAAACCATGTGTAGATTTCCTCCCTTCCAAGTTAAGATCAATCAGCTTGATATCTTCTCAAGTGTCAAAAAATTACACAATATTTTTGGATCTTCTCTTGCAATTACTCTTTTCTGTGGGGTATCTAACTATATTAGAGCTCAAGTCCTTCCATCAGACCTCTAACTGCACTACTTTCATCCTACACTATTCTACTTTCAGTGCCACAATTAGGGGCATATACACCTGTTAAATGACGAGTACTCCTGAAGAAGAGTTCAAATTTGCAAGTAATAGTATAAGCTCCAGTTTCTAGAACCTCCCCTTTCCACATGCTACTGTCCCACAACAATTAAATTCCCCCCTTGAACCATTAGCCTTCAGATATGCATACCTCACCCATCTATATCCCCGTATTTGCTTAATCATCTCTTTACATCCCCCTCCAATTTGGTTTCTTGGAGGCAGAGGATATCTGTGTTCCAATCTATAACCAAACTCTTCACTAATGTTATTCTATCCCTCGCATTCAGACCCCTTAAATTCCATGAGACAAGTTGGAAATTCATGAGTCATTTGTTGTCGAACTCTTTCCCCTGCTCTTGTTACCACTGTCCTTAAAACTTCACGTCAAAAGATACTAGGTCTTTTAGCTCCTGTACACCTTTGAATCTAATTTTCTTGAATTCCTTCTCCATTACAGCCTCATCATGTCCCGAAATGTCCACCCCAATCAATTTGCTCAACTTGATCAAATTTTGATGAACCCAAATAGTTGCATACATTTCTTTATCAAGGGCTGTGGTTTGGGGTTGCATCTGAAGTGGCTCCGCAACTTCCACTACCCAACTCTACTCCTCTGGGTTTGTGTTTAGAATCGCCATTGGAGATTCATCTTTTCCCAACGCCACACTGATCTCGCCCTAATCATTACCTTGTACCTCTGCACCCAAGTCTTTCTCTATGTTTTCCACTCTCTATTGTCTGCTCTGCGCCTAGACCGCATGTTTTTAAAATGCATCACTAGGATGTACGACCTACTTACTTATATGCCCAACATCTCTCCTATGTTTTGCTGATGTGGGACTTCTTATCCTAAGCTGGGGTGTCACACTGAACGTCTCCTCTTATCTGATCATTTTTTTCATACGGTTGTCAGAATGTCACGCCAAAACAGTAATTTGAAAATATAACTGTCACTTCCCATTTCCACCTCTCTTGGAACTTCTTCTCTGTCTCCCCTAACTTTAATTTTAGCCCAAAGCATGATTCTTCAGAGTTGTTTCATCCTCTGTTTCAATCCAACCCCCACACATCTCTCCGATATGCTTGAAGGTGATTACAACCACAAGTTCATAGGCAGAGCATAAATATGGATCCATACCTAGCTTCTTGCCACTTCATTCGGCCAGCATCCAGCAGTGGGGGACCACTATTTTAGTGGCAATTTGGATTTCTTCGAATTCCAATCACCATTGATGGCATGCTCTGCTTCCTTCCTAGATGGAAGCTCAATCAGAAACTGGGAATCATTCATAACATATATGTTGATTCCATGAGAAGGCTTCCACATGCTGCAAACCCATCTCCATATGTCAGTCAGAGTTGGCTTTCTTGCTCATGTCCAAAAGTTTCGCCACAATACATCTGCCAAGCACATTGTCTTTTGAAACTATAGAGCTTCCAAGGAGGGTGATTCTGTGGTGTCAAACCTTTTATTGCTTCTGTCTGCCATTTATTGCTTCTGTTGGCTTCAACAAAAGAAGATTTGATCTGATGTTGTCTAATACTGCTGTTTTCTCACCCCTTTCTGAGACTCCAATGAACTTTGTAACTTACTGAGCTGTTTCTATCCATACATCATTTAATGTAGTCTCAGGAGTTATAATAACTGACCTGCTGCCCCCTTGTACTGCGATAAAACTGGCATACCTACCATGCTCATTGTATTTAAGAGTGCAAAAGAATTCAGCAAAGTGATGTTTTGTTTTCCATCTCCCAACTGTCATTATTTGCTCCTTTGAAGCTTCAATAAGTACTTGGACTAGCCATCTCATAACTTGAAGGCTTAAAGTTATTTTCCTCATAAATACCTGCTACGCTAAGTCCATTCAAACCATGTTTCTGACCTAGAACTGAACTTAAAGATGTCATACGATTTAAATCTAGAGTGAAGGTAAATCCTTTCTTCCCCCATGTAAAATTTTTGGTTCTTAATTCTGAAAAGGTGAAAGAAATAAGGGTGAAAGCTAGCACAGAAGGTGAAAGCTTGGCCTGAGAAGACAAAAGAAAGTCCTAGGCTGAGAGATTTTGTCCATGGGATAATTTTAAAACCACATATTACAATCATCCATAGAAAAGGGAAATGGACAAACTACAGCATAGGATAATGAGTGAAACCTTTGATACTTACATGGAGATCAATCCCCTCATTCCCACCGCCAGCGCTTGCAATTCCAAAAGATCCAAGCACAGCTGTTACAATCTTAAAATATGAAACAGAAAAAATTAGTCCCGTCTCCTGAATTCTGACTGCAAATACATCATGAAAAGGAAGAAAGAATGATAATGCCTACACGATTCAAATCAGGGAAAATTCCATCTCCATGATCAGATGAGCTGTAGGTTCCAACTACCATATCAGGACTCACTCTGTTTCCTTGACTGTACCCAGCATTTGATGCAGAAGCAGTTGCTGCAAAATTTCAAACTTAATGGTTATAAGGAACTCGCGACATGACAGAATCCATATAAAGTTTCAAGACATGACAGAACCCATATAAAGCATTTATCATGGTATTGTCTTCTGTACATTTTCCGGTACTGTCCGACTTCGATTACATCCATTTATAATCAAGTTTCCCAAGCTTCCCAAAGTTGAAAGATTATAAGATAAATCAAGACAACAAGAATGAAGACTAACACAACGGAAGTTCATACGACCCTCTGAAGCTATAGTTCTTCGTGTCTATTTTCAAATGGAATTCAATAGTTTGTCCAAATAATACAAACCTTGGGGATCAGGGGTACTGTCTGATGAAGGTTGCCTCACAACCAGATGCAAAGTGTGACCGTCTTCCACATCTATTTGCAAATCCGTGAAGGAACTCAAATTCCTAAATCATATATTAGGTGCATGCTATGTTCCTAAAACACATGAGAGTCAAAAGGATACGGTAAGCGGAAAGCAGCTGGTCATCCTTCAACACTTTTCCACGGCATATGAGCCGTTGTTGTTCTGTCAAGACACCAGTAACTGTCGCAATTTGTTCCTTCAATGCAGGGACTGGCACCTGTATTGGAATTGACAAAAGGTATTAGAATGAGTGTCAGAAAATTCTAAAGTAAAACAGATAATACTACAGTCAACTTTTAAACTCTTAGTTCAAGAGCATGATTGGTCTTTGTTATTGTATTCCAATATCCAACAAGAATGCACATTGGCAACTCTCACAGATACAGAAAATCGGTGTATATGGAGCAACGATTAATTGAAATTCTACTGTTTGAAGAACTATATAAACAAATTACAAATAAACCGATTGGCCTTGATGTTTATATTGTTCCCCCTGTTTGATAGGTAGCACAGCTCTTTTTCTTAAAGAATTGAAAATAAAAGCAATAGATATTTACACATTTATCCACTCGCAATGTATACGTCTGTGAGTCCAACATCTTTATCTTTATCTCAACTGTGGTCTCAGGACATTCAGCCTCACCACTTCCACAAATCTGCACATCTTCAGCACCGTTGCTAACCATCTTCTCCAGGTTTCTTTCGACCCCTGACTAACATTCAAATTACAAACAAATGTGTGAATAAGGTGAAAAGTCTGCAGTAAAAAAACAGAAAAACTATACGAGGCAGTTACATTGCAGAAGAAATAAGAGTATCCAACAATTATCCATTATTCAATACATCTCCAGGCATGTATAACCCTGTTTGGTAGTAAACTAGAAGAGGGAAGGGCAAACAAAGAAATTGTCTCTTCCATTTTTTGGTTTGTTAAAATAGGTATTGAAAGAAAAATAGGAGAAAAAACAGTCCTCTTTCATTGCATCCCACCTTATCTTTTACTATCTTGGCGGAGAAACTGGAAAAAGTTGTCAACTAAATCAATCAACTAAGCTTTGATCCCAAGCTAAGTTACATATTCAATATAGATCCTTTACATATTCTCCCAGTTCAAGCCAATTCCATTCCAATACTGGTAGTAACTTCTCTTTTAAGGAAAATTAAGGGTTTTAAAACTGCAGGTTCCAAAAACCTCAGACTTGCCCCTACCCAATCTCGATGTAAGTGGAACCACAACATTATAGTCTTAATCTCAAATTAATTTGTATCACTATAAATATCGTTTGCCTCTATTATGATACAGTCAAACCCCTTATTTTGAGTCTTTACCCCTAAACTAATGTTTCGAGACTTTCTACAAGTTGTTTTTACCATTTGGGACTTCATGGGGTGGTTCGGTTTGAGACCCAAGGAGCTTGGGTGAGGTTTTCGGACCATTGGAACAAAAACTGCAGATTCAGTATATTGTTGTCAACTTGTGCACCACGATCACGGCCACACTGCACAATTGCAAAGAATGATATCCCTCAGTATTGCGTAATCGTGCATGAAGATCCCGATAGGCTAAGTGGCCAATCACTGCAGCGTGATCATGTCCCATCCTCAGTGATTGCGTAAGCCAATGCCTAGGTCCTAGCCACCCCCTTTGTTCAGCGCGATTGTGGAAGGCATGCAGTGATAGCGGTGATGTAAACGCACCAGAATTTGCCAAAACTAAGTCTAATTTTCCATGTTTTAAGGGTCCTAAGCTACAGGATTTCACTCGTTCTGAAAAGTAACCACCCAGTCTTTGAGGTAAGGTTTATAATAGTAGCTTAGGATTATATACATGTTTTCCTTTGAATTTTTAAGATTAAAACATGCATTTTCTAGTGTTTCAAGTTGGAATTAACCCTAACTCGTTGAATCACGTAAATTGAGATTAGACCAAGTAAAGTAAGTCAAGATAGGATTTTGACTATAGGTTTAAATTCCCTAGCTTACGGGTGATGTGCTAATATAATTTGTTCCGGGTTTTGACCCCATTGACCCATATTCGGCTTTGACCAAAGCCTAGATTTCTAAGATGAGTCCAATGGACGTAAATTAACCCCAAGGTTCATTAATTTGGATAGATTGAGAATTTTAGCAATCCTTGGTGCGGGCAAAAGCTATTTTACATCAGTAGCTTTTATGGATACAAGGTATGTTTAGAGATTGACCTTAGAAAAGCATGTTTAAGAAAAGCCAAATGTCTACTATAAGGAAGGGGGTGACTATGTAAACAAGGAGACGAGTGTATACATATACACAGGTATATACATTTAAGTCACAAAAATTGCTAGTATTTATGAATTGTGTGTATCTAAAATACACATATGATATGAGTTTATATGCGTTCTCATATGCTTTAATTTAAATATAAGAAGATTATATGTCAAGTGGACAAATTACGGGTGAAAATGTAGACTTTTTGGGTGGGAAAAGGCAAGCTAAGGAGGGCAAACAAGAAGGGGAGGGCAACGTAGTGATGTATGGGAGAAGGAATAGGAATATGGGAAGTGTTAGGGGTAGAATAAGGAAAGGAAAAGGGAGGGGGGGGGAGGGGGTTTCAAAGAAGTTATTGGATAGATAATAAAATTGCTAGCTGGAATCTGAGGTGATGAATGACCAAACAAAAGGGTCATCATCAAGATAGGGATCAGAGTGTAGGTGAAATATGACCAGTTAGAGGCTCGGGGAAACGCAGGGGGGATATTGTCACTTAGGGATAAAAGGAAGATTAAGCTATGGAAGTGGAGAAAAGAGATTACATGGTAGCAGCGACATCTAAAATATTGGGAATGGGACAGAATGGAATTTGGTGGAGTTAATGGTCATGTTTGGGAGGGGTCTAAGGTGGCTTTTTGGGGAGAAATGGGGACAGTTTTGGGACAGTGGAACATCTCATGGGTACAAGGTGGGGGTTTTAACACCATCAAATTGCTGAAAGAGAGAGTGAGGCATAGGGTGGTTCCTAGGGAAATAAAGGAGTTCTCGGAGCATTGATAACTTTATTCTTATTAATCTTCCATTGACAAGTGCTGCTTTCACTTGAGTTAGGTCATAGGGTTCATCTTTTAGATAGCGAGTCGTTCTGGATTTTCTGCCTGGTGGAGTTTGCTCCAAAAGTTATACAAACTATCCTTATGAGGTTGACATAGGATCATTCATCCATTTTGTTAGGTGGTGAAAGAGAAGAACTCCCTTTAGATTAGAGAATATGTGGTTAGGAGAGACAGACTTCATGAAAAAAATGGTTGGATGTTGGAACAACTACGATATGGTGGAAAAACTGTCATTCAGGCTAGCAAAAAGCTGAAGATGCTTAAATAGGTGTGGAACAAAGAGGTGTCTGGAAGGGTACAGGTGAAAATAAAGGGGCTATGAATAATACAGAGGGAACAAGGAGGGAATTGGGAGAACTGTCCATAAAGCCATCAACTTTAGCCACAGATGCTAAAATTTATAGTAGCCTTGATTCTTTTTGTTAACTATCCATGAACTCATTAAGGATTATTCTAGTTAACCAATCCACTGAAAAACTTAGAGCTCAGGCATAGAAACATTTCATCTAGCCAACCAAACTAGTTTGCAATTAAGGATAAGTGATTTTGCTTTTATTCAGTAATAACCAAAGAGGATAACAAGCTGAATACATAAAAAAGTGTCAAATCAACAAAGATGTTCTTGTAATCAAGTGGCCATCACAGAAAAATCAAGCAACATAAACGAACAGCATTCTCTAACGAAAAAAGAAAAAAAAACAATTGCTCTATGAAGTTGGTTATGCTAAAAGATAGACCATGAATTACCACAGGAGTGAGACCATAAACATAAACAGTACAACATCAACTCCTATACATAGCATGTAACAGATAAAATTGTAAAATTGATGAGATGAAGTAGAAAAGTTTTTACCAATTTCCTGATTTGATCAATCAAAAACAAGAATCAGGAACCCTAGAGATTAACGATGTATATGATGTATATATAAGAGAAGAAAGATGAAAAGTAAAGAGAATCAGATAAAACCAGATAGAAAACTTGATCCACAGCGTTTCGTAACAAGTATCTACTCAGCCGAGCGGACAACAAGCAGAGCTGATGTCTCTCTCTTGCTATTTTTCTGTCTGAACCAAGCAACAACGGTAAAGATGAGATCCCTTCTTACATTACATGCCTATAATACTTTGCTTACCTGTTTATTTTCTTTCATGGTCCTTTTATTTTTTAAGAACATCTATATTTTTATTTGTGAATAGGACCAAAAAAACGCATAACACCTTTAACTTGTAAATTATGGCTTTCAATTTTGGTTACGTACAAGTACACACTTAAATTTATATTAAATAAATAAATAAATATTTTTGTACTATATGACATTCTCCATAACATATACGATATGCGTGTCTACTTATACGATTTAATACAAATTTAAGTGTCTCTTTGTGCACACCCAAAATTAAAGTTTGTATATATTAACTAAACTAAATTAAAGATCATTCTTATATATTACGCCAAAAAAAAATGAGTAAAAAAAATCTTAAAAATGAAGTTCACTTTATTTGATTTGACATGACTTAGACTATTAAACATGAAGAATAAGACAAGCCTCACAAATTACTTTTTTAAAATTTTATTTATTAATAATTAAATAATTTCCTTAAATGATCACTTGAGTTTTTTAAATTGCATTCAAATATTACTTTTATTTCAATTATTAAGATCAAGATACTATTCAACTATCACTATTTTTCTTAAAAAGAAATACAAAACACCTCAAAAATCATTTTCTCTCCTAGCTGGCATGATATATCATTCAACTTTTTTTTTTTTGATAATAGACTTATTTACCTAAAATTATGATCTTCTTATTTAAAAAATAATACATTAGTTTGCCCATACTTAAACTTTATTTATTATACTTAAAAATTCTTGATTATATTTAAAATTTTATATATTTTTCTACTATAAAAAAATAATTTTTAACACTTACTATAAATGTCATCAATTTTGAATAGTTATAGACAAATGTATCCAAAACATATCACGATTTTAAAAAATTCAATAAAAGTTCAAATTGAGTCATGATATACAAAGCATTTCATGAACATTAACTTACGTTATTTTGATCATACTATTGTACAATAGATCAATGATATTTAAAGTCAATTAATTATTAATAATAATAATTGTGTACTTTGAAATTCATATTTCCAATATCTTTGAATATTTTTATTTTTTCAGAAGTGATCGCTCTCTTTATTATGCAAACCCTAGTATGTAACTCTTGACCTGATGGACATTGCAGTGATTGATCAATTGATTCCATTAGCTTATGAATACAAATTTCTACTCTCTTTTTTCTTTTATTAAGATAAGAGTTTTATTCATTTGCGTAGAGAACCTAATTTGTCAAACGGGGAGCGTTTTGAAATTTAAGGAAGACAAAGATGCAGCTTTATTGAAGCTCACAAATATGAATTAACCGAATAAAATCAAAGCTCATGAAGGTGCGCTAATATTGCTTAAGCTAACTACTTTTTATAATGGTATTCTGAGTGTGACATGAACGAAGGATGAAGTTAAAAGGATGAATATCTTAGAAAACCCCCAATATGCAGTGATAGCAAAATTTTCATAAAGTTGGCCGAAATTGGAGGAAGTGAAGGAGTTAATTTCATCTCAATGTCAAATGAGATAAGATTTGGACTGTGAGAAATAACCATTATTAATAAGGTTGAAGTTATTTGAAGATTTTGTTAACATGATGTCTAGGCCTTTTTATTTCTATTTATATTATTTATTAGGAAGGTATGTGATACCCTATGAGACTTTCATCTATAATGAAAAATTCAAGATTGTTGAAGAAACTAAATAATTTGTCGTATGAATTTTCTTCCTTGATCTATAACCTACATTGTTTGGGAAGGAATCTTTCTTTTCACTAGCTTCAACAATTAGGAAATCAATTCACCTTGATAAGGTAACTATTGACAAGATGAGACTAAGTTGTGCAAGGGTAAAAATACAAGTAGATTTACTGAGTGATTTACCTATGTTTGTGAAGTTAGAAGTTATTGATCCCTCAAAGAACTCATTTAGAGTTGAAAAGGTAACAATGATATATGATATGCTTTCAAAGTATCGCAAGAAGTTCACACTACTGGGTCATAATGAAGATGACGATATAATTCTTTATCCTGAATTAAAAAAGGAGAGAATAAACAGAAGAGAAGAATTAGAAAGACAAGAAAACATCTCAACAACAACAATAAATATTCCTATGAAGAAATTATAAGTAGTGAATTCCTACTAGCAGAAGATTTATCAGGAATAACATCATCTCTGTTAATACCACTAGAAGGAAATAGAGAAAAAAAAGGTTATCACTAGTAACCCTTTCAATGCACTTACGTAGGAGGATATAGAGAATGCAAATGCAATAAAGGATATTTTTGTTTTAGATTATAATTTGGAGTAGAGGAATACTAAAGGATGGATTTGTAATGCCTTCTATAAATCCACTAACAAACATGAGGAACGGAGTACTACAATGCATGTAGTCACAAGTAAAGAAAGTCGTGAAGATACTAGTACAATTACAAACATAAAATAAAAATGAACCATCAATGAATATGGATCACAATAAAAGCACAGAATCAAATGAGTTAAATATAATGGATCAATATGATCGTGAAGACTTGAGAAAATTTGTTGTTGAACACTCCAATCTGTAGAGCATAACATATGAAATTAACATAAGTAGCAGTGTTGAAAATCAAGCTATTGTACAATTGGTTATTAAGGGGCATACAACGAATACTAGCTAAGAAGAGGAGTTCCCACTTCTTTGCAAATTGATATTGTTGATACTACAAATGCCTCTGAGTAAGAAGATTTGTTAGCATTTCCATTAGTGATAATATTGTGGAAAAATCTAATAAATCACTTGGAAAACAATTGATAAAAGAGTCATCAATGCGAAATCATAAACTAATAATACCTTTTCTAGAAAGTCAACAGAGTTATCCTATGAAAATGTTTCATGAACTAGTCTCTCATCCAGTAGAAAATAAGGAGAAATCAATATAAGTGATATCAACACAAGATATAAATTTAAAGGTGGAGGAACATAATGAATTTGAAACCAACATAATTTCTCTGAAGTTTGTAAAGAAGTAGGGGTATCACCTCAAGATAAATCAAAGAAGATAAAGAATAATCTTCAATGAGTGGAGCATCTATGGTTAATCTTGTGATATTTGGAAGATCTATTTTGAAATGAAGTACAAAGCTCTCATATGGAATATCAAATTTATGAGGCCTCATCATTCTTTCCATCGAGTTCAAATGTTTTATAGGCTTCACAAATTTGATTTGATGGCACTGATGAAACATTTTCAAGAAATAAGACATATTCTACAATATAAAGAAGACTGGGCATGACTTATGAAAAATATAATGTAGACGGTAAGATATGATTATTTATACAGATGGGCGTAATATTCAGAATAATATTTGGTTGTGGAGTTACTTTTTGATAATGGTCATCAGATGATTAATATTTTGGTATATGCAAAATGTAATCCCTTTAAGAGACTAAAATTATGGAATGAGATCCATCATATTAGTCAAAACATGGCATACCTTTGGTTGGTAGGTGGAGATTTCAATGTCATGTAGAATGTTCAAAAGAAGATTGGAGGACTGCTGGTGTATCTTAATGAGGTGGAAGATTTTGCTTTCTTTGTAAACTCATGTGAGTTGACTAATTTAAACTTTAAAGGCAATCCTTTCACATGGTGGAATGGAGGGTTGACTAAGAGTTCGTCTTTAAAAGATTGGACATATTATTTATTATCATTTTTATCTAGGATAAATGTGTAATGTGGGTTAGATATTCTATTCCAGATCTAGGCTAGATCATGCTTCAATGCTTCTATCTTGTGGTGGACATGTTCCATATTTTCATAAGCCTTTCTGATTTTTTAAAATTTTAGATAGAAAAGTAAGATTATAAAGAAGTGGTGTTACAAATTTGGGTTGTTAAAGGTTATTCAAATGTCTTTGTTGGCGTGAAGATGAAAACAAAGAGAACTAAATGAGCATTATCAAAATAGAGTAGAGATTGTTATGAATATATTCTCAACCACTCCTTATCAGGAAAGATATTGTAAGAGTTAAAGAACAACTATTTGAGGAGTCATATATTGTTGCCAGCAATGCTATAGTTAGTAGAGTTCATGTTGAGTATAATATGTACTTACACTTTGAGAAGGTGTTTTGGAGACAAAAATTAAATATTAAGTGGTTCACAGAGGGAGATAAAAATATAAAATTCTTTATATTGTCTTATAAAAGGTAGAAGGAAAAGATTGGAAATTTTTTATATCCAAAAAATTAATGGTTCATGGTATAGGTAATGAAGTAGTGGATGAAGCCAACGAATTTTATCAAGATCAGTTTAATATATAGAAAGCTAGCTGATATGAATATGTCTTTATTATATTTGACTCCTTCTGTGATATCTGAAGAAGATAATAATGATTTGAATAGACCTTCTACTTTTGAAGAAGTCAAAAGAGTAGTTTTTGAGCTAAATGGAGATAGTTTATGTGGTCTTGATGATTTTTCATTGTTGGTAATTATATATTTGAAGTTGTAAGTACCTTTTCAATGTTTTGACTCTACCTAAGTTAATTACTCGTACAACTTTGATTTTAACCCCAAAAAAAGAATGTGTCTTTTTTCAGATTTAACACCTATCAATCTTAGTAATTTTCTAAAATTCATTTCCAGATGTATCCATGACATTTTAGAGGTGTTATTATCAAATATTATCTCTACTAACCAGTTTGGCTTTATCAAATGTAGTAATTTTTTAAATGAGGTCATTTCGAGACGTACACATGACTAACTAGAGGTGTTGTTACCAAATTTCATCTCTGCTAACCAGTTTTGCTTTATCAAAGGTAGGAGCATTATGGAGTGTCTTACTTGCACAAGAAATTATAGTAGACATCAAAAAAAGGAGTAAAACTGCTATTGTAATGTTTAAGCTTAATATGACAAAAACGTATAATAGAGTGGATAAAGTTTGTTTATGCAAGTTCTTGAAAATATGAGCTTTCTGTTTTTCGAAAAAATTGGAGACTAGTTGCAAATAACCGGTACTGTGTGTTTATTAATGGATAAATTTCTAGTTTTTTTATTCTACTTGAGGGGTTTGATGAGTCTGAGATTTCGAATCATTTGAGGCCTTTTTATTTCCACAAATAATGTCCTTAATGCCTATTTATGTCCTTATGTGATGATATTTTGATGTTTTGTTTTATGTCCTTATGTGATGATATTTTGATGTTTTGCATTTATGAAGACTAAATGAAAGGCCCAAAAGCCAAAAATATTGAAAAGAGTGTAAACAGAGGATCGCCTAACACATTGGGTAAATCACCTAATAGGTCGGGATGTAACCTAAAGTGATGGTTTTCAATTCTGAAAATCTTTGAGGCGAGTCAGTGATACAAAGTGTAAACGGTGATTCGCCAAAAAAGTTGGGCAAACTAAAACTTCCACCACCAAAAGTGGCAGACATTTGAGTTAAAATGAAGGCGAATGGGCGAACAAAGGTGATAATTGGAGATTGACCGAGTGTGAAAGGATGACTCAATAGAGTTAGCCGATTGAGGTTCAAACACTTAAATTTTGAAGCCAAAAAACAGTGAACTGAAGAATAGAAATGTGATGCGCCGAATCATGTAGGCGAGCCCGACTAATGTCACCAATTAGGACACACAAGGAATTTTAGACTAGCTGTATGGAAAAATATGAATATTCCAAAAGCTAAAGAAAATATACCCCTTTTTTTTATCTTTGATGTTTTATTTTTTGACATCGGAACTTTTACTTTGTATCCGTTCTAGCTTTTTTCTTCGTTTGGAGGTTTTTGAACAATCTTGTAATTCATAATTGAGGGTTCAATTTAAAGTGGGTGTTGAAGATTATTGTTGATTATTAATACTTTAATGGCTGAAAACATAATAAGTATAATATCTTTTCCTTTTATGATATTTGGTTAAAACATCAAATCTAGGGGTGTAATTATGAAATTTGGTGTTAATGTAATTTAGTGGGTTTATAGTCTTGCTCTGATTTTCTAATATTCATTCATGGATTTAAGTTATTTAACATTGATTTAATTTGTGGGTTAAGGATGCAAACTTAATCCTAGTTTAGATCTTTGATTGATTCTTGAAGAGATTAATTGAACTAGGTGAATATCTTAATATTTGCAAATTGGATTTGATTATTGTAGTTTGCTCGAAAGAGAAATTGTAGTTCCATTCTAATTGTCAAATCTTCTCAAAAGAGAGATTTTAGTAATGGACCAAAAAGAGATTCTGTGATACGAAACATTGAGATTGAAAGAAGATTTGTGTCGTTAGCGATTACCCAGCCTATCCATGTTTATCCAACATTGTTGAGCAAACACCTTTATTTGATGTTGATACCAACTCCCACGCCACTACGTCATATTTTATTTGTTTACTCCCTATTTTAAGTCAAATTGTGAGAATTGATTCCAAATCCTTTTACTAAATTTGGTGGAATTATCCACCCATTTGTCCTAATTACTACAATGAATTGGTTTGCACTTTTATATTCCTCATTAAATTCTTACATTTATATCATTCCTTGTGCTATTCGACCTCGACTCTTTTATTGGGTATGATTGCTAGCGATCGCTTACTCATAACTGTCTTAGTAAGTAATTTGAATGTTCTTAGGGTCAAGCAAGGGGATCCTTTATCCCCTTATGTTGGGGGTTCTTTCTAGGGCTATAAATAACTTATACTCGTATTATAAGGGTATGGAACATTACTCACTTAGCCTATGTTGATGACATCGTGATTTTCTTAATGCTGATAGGTGTTCTATAGAATTGTTGATTGCACGACTATGAAAGAAAACGAAGATAGAAGATTAACAAAGGAAAAAGTGTCTTTATTGTGCAGTCTATGGCTGCTCAAACAGATATTTAGCTTGTAGAAGAATATTCAGGTTTTCCTAGGGATAATTTTCCCTTAACTTACCTTGGATGCCCAATTGGGATGCTAGGAGAAGAAAAACACACTCTTCTGATATGTGGAAGAAAATGCATAATAAGTACAAGCTTTTAAAGAAAATTATTATCTTTTGGAGGAATGATTGTTTAGATCAATAATGTTTTATAAAATATACCTAGTAACCTATATATCAATTATATGTAATGATTCTTCCCAAATGTGTGATTCCATGATCTCCATAAAGTTTTTGCTAAATTTCTTTGGAGCTTTAAGAAAGTGGGCAGAAATAAGCCCTAGGTTTCTAGGGCTGAAATTTGTCAACCTAAGAAATTTGGTGGCTGCCTAACCATGGATCCCCTAGTATTATGTTTGATGATTCGAATCAGCTTGAAATACTACACTACTATAAACGAGTGTCTTTTTCTACTTATCCTTTTTAGGATGATATTAATCAGTTGATGCAAGAGGGCAGGTGGAATGAAGAATTTCTAAGACATAATTTCCATGAAAGAGTGGTAGAACATATACTTAACAAGATTGGTATAGTATAAGAGAGTAAGGAGGTGACTAAACCTTACTGGATGCTCAATCATTCATGTAAGTTCTATTTTAGTTCAATATAGAAGGTTATAAAGACCCGTAGAGTAACATATGAAATGTCTAGACAGGTTTGGAAAAAAAGGCACTCCTTTTAAAATCTCTTCTTTCTAGAGATTAATCAAACAAAGAATTCCTATTGGAGAATATTTTGTCAAAGTAGGACTAGAGAAGGTTGTTCATTATTGTTGTTATTTTGTCAAAGTAGGACTAGAGAAGGTTGTTCATTATTGTTGTTGTGACCTTATTGTTAATGAAACATTGGAACACCTCTTTATCTCTTGTAATGCAAAGTTGTGGGAAATGTTTGCTAGAGTAGCGGGTCTGGAGGGGACTTTCTTGTAACTAGAGGACACTATTTTTAAATGGTGGAATGCTAAATGAACACCTAAATTGATACCTTTGTTTAATGCTATCCTTGGTTTTATACTCTGGCAAATTTTCAAAGGGAGAAACAGAGTAAAACAGGTAGTTGACTATTTTGCTAATTTTATTTTTTTCCTGTTCAGGTATAGATGTTAAAGCTTTTAATTTGTTTCAGGAGGTACCTAAAAAGGGATGTCACTCATCATCATATATACTAAGAAAGTTCCTAACTAAGAGTTACTAAATGTCAAAATTCTTATTTTGCATTTTAATGAGAACAAACACTACAATACATAGACACCAACATCTAGTCAAATCAACACTGAGAAGGGCTCAACAAGATTCATCTTATAGAAAGATCATGGATCCTATATCTATGAAAGGACAAAGGATTAGGGTTGTGGTCTTCTCGCTTTGATAAGACAAATGAATAAACAATAAAAAAAAAGCACTACTTATTTGGAATGCTATAAGATTAGGAGCTTATAAGTCCAGAGGCACACCAACTGGAGAACTATTGTGAAACAAGCAATTAATCATAATAGTTTCTTAAAAGGTTGATATTAGAGAACTTACCTTCGACATAAAAGAGTAGAACTGGGCTTCCTCAAATAGGATTACATGGTACTTGTGAGAGTTAACCCCATTGAACTAAGAAAGAGTCTTGTATCGACCAAGTATTTATTTAGAATATTTATTTTGATAGATCCGTTTTGGATTTGGTATTCCATAGATCTTCCATGAAGAATGGAACGAATTGATCTGACCCACAATCTGTATCTTAAACCTTTGAGAGTTTTGAGCATTCTCGATGTAATCCATCCAAGCTCATTGCACCTCATCTCTAATCTCTTTCTTTAATAAGGTTTTTTTTGCATTAATTTCATCTGTTTTTGAGTTCATCAATGGCGACCGAAGGTCAGGAAGACGATGGGTCGGCTTCATCGAGATATTCCCATTTCTAATGGATATTTTTCTTTCTTTCATTTTGTTTGTTTTTTCTTCTATCAATAGGTTTTCATTATTTTGTTTTGTTTTTCCAGTTATTGGCCACTATTGGGCCTAAAACCTTGTAAACATTTCCTTTTTATTAATAACTGCCTCATTGGGACTTTTTAATTAAAAAGTCCTCTCAATATCTTTTTAAAGGGAAAAAGGATAAATATACCCCTGAACTATCGTAAATGATATGCATATACCCTCTGTCATACTTATGGAACATTGGTGCCCCTATCTTCCATAAACTAGCGCATATATACCCTTTATACTAACGTACATGCACGTGTCATAATCTTATCCACCGATCCGACATTTATCGACGGATAAGATTGCGCCACATGTCTCTATTTAGTCTTCTATTAGAGTGAAGGCATATGTGCTCTAGTTTTTGGACGGTAGGGGCACCAATGTCCAAAGAGTATGACAAAGGATATATATATATATATATATATATATCATTTAGGATAGTCCGAAGGTATATTTGTCTTTTTTCCCCTTTTTGAAAATATAGAAAGTGAATAATATGTGTATCTTCATCTAATGGATGATAAAGCATGAAAAAGATTGTTATACCCATTGATTAAAGAAAATAAATTTTGATGAGAATATTAATCTCATATAGTGTGTGGTTCATTAGATTAAAATAGGTAATTGTTATGTTAAAATTGCACAAGCAAGTGTACGTGGTCTAACAAATAATGAAGTGACTCTCATTAACCAGATTATCAAACCGAAAGAACTTTTGGCTAGTAAATATTCAATTCAACTTTCAATTTCATTTAGTGCAAGTGCTTAAAAAGTATTCTAATAGTGATTGTAACTTAAATATTGCAATTAACAACTATGTAGAGCTAAGTGACGATGACTTTAGTTCAAACTAGTTATAATCAATATTTAGGAATTTCCAAGGTCACGACTTTCATATGAAGTCATGGAGAGTGTTTGCACCATTAGATTTTTCTTGGTTATCGAGTTATTGACTTACGAGGTTGACAATATGGTTATGGTATCTTGAGCATCTAACATTCTACCAAAATTGGATACGTAGCTATATAGTTGATTGGGGATTGGCCCAATTTCAGAGCATTACACTATCTTCTGATATATTAGACAAGAGACACAAACTAGATATATCCCTATCCTAGTTAAACATCGATTCCTTGGTTTAGCAAAAAATGAACTCACTTTTTATATTTCATGTTCTATCTCTAAATCCCTCTCATGAGTTCAATACAAGACAATAGTTGTATTTCAATGGTTATCAAGCATCAAATTGGTAAAAATACGAAAATAGGAATAACTCATACAATAACCAAACTTCATCTTATAGTTTTACAACTCCACAATCATTTGTAGTTGAAACCTTAGAAAGATAAACTTTAGCCACTCATAATTTGATTCACAAGCTTATAATTTTGTTCATGTCCCCAACCAGAAAGGGGTGGATATTAAGGATTTGTACAAGAACTTTCTAATTAATATGCTAAACTCGTGCTAAAGTTGTAGACTCATAAGAAACTAAACAAACATCATGACTCATATGAAAACATAGATAATAAGAGCGCTCAATGGGCGACTTCAGAATTTAAACAAACTATGTGTAACACCTCAAAAGCTTAGCTCAGGCAGAACAACAAAGAATATGTGAACCATGGAGGTGTTCACAGACCATTAAAGAAACACGGTCCGTCATTTTCATCATGGTTTACACCGTCCTAGGATTTGTGGATCACAGGATCTTTCACGGGTCGTGGACCACCACAGGAGCCGTGGAAAGGCTCGTAGAGGTGAGACAAAACCACCAGGGCTTAAGCGTCAGAACACGGAGCCCATCATGCGTCGTGGTCTTGATGACAAGCCATAGTGAGGCTCGTGAAGCTGATCCAGTAGGTCCCTAGCCAATGTGAAGGACCATGCTAGCCTTCACGATCCATGATCGTTCACACGGTCAGTGAAGTAGACTATAGAGTGAAGGGCCCTGAACCAGTAGACACTAGCAAAGAACCACGACCCACTTGATGGGCCGGGGTCCCCACGACGTGCAGTAAGTGTCACCATGGTCGACCTCATCAAATTTTAAGTTGGGATTATTTTTGTCTTTTTCCCTATGCACTGGACACATAAACTACGTCTCTTAACCCCTAAACTAGGTCATTTTATTCCGTTTAGGCCTATTATTCTAATCAGAACCTACCCTAATCGATTTGTTCACAAAAAAATCATCAAACTTAGAGCAAGAAAGTAGAAAAGAGGTGACCCGAACTCTTCCAAGAACGCAACAAATTTTCTTCAGCTCCAGCCTCAAAATCAAAGATTTTTCCGTGAAATTCGTCACTAAGTATTTGGGATTTCACTTTATTTGGTATTTCACTAGTAGGTTCTTTTCATCCATTAGGTCCCTAGAATTCAGTTAGATTCTTTATTCCTATATCTTGTTTAGACGTGTTTGTAAACCTTAGAGATTGATTGTGATTTAGCTGCCAAAGTATTCCTAATCGAATTATCATGTTGTTGTGGAATTGTTGCTTAGTTCCTTGCATGAAACTCAGAACCCTTGATATGTAGATTGTCTTAGTTCATGAATTAAAATTGCTAGGTCAGTTAAGCAGATATACATATTCCAGTTTTAATGTTTCATTGTCAGTACATAAATGTTGCATTTTTAGATTTGCATGTCAGAATGTTGAGCTATACAATATTTCAGTGACGTTGTATCTTTCACATTTCCATTTGGGAGTGTGCTTAGAACCAAGTTGGACTAGGGATTAGTGTACCCTCATAGTCCCAGAAATACGTGCCTTCATATGATTATAAGTCTCATCTGTGGGCATCAGATTTATTGATCACGCCAGTCATGACTTTATATCCCTTGAAAGGTATATTGGGTCCTCTTAATGAGGCGTATACATTGGACTCCAAGTTTAGCCTATGTGGTTTTATACCGGTTAAAAGTGGCTCCACAATCAACTATTAGAGAATTTGACCAACTTTTAGTTATACTATATCATCCAGTCTCAACATGTTATGTTAAAAATCAGTACTTGGTCATTGGATTTAGTTAAGCTCATTTATGTATATTTCATTATTATTGTTATAACTTGGATTATGTAATTGCTCAGTTATATTTTGTTCATCTTATATGTTTGTTCAGCTATTATCCATATCCTACATGTTCATTACATTCCAAGTACTGACGGGTACATATTAAGGAAAATAACATTATCAAAGACACTTCATCAAGTGTCATCGATCGTTAATCAGTATATAACTCAATTAAATGAGTTGGGGTCGAATCCCACATGGAGCGATACGCGTTTGAGACTCAATTGGAAAGTATGAACGTGTTCAAATCAGACATAGGAATAAAAGTTATCGATTAAAATCATCATTCAAATCAGGTGCTGACACAAATATTAAATGAGGGTTTTGGTTTTGATTAACTACTACAAACAGTAGCTATCAATACGAAGTAAGAATAATGAGATGGGTTCTTCGGATGTGATTCGAGTATAGGCTAATATAGACAAATGGGTAATTGAAACTTCTAGAAAATAACTAGATATTAGTGAATAAGATAGGGTATAGTGGATATAAACTTTCTCTAAAAAAATCTACCCTGAATCAAGTTGATTTCTCTAACATCAACAAGCAAGAAAAATAAGAACAACCCACACCTTAGTCCATTCACTCTCTCGAGCTGAATATGTGGGATTGAGTTTAGTATTCACCTTCTCGAGCTGAACCCAGGTCAACCCAATACCCACTTACCATCAATCAATAAGATTATCAATACCATTAGTTTTAAACTTCTCCCTCAAGCAAGCCAAAAACACAAGGGTAGAACTGCATGTATAACTACAATTCTTAAATTAAACCACAATTAATTATTGAACTCACTTCTATATAGCATTTAGACTAACAATTATCAATACCCATAATTTAAATCTGCCCAAAATCACATAATTAATCCCCAAAAATTGGGGTTTTAGCCACAGATCATAAAAAGGTAAAAACTATTACCAAATGATTATTGATGGGTAAGAGTAGATTTCTCCTTGCAATGCTCCAATTCGAAGAATCTCAAAGACCCACTTCCAATTTCTCAAAAGTGAAAAACTTCAATTCTTCAAATCTTAGGAAAAACTAGAGAAAACTTGTCTTAGCACTCAGAATATGCTGCGAAGAACCATTTGGCGAAGTAAGTCGGTCTCGCCGAACCACCCGCCCGCCGCCCTTTGGTCACTTTCATCGCCTTTCTGCCTTGGTAGTCAGCATCCTCAAGGTCGGTAACTTAGGATGATCCAGCACTGCATTACGAAACTACTCGGTGATTTGTCAACTTCTCCTTTCCATCGCCAATTTGTTTTCTTCCCTCAGGGCTTAACACACTGGAACTTTAAGCGGTCAAATGTCCACTTGGCGATCACCAGACTTGCTTTTCTTCATTCTTTCAACTCGCTTTTTTCCTTTTTGCAAATTAGTGTCCTTGCTTTGTTCCTCAATCCATATACTTGGAAATCAAGGGTTTTACATCAGTTATTGGCACAAAATAAGCATTTGAGGACACTAAATCTATATAAATAAAGACCTAATAATTTCAAATCTAGGACTCATCAACACCCCCAGCTTAAACTTTTGCTTGTCCTCAAGTTAAACTCAAGTTCAGCAGTTAAAAAATGATGTCTCAAACAGTGCTACACAAGACTCAATCATGAATGCACACAAAAAGACTCAACTTACTCATGCATTGTGCACTCAAAGATTCAAGTTGTGACTCATCATCATCAAAGATTCTCAAGTTCACCATACTTGCTTCAAATGCAAGTTCAATCTCAACGAAGATACTCAAATGCCCTATCAGAAGAATGACTCCATATTCACACACAATTGTTCAACCAATTATAGTTCCGGAATGACATAAAACTCTCACACTCACAAAGATGAACACATATATGACTTCACCCATAGGTTTGCCCTAATTTTTCAGTCAACATTCACTTCAACACACTCAAGATCAAAAAGGGCTTTTCAAGGCTTGTAATAGGGATAAGTGTAAAGGTATGCTCATTTAGGCTCAGTGGCTGCTATCCCCATGAAATGTGGTATGAACATCAATTTTCTTCCTTTTCTTCAACATTTTCACTCATGTTCAATTTCTAATGGAATACCGGACACCCCATTTATTTTTCCACTTTGCCATTTTTTTTCTCCTGCTTTCTTTTTTTTATATGAAGGGGTTCCATCTTTTTCAAATCCATGGATAAAAGGGGGGGGGGGTGTTCTTCACACTTCTTGATTTGCCTTCTCTTTTCACCACATCCCCAACTTAGGCTTTTGGCCTATGTTGTCTATTCAAATAATCCACACTTCATGAGGATTATAGGTGAATGGATAAAAAGGGGTTACACTTGCATCAAGTTTCTTCCAAGAAAAGGATAAGTCTCAAAAAGGGTTCAAGAGAAAGTTTACACACTCACAAGGTTGGCCACAAAAGAGGTTTATTGTAAAAAATTTTGACGCTTCAAAATTGTTGCCTAAGATAATTTTAAGAGCTTGCATCACTTATTTAACCGGATCAATAGGGAAAATTCACGGTGTCATCACACAAAGTTCACGGTAAGGTCATCACACAAGACATTGGCACCAATATTAAACAAAACTCCGCACTTTCACTAGTGTGCAATGTTCATCACAAGAAAACTCATTTGATAATCTGCTAGTTATAACAAGATGCAAAAAGTCTACATATTGTCTATGTAACTTCATTTGGCCTCATCTTAGCTGCACATTAATTTTTGTTTGATAAAAAGCACTATTTAAGTCATTGGTATTAATCATAACTGACACTAAAACTTGCACAAGAACAACCAAAATCATACACAAGAGGTGGTATTATTTTTTAGAAAGGGTCAAGACCACTTACATTCAAAACAATGAGCCATAAGCTTAAACATCCACAAAATAGTGTCAAACACACAACTTACAGCACAGAAACCCAATAGAAATGACAGAGAGAGAGGTAAAGGAAGGTCAGGTCTACACAATCACTCCATCTGTGGGGCATCAATCCCAGTGTAATACTCTGATCTTGGGAATCATATCCTTAGGTATCAGTAACACTATATCCAGCCATGGTGGTGTATGCCAAGGAAATTTGCACGGCTGAATCTATCATCACCTCCTTAATCTTTGTCTGGAACTTATAGGTAGCTCCTCATTGACACCAAGCTGCTCCTCATCAGTTTCAGCCTCGAACTCTGCAACTACCTCCTCAACTCGAACCTCAACTTCGTTAGTAGCTGAAGGCACATCTGTATCAGCATGCATATCGAGGATCTCCATAGTCCCAAAAATCACAGACATATCTGTGAACTTCAACTGGTCCACGTCCTTCCTCAGGTTAGTAATTGCGGCCTTTAGGGTCGTCACTTTATGAGTGGACCCCCAGACTATCTCACACGTCGCTATCCTTGGGAAAGGGCATCAATAGACACACTAAGGGGTGTCATAACAGCAATAAGGGACCTCTTTACCATCCCATGGATTGTGGCCTCAAGCTTGGAGACACGCTTATCTGCAAAAATGGGCTAGCTGCCCCATCCGAAGGAATGCACCCTGGGTAAGTGGGGGCAGGGTAGTAGTAGTAGCAATTCTAGAAGGTGTGGGAGATTCAGAAGCGCTAGGAATGACAAAAGAAACAATACTAGATAAACCTAAAGCCTAGGGGCTAGAGTAGGACACTGCCTATGCAGGTAATGTGTCAATATCAATGCCCGGGGAGGTTTCCACTGGGGCTGCCTTCTTCTTTTCAGCCTCATCCTTTAGATACCCAGCCTCAATATGCAGATGTCGATAGAATATATGGGAATCACTTTCACATCCTTCTTCCATCAAAGGACACTTGGGTTCGTCTTCACAACTCAGTGATCAACACCGGCAAAATGTAGAGTGGTTTGGCACTGCCTAGCTCTCAAGGCCTTCTCTTGTCCCACAATCATATCTAAGTTTAGACTGTGCTCATCATAATGCAACCAAGAAAGGATGTCTTCGTATGGCGGAGAATATACATATTCGGGGATGGTATGATAGTGTTGTTGATAAAGCCAAACTAGTACCTCGCTACTACATTGAGGTCCTTCTTCTCTATTGGAGCTCATGCCTCCGACCATCGAGGAGTGCCATCAAATATGAAATGGGCCATTCACTTTTTCAAAGTCTCTAATTACTTTATCTTGGTCATGTAGTGATAGTCATCGGAGATGTTGCTGGTATTCCAAAACTACATTGATGTCATAACTTTACACTTTACCTTCTTGCCTCTGACAACACATAATCAACCGGCTTGAACTTAGCGACATGCTTCTTCCCTTGTGGCACCAGGGATCCATAGGTAGTGTAGAATTTTCGGACCCAATTGGGAATGTAAGGACCATGGGTCTAGTGAATAATTGGAACTTGTGGGACCTTAAGAAGCTCATAATATGTGGGTATCTATCTATTTCTCCATCAGTTGACATCTGCTTCTCCTTAACGATTGTCCTCTATCTCTCAGTCTTTAGTTTGTCCATAGACCAGGAAAAGAACCATGTAGAGGTGGTGCTGGGACCACAACCTAGTCAAATACAGGAGGGGGAGTATGGGTCTCAGGCACTCTGATCTTAGACGGATCCTGCATCCTCTTGGATCGCAGCTCAGCTTGCCGGGCCAATAGTGGTTCGTCATCCTCAATCTTAGAAATTGCCACCTGAGGGTCCTGGTGGTCACCCTCACTCTTAGAAGTGGTGAGGTGAGTGGCATATATCCCCTTACTATCGAAGCTGGCCTCTAGTGATGCTGGTGTAGGTGCTTACAACAAGTGGTAGGTAGCTTTGTGGCCTTTGCTTTGGATACAGTTGCATCGTCATTTATGATAATTCCCTTTGTCCTCTTATGGGGCGGCATCTGTCTACCTACCACTTTGGGTCAAACCATATCTGCAAAATGCACCAAAATAAGTTAGGGTCAATCCAAGAAAAATGCACAAATCATGATGCAGACAAACTTGTCGAATCAATCGGCAAGTCGCCAAATAACTTTTGCGAGCTAGATCGGGCTCGCCGAAAAGATTGACTCAAAGAGATTCTAGAAGAATGGCTTGTCAGCGATGAAAATATCCTTTCAGTGAATTGTCGACATCATTTAAGGAGCATAGATTATCCTGTCGAATATCACAGTATATTTTAGGGATTGGGGCACAAAAAGGGCGATCAAAGAAGACATTCCGCAAGTCACCGAGTGTACTCGGCGAACTCAAGCTTCTCGCCAAAAACTACAGCACCCAAACTCAAATATAACATGAAATTAAAGGCAATAAAGGGGGTTTCAGCGAACCACCGAGTGGTTCGGCGAGCTCGACCCAACTCGCCAAATTGCCAAACATTTTGACTTTCTATACCGACTTCCAAAATCAACCCCACAACCCCTAAAAAAATTAAGCCATACACTTATTCAATTAATCCTAGACCCATAGGACCCATGCCACTGGGGTACTCAGACTTCCTCTTTGTTTGGCCAAATTTGGTCATTTGACAACTTTAGACCTTAAGAACAACGTTAAACGCTCTATCATTGGGAAAAGTATGTCATTTGGCACAATTTGGGTTACTTAGACTTCACCCGACTAGACTTAACAACAATTAGCACAACCCAACAATTTTTTGAACAATTTTAAAGCATGCACATTCAGGAAATAAACAATTTAGGATATTTAGGCATGAAATCAAAACTAAAATAGTCACACAAGCACACATTTATGATTTTAGAGAGGCCCAACACACATCACTAAGAATAATACGATTGGAAATGAGTTAAACTGCTAATTACGAGTTTTGGGGTTCGGAAAACCAACCTTTAATGCTAATTAGAAGGATTTGTAACACTAGGTGGCAAAGTATCAAACTCTGAACACCGAATAAACAACTAGAAAGCGGTAAAAATGCAAAAATATGGGAAATATAGAGTGTGTGTGAGATTGTATGAAGTTAAAAAGTGAGGGAATGTGAAATCATTTGAAATTTTAAACCTTTGGCCTTTTAGAACCATCTTGTACGCACCCTTTTGACGATGTTAGTCAACCTCGACGAACCACTCTGTGATACACCGAGTGGTTACTTACCTCATCGATTTTTACATGAACTCCAACTAATACGGGGATCCAAACTGCGGATAAGGTCGCTGACATGTTCGACGATTCTCCAACTTGTCCATGGGCTCGCCGAGTTTTACAAAATCCATCTTCATAATTTACTCAGTCCAATGGCGGTCCAAGTCTGGCTCACTGATCTCTTCAGTGAGTCGTGATTGGACATTTTGCTCACCAAACTGCACTTTTGATCACAAGCAACACACAATTATTTCAAAAATAAAAACAAAGCAAATAAAAAGTTTGGTTGCCTCCCAAGAGGGCCCTTAGTTAATGTCGTGGCATGATGCAAGTCCCCACTCAAACTTTATTCTTAGGGTTTGACATAGTGTCACTAGGAAATATCTCTTGTTATTTGGGGTAGAGACGAGACAACGTATGACCCATTTGGGTTTCCAATAGCTAAATGGATATGGAATGGTAAGTAGTCATCTGATTCAACATCGAGATATTCTATTTTCTCTCTTTCAATACTCTATCTTGTTCTTCAACTTTATGGAGAATAAGTGAGAATGTCTCTTCTATATTTTCACCCTCGAAATCTTTGTGCTTTACACACTCATGAGGGGGAATGTACCTATCTTTATTTTTGTACATTACTTCAGATTCTAGAATTTTTCGGCCAAGAGTTTCAGATGAGTCAATAGTGTGGCCAAGTCTTGGTTCATCTCTGTCTCCTTGTTGGTCTTAGCCATGTGATAAAGGAGTTGGGATACTATTGAATAGGGTTGTCGTATCAGCCACTTGGAGAAAGCTGGTTAACATCTTCTCTATTCTTAAGACCAAGAGCATTGCACCAACTCTATCTTAAATCTCAGCCACAAGTGATGAATTGTCTCTCCCTTCATTGGCTTGAAATTTAGGATGATATCCCTAAAAATCATCACTTCTAAAGAATGGTGAGGCACTTGGCTACCATTTTTTTCTTTGACACTCATTTTCTTTTTTGCAAATCTGCACGGAAACCAAAATTAAAAATAAGTAGATTCAAATATGTAATAAGAATCAAAATCAACTTCACCAAGAAAATCTAAAACAACACCACTCTCCGGTAGAAGTGCTATTTTGATTAAGGGAATTAAGTTATCAAAGACACTTAATAAAATTCTAAGCATCAACGATCATTAATCAGTATATAACCCAACTAAATGAGTTAGGTCGAATCCCATAGGGAGTG
Organism: Solanum pennellii; assembly: GCF_001406875.1. NCBI lineage: Eukaryota > Viridiplantae > Streptophyta > Magnoliopsida > Solanales > Solanaceae > Solanum > Solanum pennellii. The sequence goes on along the minus strand of NC_028642.1, from coordinate 33,220,429 downwards.
ATACGTGTTTGAGGGCCATTTGGAAAGTATGAACGTGTTCAAATCAGTCATAGGAATAAAAGTAATCGAATAAAAACATCATTCAAATCAAGGGTTGACATAAATGTCAAATGGAGGTTTTGGTTTTGATTGACAACTAAAAACAATTGCAATCAATACGAAGTAACAATAATAAGATGGGTTCTTGGGATGTGATTCGATTATAGGACAATATATAAAAACGGGTAATTGCAACTATTAAAAATAGCTAGATATTGGTGAGTAAACTAGGAAATAGAGGAGATAAGTTTTCTCTCAAATAATTTACCCCGAATTAAGTTGATTTATCTTGAACATCAACAAGCAAGAAAAATAAAAACAGCCCACACTTTAGTCCATTTACTTTCTTGAGTTGAATATGTGGGATTGAGTTTAGGATTCACTCTCTCGAGTTGAACCCAGATCAACGTAATACCCATTAACCATCAACCAATAATATTAGTTATAAAACTTCTCTCTCGAGCAAGACAAAAACACAAGGGTAGAACTGCATTTGCGCAACTACAATTCTTAAATTAAACCACAATTAATGATTGAACTCACTCCTAAATGACATTTAATCTAACAATTAGCAATACCCATAAAATAAATCAGACCATAATGACATAATCACAACCCAAGAATTGGGGTTTTAACTATACATCATAAAAAATAAACTTTTACCAAATTGATTATCCATAAACCAGGTAAGAGTAGATTTGTCCTTATAATGATCCAATTCGAAGATCTCAAAGACCCACTTCCAATTTCTCAAAAGTGAAAAATCCAATTCTTCAAATCTTAGGAAAAACTAGAGAAAACTTGTCTCAATGCTCAGAATATCAACTACAATTTAAGATATTGTGATATTAGATACTAAACTAAATGTTCAAAAATTTGTTTATAGTCATCAAAAATATGTTGCGAAGAGCCACTTGGCAAAGTAAGTTGGGCTCGCCGAACCACTCGCCAAGCCACCCTTTGGTCACATTCATCACCTTTCTGCCTTGGCATTCAGCATCCTCTAGGTCTGTAACTTTGGAGGATCCAACATTGCATCGTGGAACTACTCACTTATTTTCCGACTGCTTGTATTCATCGCTGATTTAATTTCTTCCGTTAGTGCTTGGCACATTGAAACTTTAAGCAGTCAAATAACCATGCTCGGCGACTTGCCAAGTGGACTTGGCAATCACCAGACTTGTGTTTCTTCATTCTTTCTACTCGCTTTGTTCCTTTTTGCAAATTAGTGTCCTTGCTTTGTTCCTCAATTCATATACATGAAAATCAAGGGTTTTACATCAAATAGTTGCACAAAATAAGTGTTTGAGGACACTAAATCTATATAAATAAATCACTAAATGAGTGCAAATCTAGGACTCATCACACACTCTACGCTACATCATTTCATGATGTAGGTTCAGAAAATTAGCATCGAAATTCATACTTCGAGGACAAAAGACATGTTTTTCCCTTTCTCTCTTTTATTTTAGTTTCAGTTTGCTAGAGTTAGCTTGGGGCATTTTCTAGTAAGTCTAGTTAGTTAGAGTCTTTTTGAGACATAGTGTTAGACTCAGGTTCAGTTTTTGGATGATGTTTAGTATAACTAAACTCTAAGATAGTTCTTGTTTTCTTAGATAATGTCAGTATGATTATTTTATGCCAGACAGGGTTAGCTTGGGGTCACTCGTGATCCTAGGTCCCGGGGTAGCCTTTGGGCGTGATCATTGCATTAGGTTCAAGAGTCCTAAGATGTCTGAAATGCGCCACTAAGTAGAGTCCTTTTCATGGATGTGAGGTGTATCACATCTAATGAGAGGGAGACTACGAAGTGTTTAAGGAAAAAATTCACTTTCTTGCTACTCTTATCGTATGTGAGGTATGATCCAACTTCTCATTCTAATTCATTGTATTGTGTTTCATATCATGCCTTCTCGTAGAGCCTTCTGACGAAATACTAATGCACCAAAGCTAATGTAGTCCCTCTAGTCTCAGACCATGAGGTTTAAAATGTAAAGTTTTTGAATGTCATCCAACTTTTGGCTCAAAGTATAGCCAATTGGAACAATTAGCATGCTCAATTTCCTGCAAATGTTAATAGTGGGTACATAAAATCTAGGGTTTGAGATTTTATTCGAATGAATCCGCCTGAGTTTCTAGAGTCGCAAGTTGGTTAGGACCCTCATGACTGCATTGATGAGGTGATAAATCTTTTGGAGTTATGCAAGTGACTAGTAAGGATATGGTAGATTTGACATCCTACCAGCTTAAGGATGAGAGTCTAAGGCACACAAATTCATGAATTTAAGTCAAGGCACAATGTCATTCCATGAGTACAACCTTATGTTCACCCAAATCTCCAGGTATTCTACACACATGGTTGGCGATCCAGGGGCACAAATAAGAAAGTTTATGTTTGGGATATCTTACTTGGTGAAGACAAAGTGCTGAAATGCTATGTTGTTAGAGGATATGAACATCTCCAAGCTTATAATTACACTCAACAGGTTGAGGGGGATAATCTTAAGGAAATGTCTAAGTACAACAAGAAGTCTAGAACAGGGAATTATGAATACTATCAGCAGAAATTGGGTGGTGGAAATCCCTCACAGTTTCAGCAGTGGTCTACAACCCCAACACCTTACCAGCTACTGCTCCATACCCCAAGTTTCGACAAGAACAGAAAGGTTGGGCATGAGGCTCTGAAACTTTGGGAAGTAATTTAGGTAACCGAACTTTCCTAGCTTGTCCAAAGTTATCTAAGAACCATCTGGGAGAGTGTCTTGCAAGCAAAAAGGTTGCTTTGGGTGTTGTCCTTATGGCCATAGGTCGAAGAATTGCCTATATGCCAGGCAGGGGTAACGAGGTAATAATAATAAGGCTTAGCCTACAGTTCCAGTAGCACAAGTAGGTCACCCAACTCAGTAGGGTGTGTCATTTGGTACAGGTGTCGGTCAGCATCAGAACAACTTGTATGCTCTCCAGGCTCGGCAAGACTAGAGTTACGAGTCTTTAATTTAGATGTTTATGCATTGTTATTTCTAAAAGATCCCGACTACTCGTACTTAGATCCAGGGGCTACTCTTTTCTTTGTAACATCCTATATTGTAGTACACTTTGGATGATTGACCAAAAGCTCTTTTAGAAGCCTTCTCAATATCTACTCCAATTGGTGACCAAGTTATAGCTAGACGGTTATAAAGAAATAGTCATGTCACAGTCTCTCAGAAAGTCACCTCAACAAACCTTATAGAGATAGAAATGGTAGACTTAGATATCATTCTAGTCATGGATAGGTTATATTCGTGCTATGCCTTAGTCGATTTTAGAAGAAGAATCGTTCGTTTTCAGTTTCCAAATTAGCCAGCCTTAGAATGGAAGTAGTAGCTCAATGCATATGGGTTAATTTATCTCATACCTCAAGGCCAGAAAAATGATTTCCAATGGATATATATATCATCTTATTTAGGTTAAGGATTCAAACTCTGAAATTCCAACTCTTGAGTCAATCCTAGTAGTAAATAAGTTCCGAAAGTGTTAACATAAGACGTACTGGAGTTTTTCCCGTAAGGGAAATCAACTTCAGAATAGATCTTCTTCTAGATACCTAGGCTATACCTATTCCTCTTTACAGAATGGTTCCAACCGAGCTTAAGGAATTGAAAGAATAGTTGAAAGACCTTCTAGATATATAAGGGCTTCATCAGACCTAGTATCTTTCCATGGGGTGCTCCAGTGTTGTTCGTGAAAAATAAAGATGGTTCTCTCATAATGTGCATTGACTATCGTCAGTTGAACAAAGTCGCCGTCAAGAATAAGTATCGCATCCCCCAAGATTGATTACTTGTTCGACTAACTTCAGGGTGCTAGTTATTTTTCAAAGATAGACCTCAGATATTGGTATCATCAGCTTAGAAATAAAAATAGTGACATTTCGAAGAAAACCTCTAGAACTCAGTATGGTCATTATAACTTCGTGGTTATATCATTTGGACTAACGAACGCTCTTGTAGATTTTATGGACTTAATAAACAGGATGTTCAAGCCATATTTGAACTTGTTTGTTTATTATCTTCATTGATGATATCCTCATTCACAATAATAATGATCATGAGCATGCGACTCATCTGAGATTTTTCTAAAAACTCTCAAAGATCGCCAAATATTTTTAAAGTTTAGCAAATGTGAGTTTTGGTTACAATCAGTCGCTTTCCTTAGTCATGTGGTATCTAGTTAAGGAATCCTGGTGGATTCTCAGAAAATAGAGGTAGTAAAGCATGCCCAAACCCACCTCTTTTGTAGATATCAGAAGTTTCTTGGGTTTAGCTGGTTATTATAGGAGATTTAGGGAAGAATTTTTATCTATACCTTCCCCATTGACCAAGTTGACTCAGAAAAAAATCATCTTTTAGTCTTCAGATGAGTGTGAGAAAAGCTTTTTGAAAGTGAAGACTAGGTTGACTACAGATCCTGTCTTGACTCTACCAAATGGTTGATATGACAATGTAATTATTGTGAAGCATCTAGAGTCAGCCAAGGTTGTGTGTTGATGCAACGAGGTTAGGTCATAACTTATGCTTCCAGAAATATTAAAGTACTTGAGAAGAACTACCTGACTCATGACCTAGAGCTTGTAGTTGTAGTATGTGCTCTAAAGATTTGTACACATTACTTGTATTGTGTTCATAGATCATATGAGCCTTTTGTATGTGTTCACCCAAAAAGGTAGAATCTTTGATTGAGGATATGGCTTGATCCTCAAGGACTATGATATAACTGTATTGTACCAACCTGGTAAGGCCAATATAGTAGTTGATTCTCTTAGAGAACTATCTATGGGTAGTGTAGCATATGTTAAGGATGAAAGATAGAAATTAGTAAAAGATGTTCACCGAATTGCTCGCTTAGGAGTTGTTCTTATGGACATGCCATATGGGTGTGTGATAATTCAGAATAGATCAGAATCTTTATTGGTAGTGGAGGTTAAGGAAAAAATGGGATACTGATCCTACATCACTCTAGTTGAAAGGTGCAGTACATCAATAAAAAGTAGAGGTTTTCTCCAAGGGAGATATGGTGTGCTTCGTGACTAGGGTCGTTTATTTGTTCCTAATGTAGACGAGTTGAGGCAATAGGTCCTTACAGGAGTCCATAATTCTAGGCATTCCATTCATCCAGTTACCACTATGATGTACCGTGATATATGAGAAGTGTTTTGGTGGAACGATATGAAGAGGGACATAATAAATTTATGGGCTAAGTGTCCTAATTGTCAACCAGAAACCAATACGTATGACTGAAGAGATTAACATTCCTACATAAAAGTTGAAAGTGATAAATATGGAATTCGTTATGGGTTTACCTTGTACTAGCAGATAACATGACTTCATTTGGGTGATAGTGGACAAAGTTAGTAAGTCTGTCTTGGCTGTCAAGACTACAAATTCAACGAAGGATTACGTTAAACTCTACATTTATGAAATAGTCAGGTTGCATGGGGTTCCATTGTCAATCATTTCAGATAAGGTCCTCATTTTACCTCTCATTTCTGGAAATCATTTCAGATTTGTCTTGGTACTTAGTAAATATCAGTATAGGATTTCATCTACAGATAGATGGTAAGCTAGAGCATACCATTAGACCTTAGAGGACATGTTCAGAGCTTGTGTGATCGATTTCAATGGAAGTTGGAATGATCACCTATTTCTCATACATTTCCCTTATAATAATAGCTACCATGATAGCCCCTTATGAGACATTTTATGGGTGTAGATGCAGATCTACGGTTGGTTGGTTTGAAGTAGGTGAAGCAACACTGATTAGGACAAATTCAGTTCATAAATCTATGGAAAAAGTTCATCTCATCAGAGATAGACTTAAGACAACTCAGAGTCATCGCGAGTCTATGGAAATGTAAGAAGAAGAGACTTAGAGTTTGAAATCGATGATTCAATTTTCTAAAAGTTTCACCCGTGAAAGGGGTGATGAGATCTGGAAAGGATGGAAACCTCAATATTAAATATGTAGGTCCTTACATAATCATGAAAAGAGTTGGTAATGTGGCTTATAAATTAAAATTGCTAGCAAATCTAGCAGTGGTTCATCAAGTCTTCCACATTTTCTTATTGAAGAAATGTGTGGGTGATCCAACATCGATGGTACCATTAGAGAGTGTGGTTGTGAAGGATAGCCTCACTTATGAAGAGGTACCAGTTGAGAGTCATGACCGTTAGGTTCATAGGTTGAGAAACAAAGAAGTCGTTTCCGATTTCGGCGTATTTGAATGTTCTTAGAACTTAGTTCAGTTAGATTTTAGTTTCTAGTACTTAGTGGTAGGGATTGTAGATCTATTCCTCCATACTCAACTTTTTTAGTCTCTAATTGAGACAAATATTCCAAAGGGGAGATATTGTAACACCTCATGACTTAGCTCAGACAGAACATCAGAAAATCTGCGAACCACGGACAGGTTCATGGACCATGAAAAGAACCACGATTTGTCACCCTTATCATGTAAACACCCTCCCAAGAGTTATGGACCACGTGACCCTTCACAGGTCGTGGACCACCACACAAGTTGTGGGAAGGCTCGTGGAGGTGAGACATAACAACCAGGGCTTAAGAGTCAGACCAAAAATCCCACTACAAGTTGTGGTCTTGATAATGGGTAGTGGTGAGGCTCGTGATTGTGAGCCATTAGGCCATTTTCCCAAGTGAAGGACCATAGTGGCCTTGGCAGTCCGTGATCCTTCACACGGTCCATGAAGTAGACCGTGAAGGGAAGTGCCTTGAAGTAGAAGAGACTGTGCAAGAACCACGACCCACCAGACGGGCCATAGTCCCACGACGGAACGTTAGTAACGCCGTGGTTGACCTTGTCAGATTTTAAGTTGGGGTTGTTTTGGTATTTTCCCCTATGCGTTGAACACCTAAACTACGTTGTTTATTACCAATAGTACGTTGTTTAACTCAGTTTAAGCTAGAATTCAAATCAGAACCAACCTTAATTGATTCATTCACCGAAAATTCATCAAACTTAGAGCAAAAGAGGAGAAAAAAGGTGACCCAAACCCTTCTACGAAAGCAAAATGTTTTCTTCAGTTCTAGCCCCGAAATTAAAGGTTTTCTCCGTGAAATTAGTCACTAGGTATGTGGAATTTCACTAGTGGGTTTCTTTCATCCACTAGGTCCCTAAAATTCAGTTAGATTCTACATTCCTATCTTATATAGACCTAGGTTTTATAAAACCTTATAGATTGATTGTGATTTAGCTGCTATAGTATTCCTAACCGAATTATCATATTATTGTGGAATTATTGCTTAGTTCCTTTCATCAAACTCAGAACCCTAGTTGTTTAGATTATCCTAGTTCATGAATTACACTTTCTAAGTCAGTTAAACAAATACAAGTGATCCAATTTCGAATGTTTCATTGTTAGTATATAAATGTTGCATTCTCAGATTTACATGTCAGAGTATTGAGCTATTTAGTATTTTAGTTATGTTGTGTCTTACGCATGTCCAGTTAGGAGTAGGCTTAGAACCAAGTTGGACAAGCAATAGAGTACCCTCATAGTCCCAAAACTACATGCCCCCGTAGGTTTATAAGTCTCCTATGTGGGCATCAAATTTAATGATCATGCTAGTCATGCCTTTATACCCCTAGAAAGGTATATTGGATTCTCTCGATAGTGTGTATACATTGGACTCAAAGTTTAGCTCACGTGGTTTTATGTCGGTTAATAGTAGCTCTCTCAATCAAACTATTAGTACATTTGACTAGTTTTCAGTTACAGTGCAACATCCACTCTAAGTATGTTATGTTAAAAATTAGTACTTGGTCATTGCATTCAGTTTAGTTTATATAAGTATGTTTTTAGTATTATTGTGATAATTCAGATCATGTCATTACTCAGTTATGTTTTGTTCAACTTATATGTTTGTTCACCTACTATCCATATCACACATGCTCGGTACATTCCAATTACTAACGCATACACTGCGCTACATCATTTCATGATGTAGGTTAATGTACTCAGAATCCAGATCATCTGTAGATCCGTTCACGATCCATATTCAGCAGCTTTAGTGGTAAATCCTCACACTTCGAGGACAACATACATGTTTTCCTTTTCAACTTTTATTTCAATTTTAGTTTTGCTAGAGTTAGCTGAGGGCACGTCCTAGAAACTCTAGTTGTTAGAGGCTTTTTTAAACATAGTGTTAGACTCAATTTTAGTTTTTGGATGATGTTTAGTATCACTAAACTCTTAGATATCAGTATTGGGTATTCCCTGCATTTAGTTAACTGTTGTTTTAGTTTCTATATTAATTTTTGTTTTCTTAGATAATGTCAGTATGCTTATGTTATGCCAGACAGGGTTATCTAAAGGTCACTCGTGATCCGAGGTCCTGTTTTACATCATGGGGGTAGGTTTGTTGTGTGACACTATGTCTAAGAAGCCTCTAGTAAGGATGCGTCTGAGAATTTTATAACCTGGTGGGACAAGGTCCAATATACCCATTTAACATATTTACTATCACGACCCTGGATCACCCCCTAGACGTAACCGGCATCGTCGTCCTCGGAGAGGACTTGGACAAGCCTTAGCATTCGTCATAACATATCATAGGTCAAAATGTGGAAAATTAAAACTTTTTACATATTGAGGTATACATTGACTTCCCACATACTATATATGGAGTTTACTTATACTCCTCGCGTATGAAGCTTATATAGGCTTCTCGTTTAGTCATCATAACCAATACATAAGGATTTAGTCTGATAAAGTTGTCTCACATTAAACCATCTAAAATGAAGTAGAACATTCGGGCATAACCCTTATACAAATTCATATTCCCTCATAGGCCTTACAACAAACATCTTCATGAATAGGAAAGAAGTTAATGTCTTTTGACAATAGCAATGTTACTAAGGTAGAACACATGGCACCATCCTGGAACTACAGGACCTACAAAACTTGGGGAAAAGTCCAGGTCTTTTTGCATAGCGACCTTGATACTTCAACGAACCGAACCTACATTGTTTGGTAAAATGGTTAGTACAACCACATGTACTAAGTATGGAAACACATGCACATAAAACCATTGAAACCATGCTTAAAAGGACATTTAGTTCAAAACCATGCTAAGTCACTTTCAAAAGTCTTTATGCACGATTAAGAACATTTACAAGCCAATAATCACATATTCACTTAAGACAAGTCCATATTCAACACAAAGCCAATATCATTACAAAGCCAAGTCAACATGGATATTATCAACATAAGTCATATCAACATGAATGGCATCATATCAAGATCATATAAGCGTAACAACTCCAACATAATGTCATAACAATAAATCATGTCCAAGAGTTCATATCATCACAACATATAAGACTCTTACTCGCAACCCCTTCCCAAGCCTACAAATGCAATGTTTATGTGAAGCCTCATAACCCCACATAATCAAGTAAACCAAGTAAAGGATCATAAGCAATGCCTATCTTATATATATATTTATATCATTCATATTCATAATCATGTACATCAACATAGAACAATAACATGTTCATCAATGCAACTAACATCATATAGGATCATTAACATGTAAAGTCATCATATACATTTCATTCATATCATAATTACATAAGAACAACCTCCTAGGACTTTCCTCGTGGTAAACTTGTGCCATGTATAAGTAGAGTCCATACCCCTACCTACACAAAGTAGAACCCCTCAAGTCACCCTAGTTAGTGTTCACTTTATTACTTTTATTTTACTTTGAGGAACAATTGCCTTAACCGACAATACACCATGTGAGCTAAACATGGAATCTGGTGTCATGAAACCCTACACCAAAAGAAGGTGGTCTACTTGCCAAGGTAGGACCAAAACATGAACGTAGCATTCTAGGTGGATCCACTAGCTAGTTTTCCTATGGGGGCAACATAGTTCAATAACTAAGAGATATGTATTGGACACTCTTTATGCACAATTGCATTATAGTCACCGTCTCATGAGAACCATTTTGAACCTACCTTCCCACATTGGGAAGGGACACCTCTAATATCTAGTTCGCTCGGTGCTAAGCCAACGTCTCTTTTTGAAATGTCATTAAGTCATTCTTAATCATCATAGATTAATATATGTCATAATAGACTAAACCCCTTGTTTATCATGTAATTATCTCATTAGGTATAGGATGAGAACTTCCTTTCATCACAAACCCTCATTAGTGACATCAACATATCGTAGTCATATCATCTAAGGCACACAAGAGAAACATCTTCAAACTTGCATTATCATAGCCTCACCATGACCTCACATTAAACATAATCATAACATGCCATCATATTCATCGTATCATATCTTCTTAATTTAATCACATATAATACTTCAATTGCGTAACACCATCAATTATAAGCCATCATAATTGAAATAAAGAGTTTAAGATCAAAACGTCTAACCAAATAGCCTCCATGGACTTCATCAATATCTTACCCTCAAATCATTACAATTAATCAATGAACCACTCATAATCATCATAATATAGTGAATTAAACAATTGCATAAACAATTTCAACAACCTTAATCATCTACAAGTCCAATTCAAAGCTAGGGTTAGGAAAAAGGGTTCAAACCATGGATTTTTTTTTATAAAACTAGGTCAAGGACTAAGAAATACAACAATTAACCTATAAACAATCATAATATATCAATAATAATCAAGGGAAACCAATATCAAATCAATTTGAATGATCAATTTCGTAATTGGAAGAAAACCCATGTTTTGACATCTTTTTTAAACCAATTTCGAAGAGCCTCTTGGGGAAAGAGATCCCAAGAATGAATAGATTTTAATCTCAGGATTCGTTCGAGTTTAATGGAGAAAAGATTAACTATTGAAGCAGTAGTTCACCTTTAAGCTTGGTCTTCAATGGGATCTTGAATAGAGAAAGAAAGTAGAGAGAAGTCGGAGAGAATTGGGTTCGGGAAATATGAGGTGTTAGGTTAGTTTAATGAGGTTTAGTCTTTGTATAGTCTCCCAACTGACTAGTTTAACCACCAGTTAACCCCTAATTAATCACCTAACTAATAAACTAATTAAGTCACTTAACTAAAAAAACTAGGCAGTGAAACAGACCGCCAAACTACGATTCCCCGACCTACGCCCTGTAGTCCCATCGACGGCCTGTCCCGCAGGTCGCCGCTTGGGACAGATACTAGATTTTGGAGAATTTTGAATAATTTCTAAGTGTTTGCAAATTACCACCATCGACGGGCCTTTGACCCATTGACAGCTCGTCGATTGGCTCGTCGACTGCCACTGTCCAGTTGACAGTTTTAGGGTCAAATGTTAGGGTCCTCTCCAAGGACTCCTGGGGTGGTCCTTGGGGTGTCTTACCTGGACGTTTCGACCCTAACACATGTTTAAAACCCTTTCAGCATATTTGACTAAATTCTGACTCTTGAAACCCCATGAAACATGCCAAGGCACACAAGTGCATGTTTCACAATTCTCCGGACGTCACGGTCGTTTCTTAACGTTTTGACTCTAACACTTCTTACTTAGTCTAAATACATTGTTTTAGGATTATAAATAGTTTTTCAAGTCTTAGTTAATCAAGTGAGGCTCTAGACTATGTCATGGACTTTCAGAGTGTTACATTATCCCCCTTTAGGAACATTCGTCCTCGAATGACATTAAAATCTTTTATAGGGAAAGGATAGAGTCAATACTAGCAGTTCAACCAACAACATATAATTAAAATGAGTCACAACTCATAGGAGTAATTCATAACTTCATTCAACACACAAACATGATATTTACACATAGCGACTCAAATCACAATTTACCACATATAAGAGCTCAATATCACAAAATGAGGAACTACCTTCTCAATATCAACATGAGCTCAACATGATCATCAACATTCACTTATGCCACTTTATATAAAAACACATTAACATTCTCTATATTATTCATGAAGGTAACAATACACAAAACACAAATAAGTGCAAGTTAACCAAAAGAGCATTTTCACAAAAAAACTCATTTTAGCATGAACCTTTACCTTAAATAATCATATTTTAGCAAAAGCAAGCCAAATTCAAATTTATTCATTAATATTAAGAGGATTATTACTAACCTCAACTTTGGCTAGAATTTTAAGGAAAATATGAGGATAACGGGACTTCATGTCGGCCTCGGCCTCCCATGTTGCTCCCTAAACTACGTAGTTTCTCCATAGAACTTTTACGGAGGCCTCCTCTTTTTTCCTCAACTTATTGACTTGGCGATCTAGAATTTCCACCGGAACCTCTTTATAGGAAAGGTCCTCATCCACACCTAACCCTTCACTAGGGAGAATAGACACGGGGTCGTCAATACACTTCTTAAGCATGGTGACATGAAATACCAGATGAACCAAAGCTAATTCACTAGGTAGTCTCAACTCATATGAAACTTTTCTGACCCGTTGCAAAACTTTATAGGGGACCCACATACCGGGGATTTAGCTTCCCCTTCTTGCAGAATCTCATCACCCCTTTCATATGTGAAATCTTCAAATACACTGTATCACCTACTTCAAATTCAAGATCTCTTCTTCTATTGTAGGCATAGGAATTTTACCGACTATAGGTTGTTTTCAACCTATCTTTTATCACCCAAACCTTCTCCAAAGCTTCATATATCATTTTGGGACCAAAGAGTGAGGAATCACCAACCTCAAACCACCCAACCGGAGACCTACATCGCCTACCATAGAATGATTCAAAAGGTGACATGGAAATACTCGAATGGTAGCTATTACTATAGGAGAACTCAATCAACGGTAGGTGATTGTCCTAATTACCTTTAAAATCTATCACATAAACTCTTAACATGTCTTCTAGGGTTTGAATAGTATGCTACGCTTGACCATCCGTTTGGGGATGAAAAGCGGTACTAAGCTTCACAGAGTACCCAACCCTTTTCGAAAAGACCTCTAAAAGCGAGAAGTGAATCGAGAACCTCCATCGGATATGATGGACAAAGGGATCCCATGTAAGCTCACTATCTCATCAATGTATATTCTTGCATATTCCTCTACCGAATAAGTAGACTTGACGGGGATAAAGTGAGTGCATTTTGTCAATCTATCCACTATACCCAAATTGAGTCATTTTCCCTCCAGGTTCGAGGCAACCCAACAACAAAATCCATATTAATGTCTTCCCACTGTCAAGTAGTAACTTCCATTATTTGAGTCAAATCACTCGGCTTAAGATGCTCGGCTTTAACTTGTTTGCAATTTGGAGACTTAGCTACAAACCCGCTATGTCCCTTTTCAAGCCATCCCACCAATAAATCTCTCTAAGATCACGATACATTCTGATGGCACCCGGATGAATAGAATATCGGGAAGCATGAGCTTCTTCCAAAATCTTTCCCCTCAAATCATCAACATTCGGTACACACAATCTACCTGGTACTAAGCAAACCATCCCCCCTAGGGAGAATGACTCATTAAACTTGATAAGTACTGATTTCTTCAACTCCATCAATAGTGGATCGAGATGTTGCTTAGACTTCACCTCAACAACTAAAGATAAATCAGAGTTATTATGAACCATAAAACCACCATTTGGGTAATCTTCTAATCTATGAATATATTTCACTAGGTCTTTCTAACCATCTTCTACATGAGACACACTACCCATGGTCATTCGACTTAGAGCTTCCGCAACCACATTGGCCTTGTCGGGGTGGTAGAGAACACTAATGTTGTAATCTTTCAATACTTTCAACCATCTTATTTGTCTGAGACACAACTCCTTTTGAGTGAATACATATTGAAGACTTTTATGGTTGGTATACACATCCACATGGACACCATACAAGTAATGCCTCCATATTTTTAAAGCAAACACTACGACCGCTAATTGAAGATCAAGAGTTGGATAATTCTTCTCATGCACCTTTGAGTTGTCTAGAGGCATAGGCTACAACCTTCCCATGTTTCATAAGGACACAACCCAAAACCACTTGAGAAGTGTCAAAATATACCACAAAACCCTTGGTACCCTCCGGTAAAGTCAACACCGAAGAGAAGGTAAGCCTATCTTTTAATATTTGGAAGCTTCTTTCACATGCCTCCGACCACTCAAATTTAACACTCCTCGGGGTCAAGGTAGTCAAAGGTGAAACAATGGATACAAATCGATCCACAAACCTCCTATAATACCTGGTAAACCCAACAAACTTCTAATGTCAGCTGGAGTATTCATAACCGCTTTGATTTTCTTTGGATCGGCCTCTATGCCCTCACTTGAGATAATATGACCAAGAAATGCCACCGACCTCAACCAAAACTCACACTTACTATACTTGGCAAAGAGTTGGTGTTCCATAAGGACTCGCAATACCACCCTAAAATGGTCCATACGTTCAACCTCATTCTTCGAATATACCAAGATATTGTCAATGAAGACAACCACAAAGAAATCAAGGTAATTCTGGTAAACTCTATTCATAAAGTCTATAAAAGCCACTGGGCCATTAGTGAGACCAAAAGACATCACTAGGAACTCATAGTGACCATACCTAGTTCGGAAAGACATTTAAGGTATATCCTAACCTCTCACTCTAAGTAGGTAATACCCCGACCTCAAGTCAATCTCAGAAAAGTATGTTGCCCCTTGGAGTTAATCAAACAAGTCGCCAATCCGAGGGAGAGGATACTTGTTCTTAATGGTGACCTTATTGAATTGACGATAATCAATGCACATCCTAAGGGACCCATTCTTTTTCTTAACAAACAACACCAGAGCTCCCCATGGTGAAATACTAGGTTGAATAAAACCTTGTCTAATAAGTCTTTCAGTTGAAGCTTTAGCTCTTTAAACTCCGCCGGAGCAATATGATAAGGAGGAATTGAAATGGGATTTCTATCCGGTAATAAGTCAATACCAAAGTCTATTTCCAGCTCGGGAGGAATTTCGGGCAAGTCCTCAGGAAAGACTTCCAGAAAGTCCTTCACTACGGGGACCGACTCTATAGGAGGATTGTCGGACTCAAGATCTTTAACTCTCACAATATGGGAAAGACACCCCTTAGAGATCATTTTATAAGTTTTTAGACAAGAAATGATATGACCTCTAGGAATTGAGTTACCCCCTTAACCACTCTTGTTCGACAATCAATGGAAGCAAAACAAGTATGCAACCAATCCATTCCCAAAATGACATCAAAATCAACCATATCAAGTTCTACCAAATCCACACATGTAACTCTATTGGGAAAAGATATAGGACAACTCCTAAAGACTCTTCTAGCCACAATGGAGTCACCCACCGAGGTTGTAACTGAAAATGGTTCAATCAAAACATCGGGTAGAATATCAAACTTTTTAGATACTAGAGAAGTTACAAATGATAAAGTAGAACCGCGGTCAAGTAAACCACAAACATCAATAAATAAGACTTTTAACATACCGGTGACCACATTCGAAGATTCCTCTTGCTCACCCCTAAAGCGAAGAGCATAGAAGCGGTTCCTCTTTGGAGAATCGGAACTAGGTACGCTTGCTTGAGCTTGGCTGCTCCCCTTTTCTTGACTCCTTACATTAAGACAATCCCTAACCTTATATCCACTCTTGACACACATAAAGCAATTTGTCGTCCCAACTATACAGTTACCCCAATGCTTCTTACCATACTTGGTACAAGTAGGTTTCTTGCTAGGTGAATTTCCACTTCTTCCTTTTTGACAGTTAGGGTTGGACACCCTATCCTTGTTTGCCTTAGGGAAATTGGAAGGAACTTGGTTAGAGACCTCTTCTTGAACCTAGGCTTGTCTTGAATCTCAAGCCTACCTTTGGAAGTACCTCCCTCATAAGACTTGGCCCTCTTAAACTCCCTATTCTTCTTCTTGAGTCTAGTCTCCTCAACTTGTTGAGCATGAACCATCATACAAGAAATATCCATATTATAATGTAGCATCGTCAAACGACACTCTTCAACAAGGTCATCGGATACTCCCATCACAAAGCGGCTCATCTCATCCCTAGGATTGGATACCAAAAAAGGAGCATACTTGGACATTTTAGTGAACTTCAAGGATTACTCTTGCACACTCATACCTCCTTGATGAAGGTTGATGAACTCTTCCACTTTCGCCTCCCTTTTCTCCCTTGGAAAGAACCAATCAAGGAAAGCCCTTCTAAACACCTCCCAAGTTATACAACCTGTTCTCAAAGCTCTATCATCTCTCCATTGGGTATACCATGTTTGAGCTACATCCTTGAGTTGATAGGAGGCTAGCTCAACATTATCATTTGAAATTATCCCCATAGCATATAAGATCTTGTAGACCTCATCAAGAAAGTCTTGGGGGTCTTTATTCAATTTTGACCCATAGAACACCGGAGGGTTCATCCTTGTGAAGTCCCTCAAGCGGGAAGCCATGGTACTAGAATTTGTTGAACTCGGGGTCCAACCTCCCGATTTTATTGAGCCATGATGGCTTGAGCTTGAGTAGCTACTGCTTGAGCTTGGGTAGTCATAGCTTTAGCCAAGCTTAGAAAAGCCGACCTTATCTTTCCATCCGTCATAAATGGAGGAATGACCGAATCTTGGTCTTGTGGAGGGGCTTGGTTTTATTGGGGAGAAACTCCCGCATTAGCCAAATATTTCTCCATTCTCCTTTTGGCTGCCCTTATCGTAGTCATCTACTATATCCATAAGAAAAGGATTAGAAGAAAAAGGGACATATAGAGTTACCACTCTTGAGGCACGACTTTCAAGATTACCAATAAGTGAGAATTCCTAAGCGTCACATAGCATCTCATTCATAAGTGTGGCGCGATTCACACCCATGAACAAGACTCTATGTAGACATGGTTTAGTGAGACATCAATCCTAAGATTACTTCAACCTCATGCTTTGGTACCAAGTTTGTCACGACTGAGGAGCACCCCCTAGACGTAACCGGCGCCGTCATCCTCGGAGAGGACTTGGACAAGCCCTTAGCATTCATCAAAACATATCATAGGTCAAAAATGCGAAAAATTAAAACTTTTTACATATTGGGTATACATAGACCTCTGACATACTATATTTGGAGTTTACTCCTCGCATATGAAGCTTACATATGCTTCTCGTTTAGTCAACATAACAAATACGTAAGGATTTAGTCTAATAAAGTCGTCTCACATTAAACCATCTAGAATGAAGTATAACATTCGGGCATAGCCCTTATACAAATTCATATATTCTCATAGGGCTTAAAACAAATATCTTCATGAATAGGAAAGACGTGAATGTCTTTAGACAATATAAATGTTACTAGGTAGAACATGTGGCACTATCCTCAAACTAAAGGACCTATCATAACTTGGACAAAAGTCCAAGTATTCTTGCAAAGTGACCTTGACACTTCAACAGCCCGAACCTACATTGTTTGGGAAAAGGGAAAGAATATGGGTTACTAAACCACATGTACTAAGTACGGAAACACATACACATAAAACCATTGAAGTCATCTTAAAAGGACATTTAGTTCAAAACCACGCTAAGTCACTTTCAAAATCCTTTATGCCCAATTAAGAACATATACAAGCCAATAATCACATATTCACTTAAGACAAGTCCATATTCAACACAAATCCAATATCATTAAAAAATCAAGTCAACATGGATATTATCAACATAAGTCATATCAACATGAATGGCATCATATCAAGATCACATAAGCATAACAACTCCAACATAATGCCATAATAATAAATCATGTCCAAGAGTTCATATCATCACAACATATAAGCCCTTACTCATAACCCCTTCCCAAGCCTACAAGTGCAATGCTTATGTGAAGCTCCATAACCCCACATAATCAAGTAAACCAAGTAAAGGATCTTAAGCTATGTCTATCTTAAATATATATATATATATATATATA
>NC_028642.1:33175940-33201836 GCF_001406875.1 Solanum pennellii | reverse complement strand
TATATATATATATATATATATATTCATATCATGCATATTAATAATCATGTACATCAACATAGAACAATAGCATGTTCATCAATGAAACTAACATCATATAGGATCATTTACATGTAAAGTCATCACATACATTTCATTCTATCATAAGTACATAAGAACAACCTCCTAGGACTTCCCTCAAGGTCAACTTGTGTCATGTATAAGTAAAGTATCATACCCCTACCTACACTAAGTAGAAACTCTTAACTCATCCTAGTTAGTGTTCACTTTATTACTTTCATTATACTTTCGGGACAATAACCTTAGCTGGCAATAGACCATGTGAGCTAAAAATGAAATCTGGTATCATGAAACCCTACACCAAAAGAAGGTGTTCTACTTTCCAAGGTAGTACCAAAAAATGAACATAGCATTCTAGGTGGATGCACTAACTAGTATTCCTATGGGGTCAACAGAGTTCGAGAACTAGGAGATATGTATCGGACCCTCTTTATGCAAAATTTTGTTATAGTCACCATCTCATGAGAACCACTGTAAAACTACCTTCCCACATTGGGAAGGGACACCTATGATATCTAGTTTGCTTGGTGCTAAGCTAAAGTCCCTTTTTAAAATGCCATTAAGTCATTCTTAATCATTATAGCTTGATATAGGTAATAAGAGACTAACCCCCTTGTATATCGTGTAATTAGCTCATTAGGTATAGGATGATAACTTCCTTTTATAACAAATCCCCATTATTGAGATCAACATATCGTAGTCATATCATCTAAGGAGAAACATCTTCAAAATTGCATTATCATAGCCTCACCATGATCTCACATTCAACACAATCATAACATGCCATCATATTCATTATATCATATTTTCTTAATCTAATCACATATAATACTTATATTGCATAACACCATCAATTATAAGCCATCATCATTGAAATAAAGAGTTCAAGATCACAACGTCTTACAAAATAGCCTCCATGGCCTTCATAACAATTATCCAATTACAAAATCATTATCATCATAATAAAGTGAATTAAACAATAACATAATCAATTCCAACAACGCTAATAATCTACAAGTCCAATTCATAGTTAGGGTTAGGAATAAGGATTCAAATCGTGGATTCTTTTATAGAACTAGGTCAAGGACTAAGAACGACAACAATTAACCAATAAAAAATCATAATCTATCAATAATAATCAAGGGAAACCACTATCAAATCAATGTGAAAGAATAATTTCATAATTCGAAGAAAACACATGTTTTGATTTTTTTAAAACCAATTTTGAAGAGATTCTTGGAGAAAGAGATCCCAAGAGTGAATAACTTTCATACCATAGGATTCCTTAGAGTTTTATGGAGAAAATATTAAGTATTGAATCCCTATTTCACCTTGAAGCTTGGTCATCAATGGGGTCTTGAATAGAGAGGGAAAGTAGAGAGAAGTTGGAGAGAATTGAGTTTGGGAAATATGGGGTGTTAGGTTAGTTTAATGAGGTTTAGTCTTTATATAGTCTCCCAACTAACTAATTTAACCACCCCTCAACCCTTAATTAATCACCTAAATAATTAACTAATTAAGTCACTTAACTAAAAACTAGGTAGTAAAAACTAGGTCGTCTTTTGGGAAAGAGAATGAATTTTTTTAGCATTTTGAATAATGTCTAAGTGTTGGCTAACGACCACCATCGACGGCCCGTCGACTGCCACTGTCCATTTGAAGTTGTAGGGTCAAATGTTATGGTCCTCTCCATGGACCCTTAGGGTGGTCCTTGGGGAGTCGTACCCTTATGTTTCAACCCTAAAAAAACTATAATACATGTTTAGAAACTTTTGACCAAATTCTACTAAATTCCGACTCTCAAAACTCCGTGAAACATGCCAAGGCACACGAGTACATATTTCAAAATTCTCTGGCCGTCATGGTCATTGCTTAACGTTTTGACTCTAACACTTATTACTTAGTCTAAGTACATTATTTTATGCTTATAAACGGTGTTCAAGTCTTATTTTATCCTGTGAGGCTCTAGACTATGTCATGGACTTTCAGAGTGTTACATTTACGTACCTAAAAAAGTATAGGCTTTAGATATTTGATAGTTGATAATCGCTCAACTATGTCACATATTTCAAGGCATAGGTGGTGATATGCTAAACAATTACACAACTTGTGAGGTCAGCGCCGAACCACAAGGATTGAAACATGTGGTTCTTATTCAATATATGTGAAATGTTTATAAGTCCCAAACATGTATACATAGAATAGAGATTGAGGATTTTCAGTTCCCCGATTCAATCTTGCTCTCTGTGTCGACAATAAGCGATGACACCAGTACTCCTGTTATGAATATTAAGATAAATTTGTCTTTATTCAATTAAGTGTTATTTATGGCCAAGTGGTATAGGGTATAAAAAAATTCGGACTTGGCCCATTAATTAATCAATAAAATTAGATATGTAAAACTTACCCGCTAATTAAATAACCTTAGCTAAATGAGTAATTTAATATTTCTATTTAAAATTTAAGTTAAATGGTCTATTATGAAAGAGAGACTAATATTTCTCAAAATGACCTAATGGTTCATTACAATCGGCCAGTTTGCCCAACTTGGAATTCTTTTATGAGGTGCGTAGGATTCATTCGAAACCCCCTACACACAAATGAAATATGCTATCCACCAAATTTGGCATTTCAGACTCAACGAAATAATTAAAACTTTCACCTAAGGTCGTCTTGAAAAAAATTAGGTCCCACACCAAGCTTTTTTAAACAAAAAATCTACAAAGGGCTTAAAATGAGATTGAAAGTTTCGTGATCCACACGAAAAGTCATTATAGAAAAAACTTCGACGTTCCAGAGCTAACGAACCATCAAAATTACGTTTTGAGATCGTCCTCATGTATTTTGATCGAAATAAACTAAACCAACTCCAAGTGCTCCAAAACCCGAAAACTTACACAAGACTCAAACAAATGCCTCAAAGACCAAACTATGAGTCTCAAAAAGTAATAAATGACTTGGGTTCTTTACAGGAAAGATAAATAACTAGGGGATGTGACATGGAGGGGCATTACAACAAAATACATTAGGTGAATCAAGGAAGTTTCATTATCCCTATTCATGGTATAACACAAAACAATAGTTAAGCATCAAATACATAACATGAAACCTATTAAACCCTTATGTAGTGAACTTTTATTACTTTAATATACCATAAACTTGGTCCTTATAGTAGTATGAAACAAATAATAGTACTTAAAAACATAGAAAATAACTCATCACAAACTTTCTTTTATAATATTAGGAGCTACAAGTACTTATCATTTTGAATCACCAAGATCAGTATGACATGATGATTATATAATATTCAAATGCAGAAGATGAAGAAATATGCTAAAATCTATTATCCAAAATGTGAATAAAATAATTAACAAGTATTTCTGTAAGCTTTCATGAAGAACATGTATGCAATAAAACTCATGTTGAGGAAAGTGCATATGTGTCAACACTTCATGTAACATATAGCATGTAAGTGAATTATTCATAAAATAAGTAACATATACTTAATTATTAACTTAACATGTAACTGTAGACAAGGGATTGATGATACAACTATTGTGTAAATTATTAACCCTAAAGGGTATCGAGCATGCAGGTTAGTGAACCTATGGAAATAGTACCATATATATCCTTATTTTATGATACACTGAGCGCATATAATCTTACGAGCACATGTAATGTTTTGACTAATTGCACTTAGGGATCCAATTTCATGATCAACTACTAAACATTCATTGTGGTTTATTTTAGTCATGCTTTATAATCTACAACATATGTAGCATGTCGGTCAATATAGAAAATACAAGCTTCTGCATACAACTCACGGCATGTAAGAAATTAGTCTGATGTAGTACATTTCTAATGGAGAATAACTTACAACACAAATGTCGTATGACAAATGATATCCAAAATGAAGAGGAAAATCACATATAACTAGCCATTTATGAATCAAGAGATAAGAAATAGTTAACATATATGGATTGTAGGACATAAAATCCTAAATATAAGTAAATTATAGCAGCTACACAGATGAACTTATATTACCTTAATTCACAAGTAACTTAGTACCTATGTAAATTATGCAATCGTATCTTTATCCCTTAGAAGATGCGCACCCTTAATGAGAATTTCATTTCATATATAAATACACATACATTGTTTTGTTGCTTCATATAGAAGTCTTCTATATCTTAAATGCAAACACTTGCTTCCATATGACAATTAACTGATAATATATCCTCTACTACCCTGAGCACTGAACATATATACAATCCCTTGATATTCTTTAACTCTAACCTTTGATCTCTAAAAGTCTCCTTTAATATTACTATAAAATATAGTGAGACAAACCCTTGCATATATAACCTTATAGAACAACCGAAGATACTTACTCCAAAACTGAGTACACATAGAAGGATTGAAATAGGTCATTATCTAAAGAAGTATTTGAAGGTATACATTTGACTTGTAAGCATACCTCATCGACATATTCATCACTAAGGTACTTAGCCTCTTTCTGACATTCAATCCACTCCTCTCTGTGGTGCTCCATTGCTTGTTTTCAAATCTCCTACACAAAGTTTGACTATTTGAAGAACTAGAGGCATCACCTTTCTGTGATCGCCTATTTGTCGTATTACCGTCCACATTCTTTCCTTTAAGTGCTATTAGAAATCCAAAGATTGATGAAAAGAGATAAAGAATTTTTTTGGGAAGGGTGATGAATAGGGGCGGTTGATTTTGGTAGTGGAGGTGGGTGTTATGGGTTTGGAATTGTTCTTGGTGATTTATGGGATTTCAAGGTTGGGGATAAAGGGATAAAGGAAATGTAAAGTTCCGGTGGAGGATTAAAGGAGTATTTGGGGGTTTGGTGGAAAAAATCTTGAGAGAAAATGAACAAAAGTTTGAAGAATTTGGGGAGAATATAAGGAGGTGGATAGGTGGGTGTGTTAGAGAGAGAGAAATAGTGGGGAAATTTTAGTGGGTGAAGACTTAAAAGAAGCTAGAAGAGTGTGTCGGGTTGGGTAGGACCAGTTTGAAAACAGGTAGGAGGTGATAGCGCAGGGCGCCAGTAAAGAACTTGATGGTGCCTTAGTAGAAGTGTGCCAACCTGTAGAATCCTTGGCAAGACGCAACTCTAAGGCGTCACTCGGTGTGTTCACTAGTTCTAGGTCTGGAGCGGCGCCAACATGGATGTTTCAAAGTGGAATCCGTCTTTTTATATTCATACAAGACATGAACACACCCTGTTAGACTAATGGTTGGCTACCTCCCACCTAGCGCCATAGTTTCGTTCGTGACACAACTCCTCTTTTTGTATTTTCTTGTTTTCAAATCTATTTTTATTGTTTCTTCATAGTTCCTAACTATTACAAATAAATAAAAATAAACTAAAACCCTACAAATATAAAATAAAAGCATTTCAACTTAATCCTCGAATTAAACTAACTCTAAAAAATCAAACTTAAAATAAAAACTAACTAATTATTACATATTTTCATCGGTTGCCTCCCGTGGAGCTACTGGTTTAACATCACATCTCGGCTCATCTTGGATCATTCATCGTTTATCTCAATAGCTTCTTGATCTCAATCCTTATCTTCTCAAAGTAGTGCTTGAAGCTTTGCCCATTCACCAAGAATGACACACCGTTTTTGCCTTTAAGTTCCAAATCACCATGTTGTGTCATTCTGATAAATTTGAAGAATCCACTCAATTTAGATCTTAGTTTTCTGGGAATAATCTAAGTGTAGAGTTTAAGGTAGTACCTTTGACCCGGAGTGAGTTTGTGGGACTATGTGCTTGTTATGCCATCTTTTGATCTTATATTTGTATTACTTAGCATTCTCATAAGCATGGAGCCTAAAATTTTCAAGTTTGTGCAATTGACAAATTCTTCTCCTACCGGCCTGCTCGGGTCAAGATTCAACTTCTTAATCACCCAATACGCTTTGTGCTCTAACTCTGCAGGAAGATGAGATGTTTTTCCTAACACCATATGATAGGGAGAATTCCCTATGGGTGTTTTGTATGCAGTCCTATATGCCCATAAAGCATCATCAAGCTTTTCATACCAATCTCTTCGCTTCGCTGCGCATTCATTATTTTTTACCAGATTTATTTCACCTCTCTATTCGATGCTTCCACTTGACCACTTTTTTGAGAATGGTAAGATATATCTACCTTATGTCGAATGTCATACTTAGCAAGAAGGTTCTTCACTAAATGGTTAATAAAATGCTTACCTCCATCGGTTATGATTGCCCTAGGAGTACCAAAACGAGTGAAAATATGATTCTTCATGAATTAAATTTCCACTCTTGAGTCATTTGTGAGAAGAGATAAAACCCCAACCCATTGGGATACATAATCAACCGCCACCGAATATATTGGTTTCCACTAAATGGTGGGAAGGGACCTATGAAGTCAATACCCTACACATCAATGATTTTCACTTCAAGAATATTGTTTAGTGCATTTCATGTCTTCTTGATATAGAACAAAACATTGGCGTTGATCACATCCTTTCACATAGGCAGTCGAATCTTTAAGGGCTAAAAGAAGCTAGATAGTAATACCTTGTGAATAATGCTCTCCTTCATGGTTCTCTCCATAAGGACTTACATGATAGCTCTCGAGCACTTGTTTGACAGCATATTCCAGAATGCGTTGTCTCACCACTTGATCCACTCCTTCTTTGAACAAGAATGGTTCATCATAGACATAAAATTTAACATCATGCATCAACTTTTTTTTCTGTCGGGTAGTTCACTATGGAGCGTACAGTCCACTCACAAATAAATTTACTAAATCAGTGTACCAATGCACTTGGGAGATACACCATCAATTTCTTATCGAAAAAATTTTCACGTATTTGTTCCCCTTCATGCACATACGAGAAGTGACAAATGATCAGTATTTGATTTTTAGTACCCTTACGGTCTTGGATCTCAAGGTCAAATTCTTGGAGAAGAAATATTCATCTAATTAAACTTTGTTGGCATCCTTCTTGTTGATTAGTTACCTAATAGATCCATGGTTAGTATAAACAATTAACTTGGTACATATCAAATATGAATTTGTCGAAGGTGAATACTAGAGCAAACATCTCCTTCTCAGCCATTATGTATTTAGCTTAAGCAGAATCATGAGTCCTACTCGCATAGTATATTGAAAGGAACACTTCATCTATTATTTTTCTCGATAGTGCACCCACTTCTATATCGTTTGCATCACACATAAGTTCAAATGGTAACTCCAACTTAGGAGCAATCAAGATTGGAGCTTCAGTTAAGTTCCATTTAAGAATCTCAAAAGCCTTCAAATACATCTCATCCAACTCAAATTTCACCTCCTTCTCTAAGAGACTACACATAGGTCCAGCAATCTTGGAAAATCCTTGATAAACCTCTAGTAAAAACCTACATGCTCAAGTAAACTTCTCACCCCTTTGACAGAAATAGGAGGGGGTAGTTTCTCAATCACCTCAACCTTGGCTTTATCCGCCTCTACTCCATGCATTGACACCTTGAGACCAAATATTATGCCTTCCAAATTAAGAAATGACATTTCTCCCAATTAAGCACTAAGTTTGTGTCTTCACAACGAGCAAGTACCTTGTCAAGGTTCTAGAGACAAACCTCAAAAGACTTCCCAAAGACACAGAAATCATCCATAAATACCACTACATATACCTCTATCTTATCATGGAAAATGGTCATCATGCACATCTGGAGAGTAGTCTGGGAATTGCAAAGTCCAATGCATTTGAAAGCATATGTATCATAATGCAACAAAATCTCATTATATCTGAAATACCCATCAAAGAAGCCATAAGACCCATGCCCTACTAAACCGTCAAGCATTTGATCAATGAAAGGGACGTGATAATGATCTTTTCGCATGGCATCATTCAACTTTCGGTAATCCATGCATTTCTTCCATCGGTGACTGTTCTCGTTAGAATCAACTCATTCTCTCATTCATCACCACCATCATACCACCCTAATTTGGTACACACTTGACATGACTTACCCATTTACAGCCATAAATAGGATATACAATTCCAATATCTAAGCAGTTTACCACTTTTTCTCACCACTTCTTTCATCAAAGAATTTAGCCGACGTTGATATTGTGGAATTGGACTGTGGTACTCTACCATATGTATATTGTCCATACATAACACTAGAATAATCCCATGAATATTTGACATCTATCACCTAATATCTTTCTTCTTCTTCTCAAAATTCTCAAAGTCACATCAACCAGTGAATCAGGCAATTTTGCAGAAAGTATCAAGGGTAACATTTCATTGTTAATGAAATATGCATACCTTAGATGAGACGATAGAGATTCCAACTCTAACTTAGTTACTTCTTCAATTGATGGTTCGGGTTAAGGCCTCAATAGCTTATCAAATTATTCCACCATCTTTCGTTATGTTCCCACTAATATCACATTAAGACAAGTAGTTAGATCTTGAGCTTCTGAATTTTCCTCTATGTCATGTACCATCAATACTCTTTTAAAGGGGTCCTTGGGAGAAATACAATGTGAATCTATGTCCATATGTCACAACAGTGATAGCAAACAACTCTTCATAGACAGAAGGTAATTTTAAAGCGGGATAGACATCGTACATTTCCTCCTTATCATGATCCCCCATAGTCAACTGCCCAACTCTTACATTAATTAGTGCTCGCCCCATGGATCAGAAAGATTGTCCCAAAATAAATGGAACTTCAGGATCAGGCTCAAAATTTCGAACAACAAAGTCCACCAGAAAGATTAGCGAACCCACTTACACTAACATGTCTTGTACTACCCCTTTTGGCCTTGCAACAGATCTATCAACCAATTGTAAGATGAAAGTGGTTTGTTTTGGACTTCCCAACCCAAGTTTCTTGTACAAGGACTCCAACATGAGATTAATACTAGCACCCAAATCACATGACCCCTAGGCATGGACACTTTGTCCAATTGATATTTGCACACTAAAGCTACCCAAATCCTTCAACTTTTGGGTAGTCCATTCTCAATTAGAGAATTGTACTCCTCAGTAATTGACATGGCTTCATACTCCGTTAGAGTTCTTTTGTTCGCACCACTATGTCCTTCACACACTTGGTATATTTAGGGATTCCCTACAAAATGTCAACCAAAGGAAGATTAATATGTACCTGTCAAGGAGAGAGAGAAACTTACCTAAGAATTTTTCTTCATTGTGTTTCCTATAATTTTATGGAAAAGGATGAGGTGGTTTAAGTCGAGGAACACTCTTCTCAACACTTGAGTTCATTACCTCTAGTTGTTTCTTTCCTCTACCTACTACCTCAGTATCGCTTTAGAGCTAGCTCTTCTAGTTGTAACCCATATTTGATACGCACTACATTCAATTAGTTCAAATTGGTCTCAATGTCACCCGGCAGACCTCCCTGTGGATGCAAATTGAGTGTATTAGCTATTTGCGTAACTTGTTTTTCCAAACTCTTTACGAAATTTGGATGTTTCTTATGCCTTCTCCTTTCCTACCTACCCTAGCATTAGTTTTATCATTGTAGGCATTTTTCTTACCGATCTCAGCCATCCGATTTAGGAACAAATATTTATTAATCATACCCCCTTGTTGTGTACCTTGATTATTACCTTAGCCATGATTTTCATATTGAGGCCCACTTCCTTATGCTCAATATTGGTTGGGCCCTTGGGCCTGATTTTAGTTTTGATTTTGATTTCCACCCCATGAGAAGTTAGTGTGATTCCTCCAGATTGGGTTGTATGTACTACCATAATTTTGTATTCTTCCACTTTGAGCATTACCCACATAGTTCACAGAGTCTTGATTCACTTCGCAACATTTAGTCACATGTTCTAAGCTATCACAAATTCCGCACCAACCAACATATTGTTGTATAACATTCACTGGTGTTTGTTGTTGAGATAGTGTAATTTTCTTGAACTGTATGGTCATTTGATGTTGTGTTGCGTCTAACTTTGATTTTGTGTTACGTCTAACTTTGCAGTTATAGCAGCTGCTTGATCCAAATCTAAAACTCGTGCAACCATTTAAACTATGGTCCTTTGTGCATCTCCAATCCATTCTAGGTTTCCCTCCAAGAGTTTGTCTAGGAGGTCAAATAGTTCATCATAGGTCTTTTCCAAAGCTTGTCCACCTACTACATTATTAAGAAGTACACGTGCATTATATTCAAAACCCTTAGAGAAAGTGTGAGCTAGTACCTTATTTGCCCGATAATTATTTGGGAAATTTTTTGATATTTGCTTAAATTGAGCCCATACTTGGTACATATCTTCTCCATTTCTCTACTTGAAGCTTAAGATTTCACTCGTCAACCTTGTAGTTTTTCTTGAAGGAAAAATCGAATCAAGAATCTATTTGCTAAATAATCCCATGTAGTGATGAAATTTGGTGGCTCTGCATCTAACTATCGCCTTGCTTCTCCAAGTAATGAAATTGGGAAAAGATTCAATGTCACATAATCAGATTATACCCCACTTGTAATGTACGTGTTGCTTATTTCTAGAAAGTTTCTTATATGCACTTATGAATCCTCATGAGGAAGGACAATGGACTGCCCCATTGAGTGAATAAGGTGTACCATGTTCTGATTCAAATCAAATCTACCACCCTCTAGTGGTTTTTCTATGTTAGATGCCAGATTAGCAGTGAGTGGGACTGCCACATCATGGACTGGTTTTGTCAGTGTTACCACAGGTACCTATTGTCCTTCGTTATTCATGTTTTCCTCGTCTACCCTCAATACTTTTTGGGAGACATAGTCCTAATTCTTGTTGTGGTCCTTGATTCGCCAGCTTTCTTCGTAGTCGAAGATCTCTTTCAGGTTTTTCGTTTGGGTTAACAAGATCTTTTTTTCAAGACACACTTAAGCATCAAACACCTAATATACAGAATAACTAAGATTTAAGTTATTAACACTTGAACAATCAAATATTAGACTTGAAAAAATTAGATATAAATTAATTATGAAGTCCCAGGCAGCGGGACTAAAAACTTGTTGCGGCCAAATGCACACGCAAGTGTACGTGGCTGCACAAGTAGTATAGTTCCTTTTAGAAACGAGTTATTTACCCAAGGGACTTAATATCAATTTATATTAACCAACTTAATTCCACAATTTAACATAACTATCTTTAAAAGAGTGTGATTGTTGTTTATTACTACTATTACAAATTTAATAAATAAAGTAACCAACAAGAATGACTTCATTTCTGTGCTTTCAACAAGTAAGAGACAATTCCAGGGCTGTAACGTGCATCGGGTTTCTTGTATCACATCTCAAAGCAATGAATTAATTAATGTTATCAAGTTACTAATTTATAGGGTTGATTATATGATCATGGTCTTCCAACCTCTAATTGTCTACTTCAATTAGCTATTTAACTACATCCTTGAGCGGGATAGACAATCCTAATTGGCTAGCACTTAAATTTCATCATGTTTCGTAACCAAGCTAGGTGTTCGTCCAAATGTCAATCCTAAACACGAGTCTAATCAAGTGATACGCAAGAAAGATCAAGCTTTTTTTATTCTTTTGTCTATCTACCTTATTGTATCCTCAGTTTAAGAATAGACATGAGGTTTATATCTAAGATGGCCAGACAAGAAATACAAAAACAAGAACACAAAAGTAACTTTAAACGCTAACCAAGGATTAATTCAAAACAATTGATGCTTAATAATAACACATAGTTACAGCCCATAACAAGGGCTATTAGCCATATTAATAACCAAAAAGTCAAATATAATATTATTCATACAATTTGAAATCAAAGAAAGATTAAAGAATTGAAACTTGTGACGAAGTGTTACTTCTTGATCATGCACATAAAAAAGAAGTTGAACCCTTACAAAATAATTATGGTCCTATTTGTTTAGGAATTAAAAATCCAATTCTAGCCCAAGTAGAAATCCCATTTTAATCAATTTACGTTGGGCACGTCGGGTAGGAGTTGGGGTTCCACGCCACTTAAGGTGTTAGCCTTAATCTTCAGTATTTTCACTCTTGGCGCAGTTCTCCACTCAGTGTGCCACAATAGTTGATCAGAAGTTCCCCTTTTGGAGCGGCGTGCCACTAGTGCGGCACTCGAGTTGCACAGTAGTTTGAACTTTGGTGCCTTGTTCCACTTAGTGCACTGAGTAGCAATTCTCCTCAAGATATCTTATTGCTTCCTTATTTCGGGTTTTCTCCTATATACTCCATTCCTCTCTGAAAATTTCCTACACAACCTAATCACATGTGTTAGTGCACTGCACATTCAAAGCAAGTTACACAAAGCATAACTAATAGCCTCAAGATTATTCGCTACACCAAAAAGTACGTTAAGTGGCAATACAATAATTGCCATTAACTTATTCACATAAATGAGATATAGCGGCAAATGCATATTGGCCGTAAAAAATTCTATTTTCAGTGGAAATAAAGTACAATTTCCACTAGAAGTCATTAACTAAAAACAATTTTGCTATTTTACTTATTCCCTCAAACAGATAAAAGAAATAGCCGTTAGATTAGGTGCCCTCCTTCTCCAGAATCAACGCCTAAACCATCTATAGAGCCACCATAGACACTTTATTCACCATCATCATAGCCACCGTATTCACTGCCACCAAAGCCGACATGTTCACCACAGCCACCAAAACAACCGCATCCACCACTACTATCTAGACCTTAAATTCACCTCCACGTCGATCAACATATATCTGTTATGTCGGTATTCTTCCTCCTTTACTGGTCAGTGATAAATACATGAATTTCTTCATATTTAGAAGTAAATTAAGTTTTTGATATTTTTTATTCGAGGTTTGCAAGATTCAGAGCAATTTTAGTGCGTGTAAGCATCTCACAAGAAAACTAAATCGTTAAAATTGAAGCTTATATTGTTTTCACAATTTCGATATGTCTTTGGTTTCTCTTCTAATCGGATTTATAATTCAAATCTTAGTTCCAGTCAAATTTTAGTCATTTTTTTCTTCAATCTCTAATTTGAAGTACACTGTCAATTTACAATCTAACCTTGGTTCAAAAACTAACCTCTTCATCTTAATTTTCGATCCAATATTCTACTATAATTTACACTTTTAGCCTACTTCATTTGTGTTTTATAAGAATCAATAGCTTTTGAAGAGTATCTAACATTTTGTTGTCAGTAGCATGTATGTTGTAGTCTATGAGAAAGTCAGGAAGATTATCCATATTCTTGTTCATATATCCAAAATTACTTATCAGTGTGATTTTTTTTCTAATGCCCAGAATGTTTACATCTTATTTTGTAGATTTAGTTCTTCTATAGATTAAGAAGAAATAGCATAATCCTTACTACAATGATCAGGAATATGGAACTATATACACTAACAGAAGCGCGGCTATTTATGGTTGCTCAAATCCTGCAGCTTGACCTATGGAGTAAAAGGTTTTCTCAGTTGGTTAGTTGAAAAACTCAACTCTGTAAACATGGAGTATAGGTTCTTATAAGGTTTTAGTTGCTCCATTTTTGTGGGTTTAAACTTTATGATCACGATTTGTAATAATATACGAGTAGTTTCAATGTCATTGTATTTCTACTAGACGAGCTTATTTATTTACGCTTTAGATCAGGTTTTGCTTTCTAAAAGGTTTTGCACTTCTTATATAGCGAAAGACAATTTGATGAAGTGATAATATATATTTGTAGCACTTCGACTCTAATTTATGAGATTGACCGAATATTAATTTATAAGTTTGACTTAAGTTTAACATGTGCAGTATGATAGTGGAAAAGGGTGATGTTTGGAGAGAAATTACTTGATAAATGTTGTTCCTATAAGACATGATTCTTTCCCAAATTAAGACTAAAAAAGTAGGATTAATTTTATTGTCAACTTACAAGATTCTCATCGAAATTAAGACAACATCTTGCTTATGTGTTTTTTTTGTTTTCTCCACCCTATTTGATGTAACTAATTGATAACACCAACAACTGTGTTTTGTGGATAACAAATATGAGTATATCACCACTTGCATAACAATGCTGTGCAACTGCAAACAAAAAAACTAGATTTTAGTGTCAACTTTTTACAAGTAATATTTGGAAGTTCAAAAATGGTCATTTTGAATGTTGTACTATGTTACGTTCCGGCCTTAATTATATTATGTTTCCTTCTGGACTTAATTATGTTTCCTTCTAGCCTTAATCAAACTAGATTTTAAGTTCCATATGTACTATGTTTCCTTCTAGCCTTAATTATACTATGTTTTATGCAGAAGTTTTTGTCCTCTGTTCATGTTAATATGCTAGAGCACCTGCTCATGTTGGTTTGGTGGCTCCCATTGATGTTGTTGTCCCTCCTTGAAACATTGGTCTTGGCACGTCTCACCCCTCTTTCTTTATGGTACTTTTCTCATGCTCCAAATGATTTTTATTTTCACTTGTCTACTAAGAAGTTATTTCTCCTTACCTTATCATATATTCTTGCAAGTTCTCAATATTCCTACTAATATTGACAAGGGTTTTGTTGAAATTCTAACCCCTATGGAGCTCATCAAGAAGGTTGATAAAGTTGGTTATTTTGGAGTTGCCCTGCTTGCAGAACTTGAAATTAGGCCCTCTTCAACCTTGTTTTAGTTGCTGCACCATATTTTTTCACTAACACCTCAAAGATATATTAGTCATTGGAAACGAAACTGGTTATTCTTCCCTCTCTGGCTGACAAAGTGAAGTAATACCTCGCGGTATGTTTTCAACAATAATGGTTAAAAGACATAAGGATGTTAAAAGTTGGTTTACCTTCTTATAATAACTGATTTCATTATATTTTAGTTGTTTCAATATCTCTTTCTCTTTATAGATAAAGTATGCACTTCTATCTGTTTTCCGAGAGATGCTAATTGGTGGAAAGAGGTGGTGGAGATGAAAATGATTTATATAGAAGAATGTTCAAGGTGATTCTAGTTTAAAGTTATTAGAAAGTAAATAAGTCACGACTAAAACTACGAATCTTACTGCATTTATTATCTGAACGGCTTGTTATGATTTTGTATTGCTAATTAGGTTGTGTCTTATTCATACACCTTTTAATTTATTCTTTTTGACACTCGGTGCAAATTACAGAGATTCTGTTTCTAGTTTAGCTTTTAGTCTTGATGGTCAACTGCCGCCTTCTTCTGGGAGAATTGATGGGCATATGAGAGTGGGACAAGACTTGAGATAGTTCGAATGGAAAATACAAGTGAAACATTTTCTTGTGCCTAAGCATTTCATTATTTCATTACAATTTGCCAGTGGGTCATGTAGCACCCAAGAAGATATTTGGTGTTGGCTGGTGCAACAGTATTATGCAATTTTCATGTGCAATGATGGCATCCAAGAGGACATGAGACACTGATTTTTGAGAGGATATAGATATGTATGTTATGATGTTTTAGAGATTTGAGATATGGAAGATTATTGAGATCAAAACTAGATTAGCTTTTGAAATCAAATTGTGTAAATTGTTTCTTGTTATTTGTTGATATTAAGATAATGAATAAATAGTTATTTTTTGTTTATTGTGATTTAAATGAAACATTTCATTTCTTAATATTAGTATTTGTCAATTTGTGAGCAGTTTTATTGCCAATTAGGTGTGTCATTAGTCATAATATTAAATGTAAATTCTAGATGGTTTTAGTGGCCATTGTTATCATCGCTAAATAAATGCTACTAAAACTGAAACCTTTTAGCGGAAATAGTTGGTATCTTTACTAGCACTTCCGCTAAAGCCATTAGTGACATTGAATCCAATGACAATTAACTAAATGCCGGTAAAAGTTATAGTGGCAATTTATATTGCCGCAAAAGTGCATATTAATTGCTGCTAAAAGCCTTTTTTGTTGTAGTGATTCTTAAACTCAAGGCATTATATTGGAAATAGTTAGTAAATTGACATATAAATATGCTTAAGATCATTTTTCATGCCCCAAACTAGGATAGTTACAACTAGTACCCCGTACCACATTAGTCTGAGTTAATTACTAAAATATAATAAAAAGGTAAAAACAAGGGCACGATAAGGACGTCACAATGACCTGGTGAAATAAAATAACTAAATTGACGAGGTCAAAATAATATGAATGACATCATTAAAGGGGTCAACAATTCCAATTTAATTTTTAAAGAACTAGCAATCAAACAATGTTGTAATTGAAATCTGAAAAGACCTATCAAATTATGTCTATAAGTCTCTATGAGTACTAGAGAATTACTTGTCATGACAAGGTCCCAACCACATTCAATCAGTATACACAAAAACTCAAACATGTAAAACCTACAAATGATCAATAACTCCAATAAGAATGGAGCTTACTAATTTTCATATGAGACAACCTCTACTGTAAAGGTTGATCAAGACTTTTGTCTGAACTTACAATATAAAAATGTATTGGTATGTAAGGTGAAAAACGGAATCATAAGTAGATTCGATAAAAATAATAATAGAGATATCACTTGAAATTGGAACCCATCTAACCGCAACGGCCAGTCAACTGAACTTAGAATACTCAACTACATATAAAATGTTTGTATGATGATTACATGAATAAGTATGCGTAAGGGTGAATATGCATGAGTTCTCATCCGACTAAATACTAGAAATATTGGCATGTACGATAATTAATCGATATCAACTGTGTCATCTCATGACCATCTGTATCGTATACGCATATGTAGGTAGTCCTCATTCCTTGCAATTAGAGCTCGGGTGGATTCATATAACATGTCATGATATGAACTCCAAATGCACATAATATGCCATGATAAAAACTTAACCAATTTTGGCTATTTCGTGCTTACAATCTTTTCATGACTTTATTTAACTTTCATGCGACTCATATTAAACTATAAAACTCATATTAGACTCAACTCTCTTGACTTGGCTTCAACTTAGAAAATTAACTATTTAGGTAATCAAAAGAAGATTGTGATATGCTTAACTTGATCTATTATAAATGACTCCAAGTTGGTAGTAATATAATTCATTAGAGACAAGTTTGCTTGACGAGTATATAACAAAAATATTAGAGTAAAAGATTAAGTATTAACATTGTTTTCAAATATTATTTTACAAAAGCTATTCATGAGGATGAATGACTTAATAACCCCCCCTCCCTTAGATGCAATAGAATAATCCTCCGACAATTCAGTCTTACTCTAAGGACAAAGTTCGCGAATACTTTAATATTCAAACATACTTGGTAACACTACACATGTGATAGCGATACAATAGACTCAATGAATAAATTCAGTTGATATTCCAATTTAACGCCCCGAAAGCACCCCCTAGATGAGACACGACATACTTGACCACAAGGGGGTCTCATACAAGACCTTAGAATAATCATAACATAAGTTGATAGAAAATACGAAGAATTTAAAACTTTTAAACAACAATCTAAGTCATTTTAGTAAAAAATGCAAACGGAAGTATTTTCTAGCAAAATGTCTCAAAACAACAAAAACTACTACTTTGTGATGCAGCCCATACAAAGCATTAAACATAAAAGAAAATGACATAATAAGGGAAATGGGTTCGTCCTCGAAATAATGAGGACTCACCAAGTATTCAATCTTCCTTAGCCTCTTAGAAACTTGAATCCAAGCAACTCTAGCCTCCAATCCCTAAATTTGATTAGAATGTAGGAAATATGAGTTAATACAAAATATTCTAAGTATGAAAGCTAACACGTCATAAAAACATCTCATAATAGTTAGCCAACATAAGACATAATAATAAGAGATAAAAACATATCATAGACATAAATGTATACACGGTCATAATAGTCATAGCATATTCTCCATATAAGTCAACATAAAACATAATAAATTCGCATAGGAAACACATCATAATAACAATAAGGCAATTCCTCATCATAAGCATCATACAAACATAATTGACTCTTAGTCCTCTATATCATAATAACACCATGCTCAAGTAACCGCAAAAGCATACAAGTGCAAGAAAAGAATATCATCCCATAGTACTATTCAAGTCATGTATTCCTTAATGGCCATCTTAATCATAGTCTACATGAATAGTCCAAATCATTAGGCTTCACTACCGAAAGGGCACCATACGTCTAGGTTACCTCAAAACACACAATCCTATCTTAACTTACTTTATTTGTTAACCCTAAGTCATACTTGTGCAATGCAGTCATAGCATCCCATAATACTAATCATGCTAAGTATTACTGTAAGGTCCTCTTGCTAATAGTTCTTCATTTGGAACCTAGTTCCTCTCTTTATCTTTAGAGCACTAGGAGGTACTCTCTTAAGCACATCTTAGTTCATTAATTAGTTGAACCCTATGAGATTCCACTTTTATTATGTCTAAGTTCATTACTAGCATGGATACTATTAGATACTTACTAAGCATGTCTGTCCTCATAACACCTGAACTCTATGACAATACTCTCTAAAGTATGTCAAAGTTCATTCACATGGACCCTATGAGATGTTATCTTAAGCATGTCTTAGTCCATCTACACTTTAGAACACTATGAGTTACTTCATTAAGTAAGTCTTAGTTCATAATACTTTGAACACTACGAGATGCTTCTCAAACATGTCTTAGTTCATTATGCTTTGAACACTATGAGATACTTCTCAAGCATGTCTTAGTTCATGGATATGGATATTGCTACGAGGAACCTTGACCCAACTACGTGAAGGATATCATCTCATGAGATGAAACTGTGGTAAAACCCACACTCTAGTACACAAGAGTTCCCCCTTATGCTTGGATAGTCCTCACATCAACTATCTGTGGTTCTCCTTTATACTTAGAGCCCACCCTTTCTTGTGTGACACTCCATCTCATTGTCATATCCACTTCGATCCAAGCATATACCCCAATACTTATTTTCTAAGACTTTCTTAGCACTTGCAAATCATAGAAATATGTCCTTGACAACCTAACCATGCTCAAGTAATTCTATCATTTCATACATTTAAGCTTTCATAATATAGGTTAGGTAAGTATAAGACTTTAACCATAATCCAAACTATTAGACTCCTACTTTCTTTCAGACTTTGCTCTCAAAAACTTTACATCAATAGTTAATCATATTACTTTCATCCCAGCTATCATGATCATAATCTAAAGCTCAAGTCTTCTCTCTTAATTTCTTCTTTATAGCTATACTTCAAGGTTTTCTAGTCATAACCCTCATTAATAGATGATTCTTATCATAATTGACCATAATGATTCTAATTTATCGTTACTATCCAAGATCAATCATAATCAGTGAGGTCTAGTTCAATTCATAATTAGTTGACTTTGATCAATTCTATACAAAACATTAATTCAAGAAGGTCACTCATGAACATTCAGTTTTCCCTCTAATGACATCAACCTAAAAATCATGCAATTCAACAAGAAAACAAGGATTAACCATTTAAACAACATAATTCCATTATATAATCCCTAAAAAAGCTAAATCAATCATAAGTGGTTGATATCAACTAGTTTGGAATCATACCCACACACTACCCACAATAAAAGCACAACCCTAACTTAACTTAGGATTTTTGACTTCCAATTGGGGGATAACTATTGGGGCTCCATGGGTGGAAGAACCCATGGATGAACAAGCTTCACATACCTTAGATCAAAGCCTTAAAGAAAGCTCTCAACAATGGAGGTTGATCTTGACCCAATCTTCAAGCCCTAGTTTTCTTCAAACCTGAAAGAGAGAATTATTTGAAAGAGATAGGGGTTTGGGGATTTTTATTTCTAAGTGAATTAAATGGGTGTTAAAATATTTTTAAAAAATTTATATAGGTGTATGAAACCCCTTTAAAATGACCCCATAATTTATTCACACTTTTAATAAATGACTAAAAACTCCTCGACTAGGCAGCATTGTTCCAAACACCACGCCCCTCTCTACGGTCCGTCAAGGGAACCATGGTCCTTGACCAGTGTGCTAGGTCATCTATCCAAGCTTCCCATGCTCTAAGGAAAGACCATTGGACTTCCCACGAGTCGTGGTCTTGACCACGGTTCATTAAGTGGTCCGTAGCTTCTTGGGGAGTGGCTAGCATTCTTGGACAAAACCTATATGAACCTAATAGAATTTCACAGACCCTTTCACTGTTCGTAGTTTTCACCACAGGCCGTGAAATATGTCGTGGTCCCTGGGTTGTGTGATACCAAGATTGGGCATCCTTGGCCCTTTGTCTAAGGCTTGCCCTTTCCCTTGGAACATGCCTTTCCCGAAATATAATATACACTCTTAAAGGTCTCCTGATCTACGAGGTCTAACACGTAACTTAACGTTCAACCACTAACTCTTCATTCTAAACACGAAAAGTCTCATCTACGACTCTAATCTTCAACAACACACTCTAGAACCCTGATCCAAGTCTCTAGTTTAGTCTACTAATTTCCGGGGTGTTACAATATCTCCCCCTTGGGAACATTCGTCCTCGAATGAAATTTCTAAACACTTCTTAAAGGAAACGACTCAAAACTAGCAGCCCATTGTGCATGCATTCTTTCTAAATGTATACACCAAACTAGAATACATCAATTCCAAGATAAACAACTTCAATACACACACAAGGAGGTAGGAATTCAAACTACTTCTACCAACCCGAAATGAGAGAAATTATATCTCTATTCATTTCAGGGATGAACTAACATCTCCTAGGTAAAACATGTTCAAGATACAAACATTGGGCCTAAATGCAATTTACTCTCAGAAAGCATCTATTTAAGGAGGGACATTTCAAGTCCATGCTACGGCATACTCATCATTCATATCATTAGGCCTATATACAACTATACTAAAGGCACTATAACATGAGACAAGAAAATGCATATAAGTCATTTCTATTGAGACCTAAGCATTTTCATTAACTTGCTCATAAAGGAAACATGGCAACTTATTACACCAAATATACTTACTAAAGATTGTCCCCCTTGGGAGCAAACCTACATATGCTTTTCTAAACATCATACTAGAAAAAAAATTATAGCCCAATTTAACAAGTCACAAAAGACAAGAAATTCGTAAACTTACTAAAGCATGAAACACATACCAGAAAGGGACATGAAGAGATCTGTCACGACCGGAGAGTACCTCCCTAGTCGTAATCGGCGTCTTCATCCTCGAAGAGGCCTTAGACAAGCCCTTAGCATATATATTATTGCATCATCGATAAAATAAAAAGCAGAAAATTTAGAACTCATCTTTGAAGTTCAATTTTACATCATATATATCGAAATGGAATCTATAATTCTCTCACATGCCCATCTAAACATAAGAGTAAGAGAAATGGGACTTAACCTTAACATCATTACAACATATCTTATAAGAGAATACAACATAGTTCTTGAAATAGGGGAAATAGAACAATGTCGTTAAACGTAGTAAAATCTCAATTTCTTGATTCATAGGCTTCGTCCTCGGACTTGAGGATTCACCAACTTGGGAAGAATCCAAGCTTCTTTGAGAATGTCATTGAAGCACCTCAATGGCCCGAACCTACATTTTTGTAGCTTTAGAAGAGATATGGATTAGTACAAACCACATGTACTAATTATGGAAACATAAGCAAGTAAATCATTTGAAAACATGCACAAAGGGACATTTTGTTTATAAGCATGCCAAGTTAACTTTAAAAGCCTTCATGCACATTCCAAGGACATACACAAGTCCATAACATAACAACAATGAAGCTTATTTACATTCATGTTCAAGAGTAATATCACAACATATCTATAGTCAACATTTTATGTTTGGAATCCATTTCATCAATACGACAAAAGACCTTACTCACAACCCCAATCCAAGTTCACTAGTGCATTGTGTTATGAACCCATTGATACGCTCAAACTTACTTCTCAAATAAGAAGTAAAGCGGTCGCGTCAAGTAAATAACCCAACTAGTGAGGTTGGGATCGTTCCCACGAGGAAAATAGTCTAGACTTAACTTCAACTTGTTTATTACTATTGTTCGGTTGATGACTTCCTTGGAAAGTAAAAAAACATAAAAAGGGGGGTTTGTATTTCCTAATAAGTAAAAATAACTAGCAAAATTGAAAGAGACACTTAATGAGTTTGAAAGTTGGGTTTTAATCAGTTAATCAAAGTAACTAGGGTTTACGTGTTCCCCACAGGTTCATAACTTGATAAATCTAACTATAACAATTCTTTCCTAGTATCTTGCATGCAAAGTGATAAGTTATGTATTTCTAAATCCTTGGTCCGGCATCTAGAAAATCTCACTCCGCACCTTGGTCCGGCTACGTGTGTTGCTTTCCTAACCCTTATCTTTACCTCATATTAAGCATCGTATTCGATATTTGACTAAGTTATTACCTCGTACCAATCAATACTAGCCTATTAGATAGTCTACACTAAATCTATGTTAATAATTCTTTTCCTATTATCTACCTCCTTGGTCCGGCAAGTAGCATTAAGGCGAGTTCTAACGTTGATCATCCGTTAAAAAGACTTCTAAGCGAAAGAATTATTAATACATGCAAGACACTATTCTAGAATTGTTATTTTAGTTAGGGTTTATCTCATTATTTGCCTATGGTTCCCACAACCCTAGTTATGGAGTT
Source organism: Solanum pennellii (assembly GCF_001406875.1). Taxonomy (NCBI): domain Eukaryota; kingdom Viridiplantae; phylum Streptophyta; class Magnoliopsida; order Solanales; family Solanaceae; genus Solanum; species Solanum pennellii. The sequence goes on along the minus strand of NC_028642.1, from coordinate 33,179,143 downwards.
TAGTTACTCATAGCCATAAACACAATATTCAAATATATTAAATAAGAATTCATGTACTTACTTCAATGAGAAAGAATAAAGTCCAAAAGATTGCTTGATTAATCACCAAAAATCACTTGCAAGAATTCTCAAAGTAATCAATAATCTCACGAAAAGTCTAATGATTATCAAGAATCTCACAATACAATGTTTACCAATACGGAGTTTTAACAATCTAAGAGTCTAACTATCAGGTGTCTAACCTCAAAAACGAGGTTTTTCGAACTATTTATAAAAAAACAAAAACCTAATTAAACAAGAATTCTAATTGCTGGAAATCTGCCAAAACGCGGCTGGGTCGACGGACCTCGCGACGGACCGTCGTGGTCACAACGGACCGTCGTGGACTCCATCGTCCCATACTTGGTGCAATTTCTTCTGCTGCTTTCTTCATTCCCCTCGACGGCAAGTATGACGGACCGTCATAGGCACAACGGTCCGTCGAGGGTCTTCATTCCAAAATACTTCAACTCTCGGAATCTGGGTACTGGGATCACTTCTCTGAACTTCACGACGAACCTGCAGGACGGACCGTCATAGCCATGACGGACCGTCACAAGCTTCGTAATCCCACACTTGGTCAGACTTCCCCATCTTCCTTCAGCAGCTGCACTACGCTGCCACCTACGGACCGTCACAGGCACGACGGACCGTCATAAGCTCCGTAGGTGGTCTCTTCTGCATTTTTTCGCTCAAAATCTCCGCATTCAGCTTTGGACAGATTTCCTGCAAAACAAAGAGAAACTTATATCAAAATTAGCACAAAAAGGCTTTCGGACACACTAAACTTAAGGAAAAAGTATTAATTATACCGTGAAACCACGGTATATCAACACCCTCAACTTAAATTCGTTGTTTGTCCTCAAGCGACGCACTATGACTCACTACACAATCCTTGTACAATAGTATCCATGTTTTATCCTTTGCAATCATTTGGCTATCAATCCCGATTAATCTCATCAAATCTATGCATGCTATCACTATTAAGCTTGAATTTTTGTGGGATCAGAACATGACACAGACTCACCATGCATTAACACCTATCCTCTTCAATTTCTCACCGAGGTGCTAACAATTCTGGTATTGCAACTAATGTCCTCACTTTAGAACAAAATCCTCATTTTTCACACAATGATTTCAGTTTGAGTATAAGGATTACATTTCAACACTCGCTCTCAGAACAAAGTCACACTCATTCATACCTATTGCCATAAGCTTGCCCTTATTTTCACTGCCTTAAGTTCGCTATACAACCCTTAGGATCACGATAGGACTTTTTTAGCTTGTAACATAGGCTCAGGGTCAGGTAGGGTACATTTTTAGGTATACGTTAGTGACTTTTTGCCCTCCTTGACATATCGGCTAAACCTTCCCTTTTTATCATCTTATCTCGCCCAGTTTCTCATATTCTTTCCCTTTGCTCAATTTTCTCTTCTTTCTTCATTTGTGTAAGTGATTTTTCTTTTTCTTTACTTTTCTTTCAACTAATTTTGAGTCACCTTACTTTTGTTCTTTCTCTCTCTTTTGTTCTTTCAACCCCACTTTCCAGAGCATTCCTCGTAATAGCCACCCTCAACTCATGGCTTTGCCATGAGTCAAGGTACACAATACCCAAGGTTGGGTCAGGGCCAAAACGAAGGTTGTTTACTGTATTAGCCACCCTCAACTTATGCTTTTGGCATAAGCTGAGGTGCACATGTCCAAGGAGGGACCAGGGCCAACACATTGTTCCCCGAAAAGATTAGTTAGGGTGAAAAAGAAAGGTCTAATTTAAGCTCAGATTATTTGGATCAAAGAAGGATAAATTTCATTCGGTTTCTTTTATTTGGGTTGGAAATGGGCTTTCTTGAATAAGGGCCTATGATCCTTTCCTAATTGTTTGTTACAGCTTACTTTTAGCAGGACTAACCAGGCAAGTTCTAGCTCAGTACCAATAGTGGACTATTCAAATTTCCTCACTCTCACTTGACATGTCATCACTATACCAGATTATTAGACACCTAGTTCGAATTAAAGACTTAGGGTAATGCAATGGTGTAACTCTATTTCACGCTTAGAGCCACACAATTGTCAGTTACTATGCCTAGTCATGCGTTATTTTCAGTTTATCAGGATATCATTTTAGCCATCATGCTCTAGAATTAAACTATGTACAAAAGATATAAACATGCCGGTTCAACAAAAAAATAATCAGTCTTTTGGGGAAAAAGAACTCAGGCAAGAAAACCCCAAAAGAGGATAGTGAGTTGGGCTACTCAGACTTCACCCTAACACTCACTTTCCATTTACCCCACCCCCAACAAAAAAGCATGCAATTGTCCCCAATGCATAAAAAAATCTAAAGATTAGAGGGGTAGGTGAAGCAAACCTGTGGCGCATAGCGCCGTCGATCAACAAGCTGGTGGGTCCGGTTTCCCAGAACCCACATCCTCTGCAATCTGGACACCCTCAGTGGTGTCCTCAGCAATCTGGACACCCTCAGTGATGTCCTCAGCAGCCACCGCACCATCAGTAGGGCCTCCTGCTGTCTCTATAGTGCGGGAGCTAGACGCCCCAGCCGCTATCTGTGATGCTCTGATTTGGTGTGCCTCCGCCTCAGCAAGTGAGGCTCTCCTCGCGGCCTCCATCTCCCGTCGCTCCTTCTTCCTTGCTCGCGCCTCATCTTCTGATCGACCCCTACGCCTCTTGGCACTCTCTCGAGGGGAAGGTGGGTGAATGTCTGAGGTGGCAAACAGGGCCGCCAATACAGTGTCCTCAACAGGCTCGACAGGCTCCGGCACTCTCGTCTCTAGGATCGTGTCAATGTCTGCCCGAAGACTGTCGACTGCAGCCTGAAGAGTCGACACATCTACCGGAGGTGCTGGGCGGGCTAACACTCTCAACTCAAATGCATCTAGGCGCTGGTGAACCTCAGCAATCTTCCGCTGCATCTTCCTCTCCATACGCGATTCAGACTCAGTAGTAGACTTCTGCATCCACGGCTGGATATGATGCAGAAGGGTGGCCATTTGTGCCTCCAGTTTTTGGACCCTAGCAAGCGGGGCCGGTGTCGGTAGAGGGGCTGTGTGAGAGGAGCTCGGGGCTGGGCTACTACCCGGGATAGAATCGATCGGGGTAGTGTCAGTGGACGCCTGTGTAGCGGTGCGGGCCTGGGCCACCGTCTC
>NC_028642.1:33172800-33173289 GCF_001406875.1 Solanum pennellii | reverse complement strand
GTAGATGTATACATAAAGAACCCTGAAGGAGGGGTCTCTGACCAGCATGACGGTCGTGCAGGACGGACCGTCGTAGGTACGACGGTCCGTCGTGGGTGTCCGTCGTTGGACACTTAGAGAAAAAATTGGAGACCCTTAGTAGAGGGGTCTCTGACCAACACGACGGTAGTGCAGGACGGACCGTCGTGGGTACGACTGTCCGTCGTGGGTGTCCGTAGTGTGACACTTGGAAAAAAATGAGAGACCCTTAGAAATAGGGTCTCTGACAACCGGAACGGTTATGCAGGATGGACCGTCGTGGATACGACGGTCCGTCACATGCGTCATGTAGGACAGGGGTGCTAGGGCTTGTGCAACGGACCCTACAACGGTCCGTCGTGTCTACGACGGTCCGTCGTCGGGGTCTCGTTCTGAACGATAGTGACAGAACTAAAGGTACCCTAAGCAACCCCGATAAACCCACATCAATCTTGTAGTGTTTTGGACCTA
>NC_028642.1:33131752-33172241 GCF_001406875.1 Solanum pennellii | reverse complement strand
TTTATTCATTCATTTATCTTTCGGGAAACTTCGCCATAACCGACATTAGACCATGTGAGCTAAACATGGAATCCGGTGTCAACCTCTCACATCAAAAGGAGGCCATTCTACTTGCCAAGGTAGGACATATACATGATAATAGCATCTACGTGGATCCACTAGCTATGTTTCTATTGGGGGCACATAGTTAAGGAACTAGGAGATTATTACTAGAAACCCTCTTTATGCTAATTTGCACTGTAGTTTCCACCTCATAAGAACATTTGGTGAACCTGCCTTCTTTTTAGGAAGATACACCTCTCATATAGGTCTTTGGAGTTTAACCCCTAAAATATCATATTCATAGCTTCTAGGTTCTAGGATGAGAAATCCCTTTCATCACAACCCAACATCATGTGAGAACATTACCTCATAACATAGTAATAAGATGCACATGGGAATCATTTCCCATACCTCATAATAATACACTTATCATCGTCTCATACCCATCATGTTCATAGCATACTCACACATTCATAACTTCATCATTCATATTTTAATGGCAGAAGTCATCTGTGGCCCCTTAAACTTGGCACGAACTTTCACTTGGGCACCTCAACTGGTGGGTTTTCATTTTAAACATCTAAAGTAGGGTACCTATGTGTCACTTAAACACATTTTTTACTAACATCTGTAGACCATAGGCGCGTGCAAGAAAACCCGTTCTACGTGTATTAAGTTACCAATTATATTATGCCAACTGTTAAACTTATTTACACATAATTTTTATTCAAATTATAAGACAAATTAAATCAGCTAAAAGAAAAAAGAAAATCGATTCATCTTTCCACAAAGTTCTTTCAACTTCCTTCGTACGTTTCTCTGTTTCTCCTTCTTCTCCGACGAAAACCCTAGGTCAATGACTCTTCCTTCGCATGTATTGCATTGTTTATCCTTCAATTTATTGTTAGTAATAATCATTTTTGTATTTTGTGTCAACATTTGCAGGTTTAAGGTTGTATTTACAAGGTATCGTGTTGTACGACGTGAAGTTGACGAGGTATTGCGTTGTCACCATTTTGTTTTTTACCTCTATTTTTTCGTTGTAGAAGATGTATTTTGTTGTTGATTCTGCTTTTTTTTCATTTTTAATCTAGGTTTTGGTCTTAGCAGTGCTGATAAAGTAAGGGGCTTTTTGGGTATTTCCTTTTGTTGGGGGTGGGTCTCCTTGTTGGGATATGGACAACTATATATTAACATGTTTTCATCATGGGGGTGTTGTTTCAAACCCTAAACGGACTTACCAACGAGAAGTAGATGTATATGGTGTTGCTGTAGATAAAGACTATTTTAGTCTTGTCGAGTTTCTTTCCTATGCTAAAGAACTTGGGTACACAAATGTAAAAGCATTTTACTGTGAAGATGGTGATGAATAAGTTCAAGTTACTTCTGATACTCAACTGTTAGAATTTGTGAAAGACTTGGTAGATGGTGATGAGTTTCATGTGTATGTAGTCCATGAAGTTGATGAATTAGAAGAAGAATTACCTGCTCCCTGTTCTTTTTTACCATTGTTTGACACTGTTGATGAATCTGTGGGTATTAATGATGAGGGGAGTGACGATAATGATTCAAATTTGAATGGAGGTGATACAAATAATAAGGAAGCTGAATTAGATCTTCTTAGTAGTGATTCAGATGTAGATGATATTCTAGATGAAGATGATTCAGATGTTGATGAAGAACTGAGATCCACTTAGGGATGAAAGGAGAAACAAAAGAAATTCTCATCTTAGGAAGAAAAAAGATAAGAAGACAAAAACAGTAACTGAAGAAGTGCCAATAGGTGAGGCAGGTCTAGATAAAGGCTTTGGAGATATTGGAGTAAATAACAAGGATAAATATGTTGCCAGATTGGGAGGGATGAGAAGTACATTGATAGCTTAGAATGTGATAGTGATAATAGCATAAAGTGAGAGCTAAATATAAATTCCAAGTAAAATGCAAATGGTTGTGCTATGGTGCTATTGATAGGGATTCTGGTAACTTTATGGTTAAGAATTACCATCCTATACACAAATTTTTACCATCTAATAAGAACAAAATGTGTACAACTAAGTTCCTAGCAAACAGATTCAAGGATGAAATAACTAAACAACCATCTTTGAGGATTTGGGAAATACAAGAATTGTGCAGGGAGGAGCTAGGACTGCATGTGGGTAGAACAGTTTGTTACAAGGAAAAAATGATGATTCTTAGAGAAAACATGGGTGACTGGAATATGGAATTTGCAAGGTTATGTGATTATGCTGAAGTTATAAAACAAACCAATCCCTGTAGTTCTGTTTGGGTAAGAATGGATAGGGAAACTGTACCAGGAAAAAATTGGTTTGTGTACTTCTATGTATGCTTAGATGCATTGAAGAATGGGTGGAAGGAAGGATGTAGAATAATAATAGGATTTTATGGATGTTTCCTAAAGGGAGTTTGTAAGGGTGAACTTCTTGTAACAGTTGGCAGGAATGGAAACAATCAGATGTTTCCAATAGCTTGGGCAGTTGTGGACAAGCAGACTAAACACAGTTGGAGCTTCTTTATCAACTACTTGAAAGATGACATGCAGTTGGGTACTGGATAAGGTCAAACTGTAATGTCAGATATGCAGAAGGTACTTAATTGTCTATTACTTTGATAATTGTAGATTTGTAAGATGTGCTTTCTTTCTTGAATTGTATTTAATTGTATTTGTAGGGTCTTCAAGGAGATGTTGCTGAACTGCTGCCAAATTTTGAAGTTAGAATATGTGCTAGACACATCTGGTCTAACAGGAGTAAAATATGGAAGGGAGAGGAAAGGATAAAATAATTTTGGAGATGTTCGAAGGCAACTTTTGAAGTGAAGTACAATAAGGAGCTTTAGAAAATGAGCAAACTTGGTATGAAAACATTAATGAAGATCTATTACATCATCCAAGAGTGTTATGGGTTAGAGCTTTCTTTCAAGAGCACTTTAAATGTGATGCAGTTGAAAATAACATGTCTAAAACCTTTAACTCATGGATATTATCTTGTAGACACAAATCTATAATAACCATGTTGGAGGAAATTAGGAGAAAATTAATGACTAGAACTGTGGATATGGTTAAGTTCGCTGACACCTGGATATGTGATATTGCACCTATGACTAGACTTATGTTAGAGGAGAATAAGGAAAAGTCTAGGGCATGCAAGGTGATTTGGAATACTGATGTTGGGTTTGAGGTTGGAGAAGGGCAGTATACGCATACAGTCAACTTGACTAATAGAGTTTGTATTTATAGAACTTGGCAGTTGAGAGGCATTCCATGCCAACATGCTATTACTGCATTGTACCACATAGGACAGGAACCTGAACCACATGTGGAGCATTGGTATAGGAAGGATACCTTCTTAAAGGCTTATAGTCATTTCATTCAGCCAATTCCAAATATGAAGATGTGGCCTGAAAATAACAATCCAAGGATTGAGCCTCTTGAGCCTAAACAAATGCCTGGTAGACCTCCAAGAAATAGAAGAAAGAGTAAAGATGAACCAAGAAAGAACTATGGAAATATGTCCAAACAAGGGGTGAAAATTACTTGTTCCCAGTGTAAACAACCAGGCCACAACAAGAAATATTGCAAGGTAAAATAATTTATTATGTGTTTTTGCCTTTTTAGAAGTCTTGTTGAATATTATGAACATACTTTTTTTTTTATATTTAAGTTGGTGTCCATACTTCACAACCAGCTAGCCATAATTCACACTTCACTTCTAGTCAAAGTTCACAAGGAAGTATCCACCATGAACAAACAAGCTCCTATCAACCTGGACCAACAACATCAAACAATCGTGCTTCTTCAACAACAGTTTGTGGTGATACCAGTAAAGTTAAAAGGGCAAGGGAAACTGCAAAAATAAACCAAACACCACCGGTTGGGGATACAAGTATTCCTGTTACAAGAGGAATAACAAGTCAACTACCTCTAAGGACAAGACAAACTGCTGGACAAAAAAGAGGAAATGTTGGAACTGGAGAAGATTTTGCAAGAGGGGGACATAAGAGGCAAACTAAAGGTGGAGCAAGTAATGTTGGATTTGACATTTACACAAGTGCAAGTAGAACCCAAATACTAAACGTAAGTGTGTCACTAACTGTCTCTTAAATGTCTGAAAATTTATATATTAATTTTGATTTGTTCTTCAAAAAACAGTCTGGGACTTCAAGTCAAAGAATTCTGCCAACAGGTTCAAGTTACAAGGATGCAAGTATAACGGGTATAGTGGCTTTAAGCCTAGAGGCTTAAATGGAAAAATAAGGATGTGTCACCACATGCCAATTGCAGCAAATGGCAAAAAAAGAAGAAGTAACACCAATTGTCTTATGTTTTTGGAGTATGCTAGCTTTATTTTTGTACTAGTAAACACTTTTGTGAAGGTTGTATGTAACTTTTGTTTGCGCTAGCTTTATTTGGGACCTTATTTTGGTACACTTTTTTGGGTTGTATCCTTGAATATTATGAAGCATAATGCTAACTTTTGACTCATTATGGAACATTCATTATAATTGTCTACGTCTTGTGTAATTTGGATGTTACATTGTGACAAATTGATAATTGTTTATAGACTGTGCATTTTCTTTTGATACTACATTAATGACAAGATCAAAATACTATAAGAACTTAGAATTTCATTTGATTCAAAAATACAATTACATAAAAAAATTATAGCAACAACAACATCTAAAATACTACTACATTGAACACCGTTTGGCTCATCAAAATAGTACTAGATTGAACAACTCAAGAACAATAACAATTAGGATTCAGTTTCCATATTCCAAACATAAGCAACCCAGTAGTAACGAGACCAACAATAAATATATTTCTTGCTCGCTTTAACTTTTCATTAGAAGCATTGACTTTCTTCTACAATCCCCACATTACCTTATTTGCTTGTGGAGGGTGTCAATCTTCATACCAAAGAAAATAATCACAACCACCCATTTTCTATAAAACCAAACAAACAGAATTAGACGTAAACGAATTAATCATCTAATTGACCTGAAATTGTAAGGGAAACAAGAATTTTACCTTTGAAACTCTACAAGTCAAAAACCTTTGCCCTGAATTTAATTGGGTCCATTAAGTCTTTAATAATGCGTTACCACACCTACAATATCGACCTTCATCCACATATGCCATGGAAAAATTGGAGAAGCTTGACATGAAAGGCTGAAGAAGAGAGAAATTGAAAAAGAAGGAAGAAATTGGAAAATAAGAGAGAAATTGGGGTTAAAATTAGGGTATAATTGGAATAACACCAATATCAATAAATAATGTGGAGTAATATTACCGTTGGGGACTCCACATCAGACAAAAATTTCATGTTTACGTGCCTAGCATCAGTGAAATTCACATGGCACTCCAGTTGTGCAAAAAGTGTTTAAGTGACACATAGGTACCCTACGTTAGGTGTTTAAAATGAAATCCACCAATTGAGGTGCCCAAGTGAAAGTTCGTGTCAAGTTTAGGGGGCCACCGATGACATTTGCCTACTTTAATTGAGCAACATTACCAAGGATAGACCAACATTATTACAATAAGTTTTCATGACCATGAAGGTCTTATCAATGGCCTCTAAGAAACCCATTCAAGACTTCATGCCCAAATCCATGATATTTACTTAACAATTCAATCATCATCATATAATAGCAAATTATGTAAGAACACAATCAATCACATCACCGTAATTATTAATCAACTTTATTCATAAGTTAGGGTTAGGATAAGAGGGACATTCATGGGTCTTTTGGGGAATTAGGTCAAAGCCTAAGGTGATACATCAATCCAGTCATATACATTCATAATCCATCACTATTAATCAAATCAAGACCAAATTAATCAAGTTTGAAGGGTGACCCACAAAATTGAGCGAAACCTTGATTTTGGAAGAACATTGAAATTCAACTTTGAAAAATCTCTTGGGGAAAGGAGTCCCAAGAGTGAAGAGTCTCCATACCTTATCAATCCTTAGAGATTTTAGGAGGAAATATTTGTTCTTGAGCTTCTTCATTAATAGGGGTCTTGAGTTGAGAGAGATAATTCTCGAGAGAAGTGAGAGTCTTTAAGGTTTAAGGAATTGAAGTGGGAAGACTTTTTTTATGTGTTAAAATCCCTTAATATACCTAAAATAACTATATTAAACCAACCCTACATTTATATGTCCAAGGGTGAAATTTATCAAACCACCATTGGCTTGGTTGTGTCATGCACCAGTGAGCAGGCCCCAATCGACACCCATGATTGACGGTTCGTTGATCCATGAATGGACCATTCTGGAACTCCGTCGTTTTGATCAGAGAGTGATCAAATGGATCCAAGTTCCATAATTTTGAGTGGACTCACAACATCCACTGACGGAGCATGAGTCCATTGACGAGGCGCTTTTGCACTCGTCAAGTGCATGCTATTTTGACAGCTTTTGGGTCAAGCGTTTGGGTCCTCCTCGAGGGCCCTTGGGGTGGTCCTTGGGGAGTCGCACCCGGACATTTTGACCCTAAACATTCACTAATGCATACTCTAAGCATTTTTACAAGGTTTGACCTTCATACGACTCTTCAAACCCCTTCCAAGACTTAATGACAAGCTAGGTCACTTTCACTAGTCTCTAGACGTCATGGTCGTTTATTGATGTTTAGGATTTAGTAATTCCAAATCAAGTTAATTACATTTGTTTAGGCTTGGAAACAACATGTTAAACATTATTCAATAGGTGAGGCTCTATCCTAGGTCTTTGGGTTTTCGAGGTATAACAATATCCCCCCGTTGGGGAACATTCGTCCTCAAATGACACTTTAAACATCCTTTTGGAAACTATGACTCAAGACTAGCATCCCAACCAACACATGATACATAAGCATAATTAAATAACAAAGGAAGAAACATTCACTCTATTCTCAAACACAATAATGCATCTTTATGAGATAGAAACTATGTCAACTACCAATTATGCGCATACTTCATTATTACACATTTTGCAAGGATGAATGTCCTTCTCCTACTCATATAGCTCAACATATTCAACAAGGAGGAATACATCTTTTCATAACTTCACACTTGAGTTTCACAAGACATATCACATAACTCAATTATACCAACCATATAATCAAGTACCATCAAGTATGAAGAACATATAATCTCAAGACACGTATGAAACATGGATTTACACAAGAACATGCATAATGAAGGGAAATCATAAAAGTTAAAATACATGTATGACCCTTCATAAACCAAAACGAGGAGAAGCTACTAACCTTAACCTTGACTAGAAGAGTAAGGAAAAATATGAGGATACCAGGACATCATATCGGCCTCGGCCTCCCAAGTACCATTTTCCACAAGATGATTCTTCCAAAGAACCTTTTGGAAGCTACTTCCTTATTATTCAACTTCTTCACTTGCCGATCTAAGATCTCAACCAGACCTCTTCATAGGAAAGGTTAGCATTAACTGCTAAACCTTCTAGAATAAGGATAGACACTGAATCGCCTATGTACTTTTTGAGAATTAACACATGGAACACTGGATGCACTGGAGCCAACTCAAAAGGTCATTTCAACTCATAGGCAACACCTCCGACGTGTTTCACAACCTCATATGGCCCCACATATCAGGGAATAAGTTTCCCCTTTTTATCAAACCTCATCACCCCTTTCATGGGCGATATCTTCAAATAGACTAAGTCACCTACCATAAACTCAAGGTCTCTCTTTATATTGTCGGCATAAGATTTTTGCCGACTTTGGGCCATCTTCAGTGTATCCCTTATGAGTCGGACTTTCTCCATAGCATCCTAGATTACTTCAGGAACTATTAGAGCAAACTCACCTACCTCAAACCACCCAATAAGAGATCTACATCTCCTCCCATAAAGGGCCTCAAAGGGTGACTTTGTAATACTCGATTGATAACTATTATTGTAGGAAAATTCAACTAATGGTAGATGGTCATCCCAATTACCCTTGAATTCAACGGCACAGACCCTCAACATGTCCTCCAAGGCTTGGATGTTTCATTCCACCAAACCATTCATTTGTGGATGAAATGTGGTATTAAGTTTCACCTTGGTATCAAGTCCACTTTGGAATGTTTTCCAAAAGTGGGAAGTAAATTGATTACCTTTATCCAAAATTATAGACAAACAAACTCCATGCATTCACAATCTCCTTGAGATACAATTAGCATATCCCTCCACCGAGTACGCAGTCTTGACAGGAATAAAATGGGCTAATTAGGTCAACCTATCAACAATAACCCAAATCTAATCATATTGCCTTTGTGTACGGGGCAAACCCCACAACAAAATCCATATTGACATCTTCCCATTTCCAAGTAGGGATAGCTATATCTTGAGTTAACCCTCCCGGTCATTAATGTTAGGCCTTGACTTGTTGATAATTAGGACATTTGGCCATAAATTATGATATATCCTTCTTCAAACCATTCCACCAATAGATATCTTGAAGATGATGATACATTTTGGTGGCACCCGGATGAATGGAATATCGGGAACCATGAGCCTCTTCTAAAATCTGTCTTCTTAGGTCATCCACATCCGGCACACACAACCTACCTTGGTACCTAAGTACCTCATCCTCCCTTGGGATAATGATTCATTGGACTTACTAAGAACCGATTCCTTCAAATCTATCAATAGAGGATCAAGATGTTGCTAAGATTTACCTCAACCACAAAAGAGGATTCAGAGTTATGATGAACCATGAAACCCCCTTTTGGAGAATCTTCAAGTCGAACACCCAATCAGGCCAATCTATGAACATCCTTCACTAGCTCTTTCTTACCATTGGCAACATGGGCTACACTACCCATAGACATTCGTCTCAAAGCATCCCCAACCATATTGGATTTCCCGGGGTGGTAAAGGACACTCATATCATAATGTTTCAAAAGCTCTAACCACCTTATTAATCGGAGATTTAACCTTTTTTGAGTGAACACATATTGGAGACTCTTATGATCAGTGACACATCTACATGCACTACATATAGATAGTGTCTCCATAGCTTCAAGGCAAACACTACGGCTGCTACTTCAAGGTCATGAGTTGGATTGTTCTTCTTATTCACCCTAAGTTGTCTAGAGGCATATGTTATCACCTTAACATGTTGCATGAGGAAATAATCAAAACCTACTCGAGAAGCGTCACAATACACCACAAACCCTTTGGTACCCTCTTGTAAGGTCAACACCAAAGCGGAAGTAAGCTTATTTTTCAACTTTTGGAAGCCTTTCTCACAAGCTTCCGTGTGTTCAAACTAGACTTTCTTTTGGGTTAAGGTAGTTAATAGATAAGCGGTAGATGAAAATCTATCAACAAACCTATTATAATACCCAGCTAAACCCAAGAAACTTCGAATATTGGTGGGAGTCAGAGGTCTAGGCCAATTCTTCACTGCCTCTGTTTTCTTCGGATCGACCTCTATATCCTCACTTAAAACAATGTGACCAAGAAAAGCCATCGACCATGGCTAAAATTTGAACTTACTGTATTTAGCAAAGATTTGATGTTCCTTGAGGACTTGCACTACTATCCTCAAATGTCCCATGTGTTCATTCTCACTGTTGGAATATACCAACATATCATCAATAAACACAATTACAAATGAATTAAGATAATTTCGGAACACCCTATTCATAAGGTCCTTACAAGTTGTCGAGGCATTAGTTAGGCCAAAAGACATGACAAGGAACTCATAATGACCATATCTTGTTTGGAAAGCCGTTTTTCAGAATATCAACTCATCTAACTCTAAGTTGGTGATACCCCGAACTCAAATCAATTTTTGAAAAGTAACTCGCACCTTGGAGTTGATCAAATAAATCATCGATTCTAGGGAGAGGATTCTTATTCTTTATAGTAACCTTGTTCAACTGTCGGTAATCATTACACATTCTAAGAGACCCATCTTTCTTTTTCACAAATAATACCGGAGCGCCCCATGGATATATGCTTAGTTGTATAAAATCCTTGTCTAGAAAATCCTTGAGTTGAGTCATTAATTCTTTCAACTCGGTCGGAGCCATACGATAAGAATGAACTAATATGGGTTTAGTATCCATTATCAAATCTACGGCGAAATCTATTTCCCATTCAGGAGAATCTGAGTAAATCATTGGGGAAGACTTCCTGAAAGTCCTTCACTACGGAGACCGACTCTAAAGGAAGTGCCTCAAACCCAAAATCCTTGACCCTCACAATGTGGTAGAGACATCCCTTAGAAATCAATCTACAAACTTTTAGACATGAAATGATTTGATCTCTATATTGAGTTCCCTCCCTTCATTCTAAGACGGGTTTATTAGGAAATTGGAATTTAAATACCCTTGTTCTACAATCAATTGAAGCAAAACAAGCATGTAACCAATCCATCCCCATTATGACATCAAAGTCCAACATATCAAGTTCTACCATATCAACCAATGTGACTCTATTGGACAATAATATGGACAACTCCAATAGACTCTTTTAGAAACAACGAAGTCACCCACTAAGGGAAAAATCAAAAAAGGTTCAACTAAGACATCGGATAACACATCAAACTTCATAGCCACTAAAGGAGTTACAGAAGATAAAGTGGCACCGGGATCTAGCAATGCATAAACATTAATTGAAAATACCTGCAACATACTGGTAACAACATTGGGAAAATCCTCTCGATCACTTCTACATTTGAGAGCATAGAAACAGTTTTTCTTAGGAGCACCAGAAATAAGATCACATGCTTGTGCTTGATTACTCTCCCTTCCTTGATCCTTGTCCATGGGACAATATTTAACTGTATGACCACTCTTTTCACAACCAAAACAAATATTCATTCCCATCAAACATTTACCCACATGTTTCTTGCCACATTTGGTATATTGTGGGATCTCACTTGATGAACCACCACATTTTCCCATTGGGACCTAACCCTATCCTTACGAGCCTATGAGACGTTTGGAGGAGCTTGGTTGGAGAATATTTTCTTAAACTTGAGTTTGTCTTGAATTTCAAACTTTCCTTAGGAGTACCTCCATAATAAGGACTTTCCCTCTTGACCTCTTTATTATTCCTCTTAATCCTACTCTCCTCAACTTGTTAAGCATGCACCATCAAACGAGATAAATCCATGTCATTGTGAAGCATTCCCTCTTCCATAAGATCATCGGACATACCCGTAACAAAATGACTTATTTCATCCCTTGGGTTAGTCACCAAACAAGAGACATATTTAGACAACTTAGTAAATTTCATAGAGTACCCTTGAACACTCATACCTCCTTGATGAAGGTTGATGAACTCTTCCACTTTTGCCTCTATCTTCTCCCTTGGAAGAACCTATCAAGAAATGCCCTCCTAAAGGCTTCCAAACTTATGGGACCCGCTCTCAAAGCCCTATTATCTTTCTATCGAGTGTACCAAGTTTGGGCCACATCCTTGAGTTGATAATCTCATTTGAACTCACCTCCATAGAATACAAGACCTTATAAACCTCATCTAGAATGTCTTGTTGGGGATCTTCATTCACCTTAGACCCAAAGAACATGGGACGGTTCATCCTAGTGAAGTCCCTTAAACGTGAATTCATGGTACTAGCTTTTTGGTTCACACGCGGTGCAACTTCCCTATTTGCTTGAGCCGTCATATCTTGATCTTGAGTAGTTATTTCTTGAGCTTTAGTAGTTATAACTTAAGTAAGTTTAGGAAAGTCGTCATAAGCACCCCATTCTTCATGACCGGAGAGTTGACCAGCGCTTGGCCACCCAGAGGAACTTGTTCTTGAGGAGGAGCTTGGTTGTCTTGGTGAGGAACTCTCGCATAAGTACTCTCCTCTTCAAACCTTCTTGTGGCTGCCCTTATATTGACATAGCCTATAACCACAAGAAAAGGATTAGAAGAAAAAGACACACATAGAGTTAAGACTCTTGAGGCATGACCTAAGGATACCAAAAAGTGAGAATTTCCTAAGCATCACATAGCCTCTCATTCATAAGTGTGGAGCGCTTCACAATTATGAACAAGACTCTAAATAGACGTGGTTTTGTGAGACATGATTCCTAAGAATTATTCAATCTCATGCTCTTATACAAAATTTGTCACAATCGTAGAGTATCCCCTAGTCGTAATCAGCGTCTTCGTCCTCGAAGGGGCCTTAGACAAGCCCTTAGCATACATTATTCCATCATAGGTAAAATAAAAGCGAAAAATTTAGAACTTTTCTTCGAAGTTCAACTTCACTTCACATATATCAAAATAGAATCTCTAATTGTATCACATGCCCATCTAAACATAAGAACAAGAGAAATGGGACTTAGCCCTTAAATCATTACAACATGTCTTATAAGAGAATATAACATCGTTCTTGAAATAGGGGAAATTGAACAATGCCTTTAAACATAGTAAAATGTCAAAAGCTAGATTCATAGGCTTCGTCCTCGAACGTGAGGACTTATTAACTTGGGAACAATCCAAGATTCTTTAAGAATGGCCTTAAAGAACCTCAATGTCCTGAACCTACATTTTTGTAGAAATAGAAGAGATATGGGTTAGTACAAACCACATGTACTAAGTATGGAAACATATGCAAGTAAATCATTTGAAAACATGCACAAAGGAAACTTTGTTTATAAGCATTTTAAGTTAACTTTAAAATCCTTCATTCACATTCCAAGGACATATACAAGTCCATAATACAACAACAATGAGACATATTCATAATCATGTTCAAGATTAACATCACAACAAATCCATAGTCAACATTTTATGTTTGGAATCCAATTCATCAATACAACACAAGACCTTACTCACAACCACAATCCAAGTTCACTAGTGCAATGTGTATGTGAAGCCCCATAACCCCACATAAACCAAGTATACTAAGCAAAGAGACCATAAGTATAGCCTTTACCTCATGTAACATCATAACAAGTGTAGTCAACATCATACATAACAATTTAAACCAACATCATATACATCAATATCATGTAAGACCAATATCATACATTTCATGTACGCATAAAGAACCCACCCTAGAACTCCCCCAAGGTCCACTTGTGCAATATATAGGTAAAGTCTCATACCCTTACTTACACTAACACCTCTTAAGTAATCCTAGTTAGTGTTCATCTTCTTACCTTTATTCATTCATTTTACTTTCAGGAACTTCTCCACAACCGATATTGGACCATGCGAGCTAAACATGGAATCCGGTGTCAACCCCTTACAGTGAAAGGAGGACATCCTACTTGCCAAGGTAGGACATATACATGATAGTAGCATCTAGGTGGATCCACTAGCTAGGTTTCCTATGGGGGCACATAGTTAAGGAATTAGGAGATTGTTACTAGAAACCCTCTTTATGCTAATTCACATTGTAGTTTCCACCTCATGAGAAATTTGCCTCTTAACGAAGTCCATCAAACATTACACTAGTCTAAAACAAGAGCATAAACATCTCAAGTATAAAAATAGTTTAATTTATTTTGCTATATTTATTTTTATTTTTATTTTATTTGATTTTGTGATAAAGAGTTTTTTTTTTAATTTATTGATACAAACAAAATTCAATAAATTTTCTCTATAAATTATTGTGGTTGTGTAGCCTTTTGAGATATTAACTCCAAATTATTAAAATGACAATTATTTACTCTAAAATAATTAAAAATTTTATCCTCCTAGCTACTTAAAAATGCTATAAAAAATAATATTATCCGTCCATTATCTACATTGACCCAATTATATGAAATAGAAAATCTCATAATAACTCAAGGTATGATTGGAAAGAATTTTTTTGGTAAGAGTTTAAATCCATACACCAAACTAGGTAAGAAACAATGAACCAAACCCTTGATAAAAATAATCACTGCATTACTAATCCCTGCATTACCAATCCCTACATTACTAATTCATGTATTACTTATCCCTACATTGTTGTTCTTTGTACCAAACGACCCCTAAGCATTTTTACATGGTTTGACCTTTATACGACTCTTCAAACCCCTTCCAAGACCAAAAGGCACGCTAATTCACTTTCACTAGTCTCCGGATATAATGGTCGTTTCTTGACGTTTAGGCTTTAATACTTCCAAATCAAGTTAATTACATTTGTTTAGGCCTAGAAACACAATTCTAAACATTATTCATCAAGTGAGTCTCTAGCCTAGGTCTTTGGATTTCAGAGGTATAACAAGATCATTCATGATCTTCTCTATAGTGGAGAGCACAAAATCTATTATTCTTTTGAGCGCCATCATCCGAACCAGTAGAGGCAACTTTCTTATCTTCCACTCCCTTAGCCTTAAAAACCGGGCAAACTTTAATATTATGCCCTTTCTTACCATACCAATAGCAACCAATCATGTTGGCTAGACAATTACCATAATAACTCCTTCCACACTCGTAGCTAGTAGGTTTTTTCTCTTGGTCAAAACTAGGGGTGTTGGAAGAATCTTGACTGGAATACCTAGGTTTAGTCCTAGTCCTACTTTGCTTCGGAACTAGCGTTATAAAAGTTCACATCATTGGTCATATCCCTCTTAACCTCCTTATTCATCTTCTTGAGCTTTTGCTTCTCAATTTGTTTGGCATGAACCATAAGACTTGAGATATTCATAGTAGGGATAAGCATTTCCAAATGACACTTGTTCTCTACCAATTCGTACACTCCCATTACAAACTTATTCATTCTAGCCCTTGAGTCCGCCACTAGAGTTGGAGCATACTTGGATAGTTGGGCGAACCTAAGAGAATGTTCCTTCACACTCAAATCCCTTTGCCTTAATGTTGATGAATTCTTGTATCTTTCGTTTCCTCAATTCCAAGGGAAAGAACCTATCTAGGAATGCTTCCTTGAACCCTTCCCACTTTATTGGCCCTGCTCATAATGACCTATTATCTTTCCAACGTTCATACCAAATTTGAGTTATATCCCTCAATTGATTGGCGGCTAACTTCACCTTCTCTACTGTAGTCAAACCCATAATGGCAAGCACCTTATACACCTCATCTATGAAACATTAAGGGTCTTCCTCCACCTTGGAGACATAGATTTTCGGAGGGTTCATCCTCAAAAACTCTTTCACCCTCAAAGCAACCACATTCAAATTAATAGTCGGGGATGCTACATCCCTATTGGCTTGGGCCATGCGGCTTGAGTTAATGCTTGGATAGCTGCCCTAATCTCTACATTAGTCATAGTTCCTTCATCAATAAGAATTTGAGGAGGAACTTGAAGAGGAACCTCTTACTCCCTGTCTCTTCCTCAACCCTCTTAACATTATCACTAGCATTTTCCATAACCTAAAAAAGCATAGGAAATCATTAGAAGAACACACTAGAGTTATACTTCTATGGCACGACTACAAAAATGAAGAAGTGGAGTTTCTTAAGCATCCCGTAGACTCTTATTCATAAAATGTGTTGCGAATCACACTCATGAATAAGACTCTACTAGACGTGGTTTGGGACATCCTGAAGTTTTTCCAAAACCTTATGCTCTAATACAAGGTTTGTCACACCCCAAGAGCACCCCATACACGTGACACGACATACTTAACCCCGAAGGTCTCTCATACAAGCCCTTAGCATAATCATAACAAAGTTAATAGAAAACACAGAGGAATTGGAAACTTTTAAACAACAATCTAAGTCATTTCCGTAAAAGATACAAACGGAAGTCTTTTCTAACACAATGTCTCAAATCCATCTAACTTGACTTGAATAATAATAATAAAGAAAAACTTCGGGACGCATCCCATACAAAGTCTTAAACATAAAAGAAAATGACATAATAAGGGAAATGGGTTTTTCCTCAAAACTATGAGGACCCACTAGGTCTTCAATCTTCCTTAGCCTCTTAGAAACTTATCTCCAAGCAACTCTAGACTCCAATCCCTACATTTGATTAGAATGTAGGCAATATGTGTTAGTACAAAACGTACTAAGTATGGAAGCTAACAAAACATCATAAGAGCATCTAAAAATGGTTAGTCAACATAAGACATAGTCATAAGAGATAAAAACATATCATAGACATAAACATAAAATGGTCATAAGAGCCAAAATATAATCTCCATATAAGCCTCATATGAACCCAAGTCAACATAAAACATAATAAATTAGCATTAAAAATACATCATAATCAGAATAAGCCAATTCCTCTCATAAGCATCATACAAATATATTTGAATCTTAGTTATTTATATCATAATAACACCATTCTCAGGTAACCTCAAAAGCATAAAAGTGCAACACAAGAATAGCATCCCATAATACTACTCAAGCCATGTATCCCTTATTGGTAATCTTAATCATAGTCTACATGCATAGTCTAAGTCTTTAGGCTTCATTACCATAAGGGCACCAACTGTCTACGTAATCTCAAAACACATTTGCGCAATGCATGAAAGGCATAATAACCTCCACACTAAGCATAACTTTGAAGTCATCCTAGTCATATTCACCCTACTTTGGTCTCACTATTAGCTTAACTTCTCATAACTAAGGGAGGCCCTCACCTTTAGTCAACTATTGCGAGGAAGGCAACTATGGAACAATCATATCTTAACATACTCTATTTAGTAACCCTAAGTCATACTTGTGCAATGCACTCATAACATCCCATAATACTAATCATGTTAAGTATTACTTTAGGTTCTCTTACTAATACTTTTTGGTTTAGAACCTAGTTCCTCTTTTTATCTTTAGAACACTAGGAGGTACTCTCTTAAGCACATCTTAGTTCATTTATGACTTGAACCCTATGAGATACCACTTTTAATATGTCTAATTTCATTACTAGCATGGATACTATGAGATACTTACTAAGCATGTCTATCCTCATAACACCTGAACTCTATGTGATACTCTCTAAAGTATGTCTAAGTTCCTTCATTTGAATGGACCCTATAAGATGCTATCTTAAGCATGTCTTAGTCCGTCTACACTTTAGAAAACATTGAGTTACTTCATTAAGTAAGTCTTAGTTCATAATACTTTGAACACTACGAGATGCTTCCCAAGCATGTCGTAGTTTATTATGCTTTGAACACTATGAGATGCTTCTCAAACATGTCTTAGTTCATGGATATGGAGATTGCTACTAGGAACCTTGACTCAACTACGTGAAGGATCCCATCTCATGAGATCTAACTATGGGAAAACCCACACTCTACTACGTAAGAGTGCACCCTTATACTTGGATAGTCCTCACATCAACTAGGTGTATTTCTCCTTTCTACTTGGAGCCCGTACCCTTTCTTGTGTGACACTCCATCTCATTGTCATATCCACTTGGATCCAATCATATACCCCAAGATTGATTTGTTAAGCATTACTTAACACTTACAACTCATGGAAGGTTGTCCTTGATAACCTAACCATGCTTAAGTGATTATATCACTTTATACATTTAAAGAAGGTTGTCCTTGATAACCTAACCATGATTAAGTGATTATATCACTTTATACATTCAAACTTTGATAAGATAGGTTAGGTGAGTATAGGCATTTTACCTTAATCCAACATATTAGACTCCTACTCTCTTTTAGACTTTACTCTCAAAGCCTTTACATCAATCGTTAATCATATTAATTTCATCCCAGCTATCATGATCATAACCTAAAGCTCAAGGTTTCTTTCTTAATTTCTTTTTTATAGCTAAACTTCAATGTTTTCTAGTCATAACCCTCACTACTAGATTATTGTTTATCATAATTGACCTCAAAGGTTCAATTCGTCATTTATAGGTAAGATCAATCATTACCAATTAGGTCTATTTTAATCCATAATTAGTTGACCCTATCTTTGATAAATTCTATACAAAACATTAATTGAAGAAGGTCACTCATGAACCTTCAATTTCCCTTTTAATGGCATCAACCCACAAATCATGCAATTCAACAAGAAGATTTGGGTTAACCATTGAAACCACATATTTTCATCATATAATCCCTAAACAAAGCTAAATTAATTATAAATGGGTGATATCCAATAGTTTGGAATCACACCCACACACTACCCTTAATACAAGCACAACTCTAACTCAACTTTGGGGTTTTGACTTTCAATTGGGGGATAGCTATGGAGGCTCCATGGTTGGAATAACCCGTCGATGTACAAGCTTCACATACCTTAGATCAAAGCCTTAAAGAAAGCTCTTACTAATGGAGGTTGATCTTGACCCAATCTTCAAGCCCTAGTTCTTCTTCAAACCTTAGAGAGAGAACTATTTAAGAGAGAGAAATGTTTGGGGTTTTTTATTTAAGTGATTTAACAGGGTGTTAAAGATTCTTATAATATTTATATTGGTGTAAAAACCTTTTTTAAAATGAACCCATAATTTATTCACACTTGTAAGAAATAACCAAAACTCCTCAACTAGACAGCATGGTGCCTGGCACCCACGCCACTCTCTACGGGCCGTCAAGGGCACCACAGCCCGTGAAGGTGTCTGTGGTCCCTTGACCAGTGTGCTAGGTCATATATCCAAGCTTTCCATGCACTAAGGAAAGACCACAGGCTTTCCCACGAGCCATGGTCTTAACCACGGTTCGTGAAGTGGTCCATAGCTCTTTAGGAAGGGGCTAGCTTTCTTGGACCAAACCTATATGAACCCAAGGGAACTTCACGGACCCTTTCACGGTCCGTGGTCTTCATCACTGACCGTGAAAGTGGTCATGGTCCATGGGTAGTGTGCTACCAAGATTGTACAAACTTGTCCCTTTGGCCCCTTGGCACATGCCCTTCCCAAAACTTAATCTATACTCTTAAAGGTCTCCTAAGATACGAGTTCTAACGCGTACCTTAACGTTCAACCACTAACTCCTTATTCAAAACACGAATAGTCTCATCTTAGACTCGAATCTTCAGCTACACACTTTAGAACCCTAATTCAAGGCTCTAGTTTAGTCTACTAATTTCTGGGGTGTCACATCCAATGTCCTTCACAAAGGGTCTTACGAGCAATATAGTAGTAAAAATGATTCATTCAATAAGTTGTAACAGTTAAGATCCATGCAATATGAATAAGAGAGATTTTCCTTAACATACTTTGAATACAATATTGAATACTTAATATTGATAATCTATTTTCTTTTGGAGATTAAATTAAAAAGTACTATAAATCATAATAATTAATAAGTTATAATATTTTAAAAAGACATATAAAGTTCTATTGACTCTCAAAATTTTGTTAGAGCCACACAAGTTGGAAAAGAACAACATATATTATTTGAAAATTATGTAAAATATATTATAAATCACAATAATTAACAATTTAAAATATTTTAAAAACATAAAACATTTAGTTGACTCTTGAAATTTCATGAATGTCGCATAAACTGTGTCAGAGGAAGTTACATATATCTACTGAAAATTAGTTAAAAAGTAATATAAATCACAATGACTAATAAATTTTTAACTAAATGTGATGTTACCAAATCACACACGATGTTCGTCATCTTTCTACTCACTTTTGTGTTTGCCATTGTGGGGCTAATCAAGCGTTAAAAATTAAGATGAACTATTTTTATTTTTTTGTTGTAATTTCAAAATACCGATTGATCTTCCACTATATTTAATTCTCTTGAATAGATAAAATCTTCTTTCTATTGCTTGTTTTATAATCACATAAGTTAAACTTTCTATGAGCCAAAAACGGTCTATTGAATATACTTGCGGCCACCAGAGTGTTGTTAAACATATACAAATATAAATCTTATGATGTTGACAATCTAAAAGTCACATAATGTATGAAGTTAAACTTTCGTCCAATATAAATTAAGGATAGTAACTTGATTAGGTCAGAAGTTACACAATGTTTGGTTCTGATAAGTCAAATTCCTATAACGTCTACATAAAATATGTGAAGTTGCTTGCACAACTAATATGCCAAAATTGAGGCAAAGTGTGGACACGAAATTTGGAACTTTTCCATCTGTTTGGAGTGGAATTACTCATACTCCTTCTGTCCCATATTAAATTGACATTTTACTCAAAATATTTGTTCTATATTAATTGTTCACTTATTAAATCATGATATAATTTTCCCCTCTATTTTACCTCTACAATTAATATTTCATTTGAAGAACAAACAAATTTTAAAGATCTAAAGTTTCATTTCTCAAGAGGCCAATTAGACATAATGTATAAATCATAAATGTGTTTGTTAACATGACCTCATTTCGCATTTACGTGTTCTAACTTTGGATGTGTACAAATAGACACTGAACTTGTATAAAGTTAAACAAGTAGACACATGAGTCCTTCGTGACATAACCACATTAAAACAATGTAGGATGAAAATTGTCATGTAGGATGTGTGTGTTTATTTCTTTAATTATATACAAATTTAAGTGTTTAATTGTACACACCCAGAGTTGGATGTCATTAATGTAAGTTGAGACCAAGTTAAATGACATAGTATTATGCCGGCTAATTAATATGAATAAATGACGAAATAGTAATTTTGACCAATCTATTAATAATTACTTAATTATCATATAAAATAGAAAATGTCGATCTAATATGTAAAAGAGGGAGAACTATCATGATTTAAAGCCTGCTTGACATTGTTGTTAGGAGGCCAAATATATTTTTTCTCGATACAAGCATCCTTTATTTTAAAAGGAAAAAATAGGTTTGGCGAATCCTCAAACCTGCTTTTAAATGGAAGCAAAATCAGTTTTCTGCTATTGGGAAGAAGCTTAAAATTTATGCTTCTTAAAAAAAGCAGAAAAAAAAATTATTTTCTTGAAGACTAAAAGTATATCATAAATTTGGTTAAGTTTCATACAAGAATTTTATTGTTATTTTTGTAAAATAATTATTTTATGTTTATATACTATTATTATTTTACGTCTTATTTTATATAATCAAAATAAATGTAACAACAACATTTTTGTAGGATTAAAAAGAAGAAGGATTTTATTTGTTTTTGTGGTGAATTTTTTTTGTACATAGTGGTTTAATTTGTCAAATAGTTTTTAAATTTATTTTTCTTGATATTTTGAATTATATTTAAGTCATCATGTTAATATTGTATTAATATTTTGTTTATTTATTTATGTATGATATTGATTGAGAAATTGAATATGCATATTTTCATTAAAAAAATTCTAATAGATATTTAAAATAATTTCTCTCTATAAATAATTTTAGTAATAAAAATACATTGATACTTAACCTTTTTTCGTAATATGACTTTCAAAAGCAAAAGATTAGTCAAACACGATTTACTTATCAAAAACACTTTTCAGATGAATTAGCCCAACATGATTTACTTTTTTTACAAAAGCAATTTTCATAAAATAGTTGTTTAAAAAAGTTCTTCTAAAAATAAGTAGTTTTTAACAACAATGCCACACAAACTCTAAATGGGGGTTCAAATTTGGTTATTTGTGCATTCTTTGAATGGTGTCCTTCCTTATCAGACCATCTCCAATCCCACTTTATCTTACTCTTCATTCTCGATATTTGAAAAGTAAAATAGAAATATAAGTCTTCAACCACTCTCTAAAAAGCCATCTATTCTCTATTTATAGAGAGGTGAATAATAATTATTCAAATTTGGAGAATTACTATTCACCTCTCTGTTTCACTTATTCATTATTTTAATATCATTTCTACTATTTGTAGCTAACATTTTTTTTTATATAATGCTATTAATTAAATTTTGAATATTCGTAATTTTTTTAAATATAATACAACATTTTAAAAAAATATATTATAGAGTATATACTACTTTCATCCCAAATTAATAATATTTTTATTTTTTTTTTCAATTTTTGTCACTTAAGAGAGAATTTGATATTATTATTGATTTTCATTATGAAGAATGCACAAAATTTAAATAATAAAATAAAAATTTATTTTTAAAATAAAACATGACATCATAATTTAAATACATGATAACAATATAATACATGGCATAATGATTTTTAAAATCACTACAATAATTTAATAATTCAGTAGGTCGTTTTCAAATTTAACAATATTCGGAAAAAAATAGTGTATGATCTAGAGAACTGTTGTGTTTGTGATTGCGGTTTTGCTTGTTGATTTCTTTTTTCAATTTTTCATAGCTGTTCTTTAAAATTTAGAATATAATTTTATACTAAATAGATAATTTTTTTTAAAAATAATTTTATATTACATGAAAATTATATAGGATAATTTTTGAAAAACGAAAGAGCGAGTTCATATTATGAAATAAGAAATTGAAATAAAAATAATAATATAATATTGAGAGAATTCAAAGAGTAAAAATAGAAAACTAAATTCAGAGTTATTGTTTTAAATAATCGAGAACTTTATAGAAAAAATTACTTTATGAGTGTATTTTAATAAATAATTACTGATTTTAGCGTTATTTTTTGTTTATTATCATCTGTAGCAATACTATATTAAATCTGTAATATGTATTAAAAGTGAATTAAGTATGCAATACATTGTATTATAGTTGTTTTTAAAAATTAAACTTGTTTGGAAAGAAGTTGACACGTTATATTATAAATGTATTACAGTGTGTGATAAATGTATTATCAATCAATAAAACTTGTATTATATATAAATGATAAATTATTCTTTGTAATATGAATTAAAAGTATATTATAAATAAAAGTGATCAAGTGGAAAAAATGATATTACTATAAATGATATATACTTTTTATTTATAGTATGTTTCCCAACTTTATATTTATTGAAGAATAAAATAGAACGTAAATACTAAACATTGTAACGCCACCTTATAAGGCACGGCGCGAATGCATTTTTGATTATCTTTAAAAATGCTAATATTCCATAGAATCATATATTCAAACACCTGGCAGTCACCATGCTCACTCCTCTCTATCATCCGTCGGCTCCGCTGCCAGTTCAGTTTCTCCAATTGTTTATCTAAGGTTTTTCTCCAAACTCAGTCATCTTCCATCAACAATGAAAATGTATCATTGTGCATGGATGACAAGAAGCAAATGTTGATTTAGGATCTAGGTTATGTGTATTGTGATTATGCTTAGGCAAACTGTGTGTTCCGCATCCACAATTCCTTCTGTCTCCTCTCTATCGGTTACTTTATTATTCTCTAGTTTCTGTCTGCTTATTACTCTCCCCCTCAGCTTTTATCAATCGGTTTTGCTTAGTTATTGTAACTTTCCCTATTTCACTTCACTGTTGTTGAGTATTTTTATTGCAGACTTGAACAAGTTGATAATATTAGTACTCTCTTCTGGTACAGTGCTACATTGATGAAGAGTGTAATGACTTTTTACTGTGGTTGGAACACAAGGCAGGGGTGGAGATATCTTCCTTGCTTTCAATTGGAAAGTTTGCTAATGGAAGGTTAAGTTCTATTTATCTGACACAGGTCATTGTGCATTTGCTATGATAACCATCTGTTTGTATTCTAGTGATTGATTTCTTTTACTGTCTTTCGCAAAAAGTAAATCCTTGTTTTTCTCAGAAAGGAGTTCAAAATCCTGCTGTCCGGGAAAATATATTGGGTTCATTGTACTGTGTCATGAGACATTCTAATAGCTTTGACGATTAAGTCAAGTCACTTTCCCTTCTATATGCAGGTCGCTCGTCGCTCGTCACCCTATAAAACCAGGCGATTGCTTGTTGAGGGTTCCTTACAACGTGGTATGTGATTCTGTAACTGGAGGTCTTGCTATTGTTTAATTGGTTCTGTTACTGTATCTGACAGAACTTACATTCTTATTGCAGCAATTGGCCCCTGATAACCTTCCTAGAGGAATCAATGCATTATTAGGAGATAATGTGGGCAATGTTGCGAAAGTTGCCTTGTTGATTTTATATGAGCAGAAGTTGGGCAAGGTACCATGATTTTGCGTGACTTTGGCTCAGTAGTAAGATTAGAGTCCCTGTTGTTTGAGTATTCATGACCTCCGTCCTGCTGTGTTGTTTGCAGAAATCGGAATGGGACCCGTACATTTCTCGTCTTCCCCGGCCTGAGGATATGCATAACACAGTAAATTTTATCGATAATATGTGAACATTTCCTTATTATGAATTCTAGTTTCAGTTCGTTTCTCTTTAACACTTCTTCTTTAACTTGGTGGGGGTACACCTAGTTTTCTAGCAATAGATTGGAAGAGGGAATACCCCATTAAATGAATAAAACCCGGGATGGCATTGTGTCAATAAGAGTCAGGATAAAGGATTTTTGGGATCATTCTACTAAGTTCTAGAGATCCATGGATTTCAAGAGAAGACATTCCATTTCTTTGTGACATCCGAGTCATATTGAGAGGCTGTATTCACTGGAAAGAGATTGTGGAGAAGGGGGGAAAGTATATGTTTATATTTGCGAGCAAGGAATCTGATTCCATAATCATATGTTGAGAAGTTGTTATTTCAGCAAAGTTGGTATTAGTTGTTTTAAAATTTGCAGATATTCTGGGATGACAATGAGTTAGAGATGATTCAACAAAGCTCTTTACATCAGAAAACAATTATGCATAAGCTGTTTGTTGAACAAGAATTCTCAAAAATTAAGGAGCTTGGAAAGGTGTCTATATCTTTGTCGGTTTGTTACTTCACATGTTTTTGAGATTCATTGTAGTTTTACTTGCCTGTGGTAACAGTATAACATCCAATTTCTCCACTCCAAATCTCGTTACTGTTATCCTGATATAAATGTTAACCTAACTGATCACTGATCAGTAAATGATTATAGTCACTTTATGTACCCTACAACAGTGATGTTGATCTTATCTAGGAAGTTGTTGAGATACATTTACCATCAAGAAGAAAAAAATGAAGATATCAGACCTTTATTCTCTTATACACCAAGATCTTATTATTAGTGATATAAGAAATCAGTTATGGATATTTAGCTGCCGGAGGTTTAACCCAAGTCAATTTTTTTAATAATGGTAACATTTTATTCATCAGCATAAAAACTATAATGGTAGCAATATTTACAAGCTACAACCTTGTGTACTTTACAGGGCTTCCGAAAATTGTAGAATAGATCCTGCATCCTCTACAAAGAAGACTCTGTACACCAAAAAGAGAAATTTAAAATACAATTAACTTTAACTACTTGTATGAAGCTACTCCTATCTTCAAAACGTTTGTTGTTTCTTTTCCTCCATATGGTTCACTAAATGCAAGATGGAACAATCCTTCAGCACTTCTTCTGTTTGGCATGTTTTCCAGCATAGTTCCAATCTCTCAATAGAACACATGCATTTCCTGACATTATACATTTTCAGTTAACCAGGGCCACAAACAGATTCCACAGTTGCGAAGTGAAGATACAGTGAAAGGAAAAGATGGTTGTTGTTTTCAGATTCAACTTTGCATAGAAACATCTAATTTTAACTGCATACCGACACTCTGTAGATTTTCCTGAGTTAGACAAGTCCTTCTTGCTACTAGCTATGTAAAGCAGTTAACAAGGTATCTTGCGCTTTCAAATCGGATTCCATGGCCAGTTGATGTACTATTGTCCAATATTGGAATAATATGCATATGCCTCTTTGACCGGGAGAACCTTCTTGTTTGTGCCTTCTCTTATCACGATATCTTCATTATCATTTGGCCCTTTCAATCCCTCCAAAGCTTGATAGAAATCAGCCACTATCCCCAGTTCCCAGTCATGATGCTTTCCTGAAAGTGAGATCCCATTCACGTGGGCTCCATACATTACTGGTAGTTGCATTATCTTGCAGTAATAACCTAAAGATATCAGGAAACATGTCTCTCAAGGGTTTATTGTTACCCATTTATCAGTCCAACAAGTTTTTCTCATACCATTCCCATGGTAAAATCAGTATTAGCTGCAAAATCTCCCATAAAGCTCTGATGAATTTCCAGTTATCCACCCCAAAGGTTGTGTTGATAGGTTTAGGCACCACACCAGTGTCCCAGTTTCCCGTATTTCTGTGTTATGACTTCCCTCCACAAGCTATTTTCTTCTTGCCATACCTCCATAACCATTTGGACATTAAGCTCCTGTTATGTAATCTGAAGTTTCTTATTCCGTAGCCTCTTGTTGCTTGTTTGTGATTAGTCTTTTCCATCTCACCAGATTGTTTCCTTTTTTTTTGGTGTTACCATGCCACAAGAAATTGCTTCTAGTGGCATCCAACCTCTTCTCAACGACTCCACCTTGGAAGGGAGTGGAAATTGAACCACAACATATGTAGGCAGCACATCAAAATCAAAGTGGGTTTGCCTCCAAGTTACAGAGACTGTGCCTTCCGTCTGGCAATTTTTTTATTACAGTTACGAGTATATCATTCCATATCTTCATTGCTTTTGTCTTTGATCTTAGAGCGAATCCCAAATATTTTGTAGGTAATGTTCCCACCTCACACCTTAGGATACTAGCTGAAATAAGAGTTATTGCACCTTCATTTACAGGATATACCTTACTCTTCTCCGAAATTATATATAGCCCCGAAACAACTTCAAACAAGATCAATACTAATCTATTGAGTCTGACATTCCCTTGGTTAGCTGCACAAAAATTTCTGTGTCATTAGCATACAAGAGATAGGTGATGGCTAAAGCTATTTGTCAATATGGTGTTTATCTGAAATCCCCTGATCCAACCATTTCTAGTAGCTTTCTCCATCATGTTGTTTAGCCCCCTCCATGGCAATAATGAATCAAAAAAGGGACAAGAGGTCTGTTAGGACCGAAAATAAGGTGTAAACGCGGAAGCTAGCAAAGCAAACCTTAAAAGATCACGAGTAAGAAGACAACGAGAAATATACCAAAAGACGCAAAGATTTAACGTGGTTCGGTCAATCGGCCTACGTCCACAAAGGAGATGAGCAATCCACTATAAATATGAGAGTACAAAATACAGAGGGAAACAACCTCAACCAAATTCACTCAGAATACATGGGAGGTTCACACAAGTGATAACGTATCAAGCTTGTGACCCACAAATTCTCCCTCTAACCAAAAACTCTCAAAGCCCTTAAGACTACATTGTGAATGCTGATTAAGTTAGAAGGAACATTCCTCTATTTATAGAGTCCTAAACCTTTTCCTACAAGAAAATGATTAGTCAATCCAAAACCTTTTCCTAAAAGGAAAACCTATTCATGGTAAGAAATTTAGGGCAAATAAAACCCAACAAATCTCCCCCTTGGCCTGAATTTCTGACAAAATAAATTTGTCCACCTTCTTCACTTAATCTTCAACAACTTGCTTCTCCTCTCCATAATCTCCTTTGCAAAATTTATGTCTCAACACAGAGAACCTCTCTGAAACAATTTCTCCAACAAAATCTTCATTACTGTCAAAAAGGTTGCGGCTAGAACTACACCCGTCAAGATGAACACCTCTTTCTAACCTGGTTCAATCATCGATTATCGAACCACTAAACCTGACTCCATCATTGAATCTGGCTCTGATACCACTTGTTAGGACCGAAAATAAGCAGGTGTAAACGCGGAAGCTAGCAAAGCAAACCTCGAAAGACCACGAGTAAGAAGACAACGAGAAATATACCAAAAGACACAAAGATTTAACGTGGTTCGGTCAATCGACCTACGTCCACAAAGGAGATGAGCAATCCACTATAAATATGAGAGTACAAAATACAGAGGGAAACAACCTCAACCAATTCACTCGGAATACATGGGAGGTTCACACAAGTGATAACGTATCAAGCTTGTGACCCACAAATTCTCCCTCTAACCAAAACTCTCAAAGCCCTTAAGACTACATTGTGAATGCTGATTAAGTTAGAAGGAACATTCCTCTATTTATAGAGTCCTAAACCTTTTCCTACAAGAAAAGGATTAGTCAATCCAAAACCTTTTCCTAAAAGGAAAACCTATTTATGGTAAGAAATTTAGGGCAAATAAAACCCAACAAATCTCCCCCTTGGCCTGAATTTCTGACAAAATAAATTTGTCCACCTTCTTCACTTAATCTTCAACAACTTGCTTCTCCTCTCTATAATCTCCTTTGCAAAATTTATGTCTCAACACAGAGAACCTCTCTTAAACAATTTCTCCAACAAAATCTTAATTACTGTCAAAATAGTTGCGGCTAGAACTACACCCGCCAAGATGAACACCTCTTTCTAATCTGGTTCAATAATCGATTATCGAACCACTTAACCTGACTCCTTCATTGAATCTGGCTCTGATACCACTTGTTAGGACCAAAAATAAGCAGGTGTAAATGCGGAAGCTAGNGTGTAAACGCGGAGGCTAGCAAAGCAAACCTTAAAAGATCACGAGTAAGAAGACAACGAGAAATATACCAAAAGACACAAAGATTTAACGTGGTTCGGTCAATCGACCTACGTTCACAAAGGAGATGAGCAATCCACTATAAATATGAGAGTACAAAATACAGAGGGAAAGAACCTCAACCAAATTCACTCAGAATACATGGGAGGTTCACACAAGTGATAACGTATCAAGCTTGTGACCCACAAATTCTCCCTCCAACCAAAACTCTCAAAGCCCTTAAGACTACATTGTGAATGCTGATTAAGTTAGAACGAACATTCCTCTATTTATAGAGTCCTAAACCTTTTCCTACAAGAAAAGGATTAGTCAATCCAAAACCTTTTCCTAAAAGGAAAACCTATTCATGGTAAGAAATTTAGGGCAAATAAAACCCAACAAGGTCTCCTTGCCTGAGTTCCCTTTAAGATGGAAACAAACCTTCGGGACTTCAATTGATTTGCATGGAGAAATTGAATCCAGTTATTTCCTGTCAAATTTTATGTCCCCTAGTATATTTGATAGGACTACCTAAATAACATGGTTAAAAGCTTTTTGTATGTACGTTTTGCATGGTAACCCTGGAACCTGTCCCTTCATTATAGAGTTCACACTCATTGCAATTAAGGCCGCATCCATTAAATGCCTCCATTTAATAAATGTCATCTATTGTTTGCTTTATGCACCGCTTAAATATTTTAGCCAAAAGCTTTGGGATTTATCTTTTACTCAGTGCCAATAAGCCAATAGGTTTGAATCATTTAGCTCTTTGGCCTCACTCTTCTTAGGATCAGTACCACATATGCAGCATTGAAGCTATGAGAAATATAGGTGATAATATTATTGACTTGTGTTTCTACATTATTACATTGAGACACTATTTATAGATTAGGTGTGTCCATGGTTCGGTTTGGATCGGTTATTAGTTAAAACCAAAACCAAAACCAATTTAGTTGGTTTTTAAATTTCTAAAACCAAATCAAACGAAAATAATAACTGCCGGTTTGGTTCGGTTGTTTTGTTTTTTCCAGTTTGATAGTAATAAATCTTTAAGTCACTGGTATTCATATCGAGGTCCCTTGTCTGAGAAGGTGGCAAGGTCTGAGCAATCTCTCAATTTCCTATTCTAAGGTGTCCACTTTCTCACAGACATTACTAACCGATTTGGACAATGGCTTCATTACTTTTCTGAATGCTCTATGGATGAGAGATGGTAAAGCACTGGCCAGCTTCGTTAGTTGATTGTTATGATCATTGGGCATGGTTGCTAGTGTGGCAAGGTCTTGAGTGGAGGGTCTCATTTCTAAAGTGGATGGTAAACTGGGTTGAGATGCGGATGTTTCTCCTCTTTGTTGACTTGTTGGAGCATATCTCTCCCGATTCTTTGTCATCGTATGATGGTAATTGTTGGCCTAAATTTAACAAGTCTGTCTACCTCTTTTATGTGTGTGCACTCTGTATCTACACAAGAATGTGATCATTGTTGGGTAAGATAGAGCTCCTTTAGATTTCTATGTTGCCCGCTTTATTTTTTCAGCCATGATTTGTGTTCATACACCTCCATTTCTGTCATGAGGTGAGCTATCAAAACGACAGCTTCTATAGATACGTTCACAGAGTTTCTGGAAGGCCTTAGACTTCTTCGCAGAAAGTCAAACCATACTTCTGCTTGTGCCTATTTCGGAGAATCTATTGCAATGACTTCTGCTACCCACACATATTGACTTCAAGTTGATGTTTTATGGTAGGTTGAGCTGCTTTTTGGAACTGGAATACATGGCACCAAAAAGAGAAGAGATTATCCAGGGGTAATAGGAATTTCCTTTCCTCTTACAAACCATAGATGTTATGGATGGGCTTGTCTCCATATCCTCCTGCTGCCCTTGCTTGTCCATTTTGGCTCGATATGACGCATAGAACTCCCATAGCATTTCCGAAAAGTATAGATCCCGAGGAGTTAAGATGGTGATCCACTCATGTTCCTCAGTTTGAGTTGATAAGTTGTGGAGGTCTTCATTAAATGACTCAACATCGGGAACAACCTGCAAGATGCCTGTCTGTTCCTTCGCCGGTGTGCTTCAGTTCTATTTTTGGGGCTTCAAATCCATCAAACTAGCTATTTCTAAGGAATGCCTGCATCCAAGAGAACTAGGGCCTAAAACCCCTTAAATTAGCATTAAAACAAGACAATAATTTATGAATTTGGGTCTAATGAGTCGGTAAAGTACCAACTCATCAAAAGTTTAGCCTCTTTTCAATATGGGTGATAGGGTGTGCTTCTTTATTTCTAGTGATGAGTCTTCTGAATTAATCAACATTAGTGAAGGTCCATTCAGGTGGTTTTTGTTCAAAGAGTTAAACAGTCTGTTTATAAGTAAGATCAAGATCGACGAAGACTTTCTCAGGTGGGTCTGCAGTGTTATGAAGTTAGCATGCAGAGGTGTCGGGGACCTCTACAGTAGATAGGGTTGACTGAAAAAGGGGATTTATTTGGAGTTTATCAGAATCTTGTTTGCCTATGACACACTGATCTTCTGTGAAGCTGAGAAATCGCAAGTGCAATATCTTAACCTCACTCTTATGCTTGTTCTGGCCATGTCAGGACTCCACATTAACATGTCTAAAAGTATTATCTACCCTGTTAATGATGTCCCAGACATGGAGAATTTGGCAGACATTATGTCCAGCTCAATTAGATCTTTTCCCACTGCCTATTTGGGGTTACCACTGGGTGCTAGTTATAAATCAATTGGGGCTTGGAGTGGTATTGTGTCAAAGTTTGAAAGAAGATTGACTTCTTGTCAACAACAATATCCCTCACTAGGGGGCAGGGTAACACTCATCAATAGTGTCTTGGATAGTATCCACACCTAATTTATGTCCCTTTTCCCTATGCCAGTTAAGGTGCAAAAACATCTTGACAAGATTAGGAGAGACCTCCTCTGGGAAGGTAATAGTAAGGACCACAAATTCCACCCTGTGAAATGGGCCAAAGTTACCAGGCCAAAGCAGTTTGGAGGCTTAGGGATTAAAGACCTGACATTAAATAACAAGTGTATGCTAAGAAGTGGCGTTGGTCGTTGGAGGTACAATCAGGAGACAACTGGTCTATGGAAGGAAGTGATCCAAGCAATTAGTAGCACTCGTCAGTGGTGCTCTAATGAAGTCACAATCCCTTATAGCACATGGGTCTGAAAAGCTATGAGGAAGTCGTGGGAGGTCTGCTATAGCAATGCTACTCTCAAAGTGGGAAGTGGGGAGCACATCCAGTTTTGGAAAGACACTTGGCTGGGAAACATCCCTCTAATGAACATATTTCTTAGAATATTTCAAATTGCCTCCAATCCAAAATCAATAATCTCTTAGTGTTGGGAAGAATGTGCGACTCTGAGGAGAAATTTAAATGACTGGGAGTTGGAAGAATTTATAGCCCTCATGGACACCATCCAGACCAGCTCAGTCCACAGCCAAAGCAGGGATAGACTCACTTAGGGATACAAGGATGGCTCCTATTCGGTCAAAGAAGGCTACTTAAAGCGAGGCGACATTCATCTAAGACTAAGCTCAAGGAAGACACTGATCTATGGCTATGGAAACTTATCTGGAGAACTTAGATGCCTCCAACAGTGATCTGTTTCAGCTGGATCAATCTTAATGGTTCTTGCCTCCAAAAGTGACCCCTTTCCTCTCTTAACGCTAGATGTTTGATTAGTCTTTTTAGTTGGGTCAACCACTCTGTAATTTCGGTTAAATCATTCCTAGAATTATCAGCTCCATAGATCTTGATAGTTGTGATAGCTTTTTTTGCCTTCCTGGGAGCTGGTAATCTCTTTGTAATACTTGCATCTTCTTGATGCTTTTTGTTAATGATATCCTTCTTATTTCATCAAAAAAGGGCAATTGGGGAAACATCCTTTTTCTGTCTTCTCTCCACAAAGGAAGGAGAGCACCGCCAAGCCAACCAGAAAGCAGAAACTGCATGAGGTAAGACAAAGGAAAGACCTGGAACTCTTATCTAAGTCTCGGCAAACTGGATTTTTCCTGCACACATTCAGACGATGGTGACCGCAGGACACCTGCAGGAGATTTTGCTCCCACTTCCAGTCCCAAATCAGAATGTGTTCCCCCAGTTTCCTGGTTGGAACTCGAAACAGGAATTGATGGCCACACATTTCAAATACACCGATTGAGTTTCCCCATTTGCCTAAGCCCATCTTCAAACAACTGTCTGGTTTCGGCGTGATGTTGCTCCCTTCCCTCGAATCCTCAATGATTTTTCCAGCACTAGCTGTCCACCTGTATCCACTAGTTGCTTCAACAAAGGTTGAGTCCACCACTAGATGTTGTGATTCTGTTATAATGTGTTCCCTTCTATAAATAAGACTTCTAATTTTGTATGCTGGCTCGTCCCATCCTGTATTGAATGTTGTTTATGGTAGTATAACAGTGGATCTTTTACTCCTCTGTTCGTTTCTACAATTAATATAAATCTGCTGAAGTCATTAAATTTCTTTGCACAAAAGTAGTTGGCTTGATGGTCCTTGAGCTTCCACCTTCTGACTTCTTTCTTTCTAACCTCTGATGCCTTATGTAATAAATGGCATATCCATGTCATAACTTCCAGCTGATCATCATTCTTGGTAGCAATTTGTTCCTGTTCCTGGTTTCCATCTGGTCAACCATTTTTCTGAAAAAAAAACATTTTTGGTGATATCTATGACTTATCCAACTCTAAAATTAATCTTGTTGTCCACGTTTTTAGTCAATTACTGGATGAAGTAGTATCTTTTTCTCCTGTCTTTACTAGTACCTGTTGCTATATGTGATGTGTACTTCTTGATATTATGCTGGCGTTATTTTCCTTTCATTCCTACTTTGATTACTCTTCTTTTGAGCTGAGGGTTTACCGGAAAGAGTCTCTCTACCCCGCAATGGTAGGGTTAAGGTTTATGTACATCTTACCCTCTCCAAACTCCACTTGTGGGATTATATTGGGTATGTTGTATTTGATGATGGAAGTAAAACACAGTTACCAAGCTTACGGCGATGTACGGGTACCCCGGAACTAGAAGACTTTAACTAGCCTTGGTTTATATGCCTGATAGCATTTCTTGTTGTTACTCTCTTAAAAACTATAAATCTTAACCCAAGCAATTTCCTAAAATATTATTATTTCTTGATTTCAGGCTTCCTTCCAATTCTCTGGAATTATCCAAGATGTGACATTAGAGAACTTCAAATATGCATGTGCTTTAGGTAAAGTCTT
Source organism: Solanum pennellii (assembly GCF_001406875.1). Classification (NCBI taxonomy): domain Eukaryota; kingdom Viridiplantae; phylum Streptophyta; class Magnoliopsida; order Solanales; family Solanaceae; genus Solanum; species Solanum pennellii. The sequence continues at coordinate 33,138,696 of NC_028642.1, read as the reverse complement.
TCAATGTAGATACATTTTTTTCCTAAAAGAATTTCTAAGTACAAATTACTTGAATTAAGTTGTCTCCTACAGGCTTGCAAAGATGTGCACACAGTTTCAATATAATCTAGTTGGAGTTTCAAATGCTTCTCCTAAGATGGTCGCCATTTGATCCAGACCTGTTGTGCATTTTGCGATTGCACTGTTTTCTTACCGTTAAATATTCACAAATGACATACTTGGTATTTTATATCTTTAAACTCTAGTTTATCTCAAAAAAAAAGAAAACATCTTTAAACTCTAGTTTCTCACATAATTAATAAGCGGCAAGAAGTAGACATGATTAAAATTTCCATTTTTACTTCAGCAGTTTAGCTGAAGCTGCAAGAATCCTTGAGTCCTTGCCTTCTTCTCTAGAATGATTTATTTTGTTGAAGAAATACATCTAAACCACTTAAGATTAGAACATAGAGGAAGCTGGAAGCACACATCTATCTATCTTCTCATGACGTGAGTTTCATATTAGTGATATGGATTTGGTTAAAGGAAGTAGTTTTCATTGTTAATAAACCAGCTATTCCAGTCTATATGAACTAAATGCCTGAACACCGTCTTAACTTACGTGGAAACTGCCTACCCTTATTATCAGCTCTGCTCCAAAGAAGCAAAGCTAGCCTGTTGGAAAGGTAGTCTGTTTCCTTTTCGTGGAGCAGGTCTTGTGTTTCAACATTTCATTTAGTGTCATGGATTATGGACCTGGATGCCCAGATTGATGAAAAACTCTTTGTCTGCATTTCAGTTACATCGCGCGCATGGGAAAGTTCCAGGGGGGTATCAATGGTATTTCTGTTTTGGGGATTTTATTTTGTTTTCTTTAATTATTATATTGAGTAAGTTACCATTATCAAAACAATAATTGTATTGAGTTTATACCTTAAACTCCCCCTTAAACTATCCACTTTTCATCAGTTTAATACTTAAATTATGGGGTGTTGCTGTTATCCCTTGAATTATAACATTTTCCATCTGAAAATCCTTCCAGTGTCAAGTGGCATGGATAGTGGTTTTACTCTCATTATAGTGTATAGGAGCTAGAACATAGGCAAACAAGAGGATCCGTGTGGTATCTTATATTATTTTTGTATCTCTTATTTCTTATTTTTCCTTTTTGCTTTTTCTTTTCTTATTCATTTTTTTATTTCTTTAAATCTTATCTTCTATAATAACTGTAAACTGATTGAAATACAACCTAATATAATACACCCTCCATCCCATTTTATATGATTTCAGTTTGATCTGACAGGAAGAAAGACTTTTGAAATTTGTGATATAAAATAAGTGATAGATGTTTATGTATTATTAGTCATTTCATTAAGGGTAAAATAAGCGTTTTAAAGTTAAATTGTTACTTAATGCAGAAATATGTCATTCTTTTTGGGATTGGCTAAAAAGGAAAGCGAGTCATATAAACTGAGATAGAGGGAGTAGTGAAATAAAAATATAATAATCAGGAAAATATCTAGTTAATAATCACAGATGTATTTTATCATAACAGTATACTCAATTGTTAAAGATAACTCTAAAATAACAGTAATACAAAGAATTAAGAAAAGAGATCTTATACTCGAACTTAAATTTTTTTTTTTCTTATTTGTTCTTCTTCTTAGCTTATCTAAATTTTTATTGGTTTTTTCTTTTCCCTCTTCAAAATCCAATAACTTTTGTGTAATAGAAAATTCAGTTGAATATTCTCATATCTAGACTATCTACTTAATTAAAGGGATTAGGGAATATTCTCATATCTAGACTATCTAATCATACCTTATTTAAATATTCTCATATCTATACTATCTAAATATACCATAATTATAAAAAACTCAACTGAAAAGTTTGAATATTTAAGCAACTGAAGATAAATTTTGTGCGTGTTATGCTTTTTTAATGGAGTTGACCAAAATAAAGAAAAATAAATTTGACTGTCAAATTCCACGTAGATGGTCTTTTTGACCTATTCTCTAGTTCTCAGACACTACAAAGAGGAATCACTCTCCATGTCACTTGACACTGCATGTTTTTTTAAATGGAGGATGACCTTTTTGTACCAACACTGACAAGGTGGTAATATTTCCTTGACACACTGCATGTTTTTTTAGATATGAAATGTTATAGTTTGCAATGGGGTGGAGGGGTGGGTGGTGGTGTAACAACACCCAAGTTTAAATATATACTGATAAAACGTGGATAGTTAAAGGTGATTTTGAGGTATTAACTCTATTTTATTTTATTTGTTTTGTGTCTGATTGATAATTTTTGGAAGGACGTTCATTCGGCGAGCTCCTTTTATTTAAACTTCTAGAGGTTTAAATCTTTTATGACTGTTTTAAGGATGACTACTTTTTGGGTGCATGAGGTGCCTGATAGTTTGTTCACTACATTGTAGATTCCTTTTGCCGATTTTGCAAATCACAGTGATCTATCTGACACAACTGTTCTGTGTAGTGAAAAGAAGCAACTTTCAGAGGTATGTTCCACCAGCTTAAAAAATGGTTTTCCATCTATGCATCTGCCAGAAAAAAGCTATTATTATCACCTGCTCTGCCTATGAAATAATAACAACACTTGCTTTGCATATTATTTCTCTGTCTGTATATGTGTATGTGCTGCACATGATGACATGTGCTTTAAGTATATTCATATTAGTCTAAGAGAACAATAATTCTCATGATGTTCATCCTCCTGGCAGTGTTAGAGTTTGATCTACTTCAAAAATATTCACCGGATATGTTTTGGTGTGAGATGGAGGAAATGGGTCAAATTTCGCATCCAACGATAAGGTATTCAGTCCTTGTGATGGTATCCATGCAGCTATTTTGGTAGTTAAAGAGGAGTAAGACAAGGGGACCCCTTGTCCCCTATGCTTTCATCCTAGTGATGGAAGCATTGAACAAGATGACAGATAAAATTGTGGCAGGAGGTTATTTGAGGGGTTTCTCTATAGTTGGTGGATAAAGTTTTGTTAGGGTATTTCACTTTTTGTTTGTAGATGACACTTATGTGTTTTGCGATGCAGATAGTGTTAAGTTAATCTTCTTGAGATAAGTATTGACATGGTTCCAGGTCGTGTCAGGCCTAAAGATCAACCTTAGTAAATATTACATCTTCTAGTTGGTATGGTTGAAGGAGCCTTGACAGTCTACCACAAGACTCAAAGCAAGGGTAATAATTAAAGGAAATATTACCACCTTGTCAGTGTTGGTGCAAAAAGGTCATCCTCCATTTAAATGTTGAAAGACGCCATATGCACAATGCAAGATTTGCAATCAACTTGTTCATGAAGATGTGACTTGCAAAAGCAAATCTCAGAAATATGAATCCGATACCCAAGTCAGCAATGAAGATGAAGAAGACTACTTATTTGTGGCTACATATTTTCAACCAAGAAGTCAGACTTTTGGATAACTGATATTGGGAATGATGACTATATTCTTGCAAAATGAAAAAGGGCTATTTCAATCAAAACAAGTTCAGACAAGAATTGTCGACTTTTTGATGCCACAAAATAGGAGATTTTACGAGTTAAAATGAGAGGTAAAAACTTCTTATTTAATCCAATAAAATGAACACAAGCCTTGCAAGATCAAAGATGAATTGGCAGGCTACAAGGTCAATACCAGCCAAGACTACCATCTACAATTCCTGATCCAAGCAAGATTGTTGAAGATACGTCTAAGGATATTGCAAAAATAAGATAGATAGCTGCATTATCTGTAAAAGATTGCAGTAAATCTATCAGTTTTTTAGGATATCAAATAATTTTTTAAAAGTGAATATAAGAGTTAATTTTCTACTTTTTTGTGATTGGATTTAATCATTAGCATATTTTTCTATTTGTTAGTAGGAATTGTAGCTATAAATATGTCTTTGAGTTATTAATAAAATAATTCTCTTTGATAACGTTGTATTTTTTCTCTCTAAGCTTTTCTTTGCTATTTCCCTGAATTCTTTGCAAAAAACCAATAATAAGTTATTCCGCCATATATATGGAAACTTATCCCATCGTTATAGCATAAATGGTGGGATACCTAATCTCGAAACTAACTAATATCCCTAACCAAACGTAGGATACAATAATTGCACATTTTATCCCTGGATAATTATTCCTTATGTGTAAGGGTCCTGACCAAGTAAATCGACATAAGTACGGTGACGGCAAAGGGTTGACATGAATGATTTTGTCAAGGGCCAAAGTGCGGGTGAAATCAATCTTGTGTTGTGTGAGCGAAGTGTTGTCATGACTTAGTGGTGTCAAATAATGCTGCAAAGACACTGTCAAGACATGAAATGGATGTTGGCAAGGCAACATGCCATGACATGACTTGGACGCTGACCAACATTGGTTGTGGGCAAGTTTGCATGCGAAGAACACATGGTCTGATCAAATGCAGGAAAATCGAGCTGAGTTAAATTGAAGCATAGTCAAATGTGAATGAAACGCAACAAGAAAACAAGGAATGCACGAGTGAATAAAAAGATAACATGGCCAAAGCAAGGCAGCAACAAGGCGTTAGTGGTGTGCAGGCATGGAAAATGTGCGGGTGGATACGGGTGGACTTTGATGAGATAATGAATATACAATGTTTAGACAATGTATTAGAGTCAAAATTATGGAGGAAAATAGCAGCAAAGGACCGAAATCCAATCAGCAAAGGCACATGCCAAGCACATACGACGGTTACCTTTTTGTAACCGCTTGTGTCCAGATTCGTTGTATCTTTTGTATGCTTTTTGAATTCGTAATTTGAATGCTTCTTATCAGTTGGGGATGTCAACTGAAATATAATTTAGCGAGCTGAATGTTTGACAAGTGTTAGACATGTGTCACAACACTGTAATGTAAAACACAAGGCTGCCACATGTTCTACAAATGGACAGCCTTGTGTGTTGGATGTTTTGGGAGATAGAAAACGGGATAGACTTGTTATCCTAAGAGTGAAAGAGGGAAGATTTAGTCTTGAACTTCACTAAGACACTTAGAAAAAACGTGAGGGTTTTAAAAAGTGTATAAGGCAGCAATTGACTTGTGGTTGTGCCTTAAGTTGAAGTCGAAGTCGAAGTTGGACAGAATTGTTGTTCCAACGAGTGAGTCCTTTGTATTAGTTTTTGATTGTTAATATAAAGGTTGGATTTGCCCGTATGTTTATGTGTTTATTTCCTTGTTAGAGTTCTGAAAAATAATCAAAGGTAAAAACAGAAAAACGTCCTTGAACGTTAGGCAGAATAGGCTGCGAAAGGGGCTGAGTTGAGTGGGACTTGACTGTCATCACATTGGCTAACCTCTTGCACGAAATTTAGGTGAAGTAATCTGCCCATGTGACATTATCCCTCGTACCAAACAGTCCCTTTAGAATACTAAAGAGAAGAAACAAAGAAGAAGATGTTGCTTCTCTAGCACTTATGTGGACCATATGGAGAGAAAGAAATAGTAGAGCTTTTGATGGAGTTAGAGAAGGATTTTGTACTATTGAGGAAAAGCTTTTTATCTCTTATAGCTTTTTGAGCACTCACTAGGTTCCCTGCAGGTATAGAAGACTGGTTCTTTCACGGAAAACCATTTTTTTGTGAGGTTTTCTACCATTTAGTATACTTATTATATATAGGCTTTTTTCTTTCCCTTTTTAATATAACATTATTACTTGATTAAAAAATGTTACTTTTGCCATTTTATGGAGTATCTTCTGCTCAGGTTTCTCTTGCATGTTTGACCCGCCCTATTTTAAGCATTTGCAGGTCATTGCTGATTATAGTTACGCTCCTGGTGATCAGGTCTCATCATTCATGCAATTTGAATGTATTCTTGGTTCCATTTGATACTGTTCTTTCTCTATCTTTATGTAGATGTCAATTTGCAACTTTTTGCCTCTCTGGTCATTAACTTAAATTTTTGTGCTAGCTTATGATCTCAAGCCTTCACTTTGAATGTTTAATTGTCAAATGGCTCTTTCTTTTACTGTGTAAAGTGAAATGTGGAACTTCTCAAATTTCTGCTAAATGCCTCTCAAATTGAGAGTCTTGCCATTAAATAGAAGTATACAAAGTATTAATATCCTCAAAAAAATAAAATAGAAAGTATACAAATTACATCCCTAGAGGTCCGTCATTAGTATCTTAAAGATAAACTATTCTATCCCTCTAAAATGCTGTTCTACCCCTCCAAATCTGCTTTTCTATCACAACTTTATTCTCTTTGATTACTACAACGAATCTTAAATATCACACTTATATACATCACTATATAGTTGCATTAATACATATAATTATTCACTATTAAATTCACGATCTGTGAGCATCCATCATGCTAACATCCCCCAAATCAGATGTTTATCAAATTCAAGTGGCTTATTGGGGAAACTACTTTTACACATGATATGTTTAGTGCTACCCTTCGGCTCCTGTGATGTTCCGGGAATGCAATGGCTGGAATCTTTGGTTATATCATTATGAATTTCAGCAAGCTGACCATGCAGTTCAAGTATGAGGGGTAAATACCACATGTTTGTCACGACCCAAAACGGGTCGCGAGTGGCACCCACACTTATCCTACTATGTGAGCGAACCAACCAATCTAAACCCCAACATTTCAACCATAATAAAACAGAATATAATGCGGAAGACTTAAAACTCATTAATGAAAATCGATTAAATAACTTCTAAAAACTCAATACTTATTGTTCCCAAAAACTGGAAGTCATCACCACAAGAACATCTATCCTCAATTTACTAAATCTAAGAATATCTAGGAAGCTAAAATAAATAAACAGCTAGTCCATGCCGGAACTTCAAGGCATCAAGACATGAAGAAGAAGATCCAGTCCAAGCTAGAAGCATTAGCTCACCCTGAGATCTGACGTGATGAAGACTGGCTAGAGTTGCGGTTGAGTTGAAGACGATGGCACGTTTGCTGCACT
>NC_028642.1:32961668-33130938 GCF_001406875.1 Solanum pennellii | reverse complement strand
ACTAACTTTATAATTATAAGCATGAATAGTCCAAAACGCCCCTTTAAAAACTTTAAAAGAAATCCGACCCAGTCAGGGTTACGCAGTCTGTGACGGTCCGTCACGACTGTGACGGTCTGTCCTGCATGTCCGTCACAAAGTTCAGAGAGTTAATTCTGTGGGGAGATTTGTGACGGTCCGTCGTGCCAACGACGGTCCGTCCTGCCATTCCGTTGTGAAGTTCAGAAAGTGGATCTCAGTACCCAAATTATTCAGAATCTAAGTGTTTTGGAACGAGACCCCCTCGACGGTCCGTCATGACCATGACGGTCCGTCTTGGGATCCGTCGACTTAAACAGTTATTACCAGAATAAACTCTACTGCTCAAAACGAATAAACAGGTCGTTACACTAATATTTTGGGAATTTATTATTCCTCTTATGGGAGCCTAATTTTTGTTTTGTCTAATGGAACAAACAGATTCTATGTTTCCATTGTTCCGAGAAATCTTTTTTCCTTTTGGATTTCAAGAGGAATGATTCCCGAGTTTTCATTATTATTACCACCTATTTTATGAATGTACACCCCATGATTTGCGGAAGTGAATTATTTATTTGACGTTATGACATTACTCTTTCGCCTTACCAATTTTCCAAAGATAAATTTTCTTTCGCCTTCTCATTATTTTCTTTTCAATTATATATTTATTGCTATCATCTTATAACTAGTTTAAGTATAAGTGTTATGACATAATAACGAAAAAAATAGTATGTATATTTCTTCTCACAAATTATGGTCTTGAATTTAAGGTTTGTTGGCCCTTCAAGACCTGACTGAAAATGTCAATGCAGGAGAGATTAGGAATTCATTTTTGAACATATGAATCACATCATGTATCAGTTAATAAAAAGATCTATAAGTTACAACATGCAAAACATAAAGGGGTGCACTTCTCATTATCTATTAAAAAATTATTGATGTATGTTGTTGGTGGTAAAAAAGTGGCTTGAATATGTCCTTCCTGTTTAAACCCATCTATTTATTGAGCAACTATATGGGATACGGGTTCATAATAACTCAACTATTCATAATCCATGTAGCCATCATGAGTATTAATGGGTCATACTTTCTAAATTATCACATAAGTTAAGCTAGTGGATCCAATAAGTGAAGTAGTTTTGTGTGACGACAAAGTATATGACAGTGCTAGCAGCGTGGGCAAGATGCTATATCACGACTTAGGCTCATAGTTGTGGTTGTTGGTTAGAGAAACTCCCACAGAAACTATGTTATTTCATATATGACTAAAGTAAGTTTTATTATTGCATTTCTTTAACGAACTAAGTGTTATAACAATTTTACAATCATTTATATATTGCATGTGTCTTATTTCTTTAAATCTATCCTAGTTATTAAGGAGTTGAGCAGAGCCAAGGTAAGTTTTTTTCGTACTCTTTTCAAGCTTAAGTTGTTGTATGCATTTAAACTCGCATACTTTTATGTTTAGTTACTGATTCTAGTTGACCTGCATCGTATCATGATGAAAACGGTGTCCACCACGATCAGCATCATCCAGTTCCTTATTGATCGAAATGTGTACTCATAGTTAGTGGTCAGCCTCTTTGCATTCTAGAGGATACATTTATTCGTTTTTCAGTCTTTCATTTTATAGGATGTTGTGGGGTCTGTGAAAACATCCATCTTAGTATTATAGAGGCTACATAGACATTTAGGCAGTTAATGTTGAGTCTGTTATCTTTGTATTGAAGACTTTTTGCTATGAGACTTAAGCGTCATTTTTGCCAATTTATTTATTTAATTTATTGAATGAGATTATTGCATTGATTTAAGTCTTCCGCTAAGATAAGAAAGCCATACCAAGGATCTGCTTGAGAACAATGGTCATCGAGTATTGGCCATGACCATGGTGTAGTGTCGGGGTGTGACAGTTCTTGAACTCATTATTATCATGGAGTTTGTAATTGGAGTTCTTGAAATTTGAGTTAATTTTGAAATGAGTTAACCAATTGTTGAGCCTTTTAATATGATAAATTCTTTTCCTTGTTATTAAGTAAGTTACCATTTATCTTCAGTCATCAATGTAAACTATGGTTTATATCACAAAATAGAAGGTTTTGGAGTTCTTATGAAATTAAGGAAGTTTTTTGTTTGTTTCATCCTTAATATTTGTTATATTACTAGTGNGTCTGCCACAACATTAGCTCTTCCCGGATGATACAGGAAAGTGATATCGTAGTCCTTCAGTAGTTCCATCCATCTCCTCTGTCTCAAATTCAAATCTTTCCNTTAACTTCTCTGCATTGTAAGTCACCTTAACCGGAATGAAGTGAGCGGACTTAGTTAATCTGTCCACAATTACCCAAATAGAGTCAAACTTACCCAATGTCTTTGGAAGACCAACCACGAAGTCCATTGCAATTCTCTCCCACTTCCATTCAGGAATGGACATTCTCTGAAGTGTTCCTCCAGGCCTCTGGTGTTCATACTTTACTTGCTGACAATTCGGGCATTTGGCAACAAAATCAACAATGTCGCGCTTCATTCTACTCCACCAAAAATGTTGCTTTAGGTCACGATACATCTTGGTTGCACCAGGATGTATAGAATATCCTGAACTATGAGCCTCTGTAAGAATAGTGTGAATCAAATCATCGACGCGGGGTACACATACCCTTCCCTTAATTCTCAAAACACCTTCCTCATCGAGTTTTGCTTCTTTAGCCTCTCCTCGCAACACCTTATCTCGGATCCGGATCAGTTTCTCATCAGTAAACTGTTTTCCCTTAATCTTGTCAAGAAAGGAAGATCTTGCCTCCACACAGGCCAAAAATCCTCCCTTCTCATTTACTTCTAACCTCATAAAGTCATTAGCCAGAGTCTGAACCTCTCTAGCCAATGGGCGTCTAGAAACTTGCAAGTGAGCTAGACTTCCCATGCTTCCTGCCTTTCTACTTAAAGCATCTGCCACAACATTAGCTTTTCCCGGATGATACAGGATAGTGATATCGTAGTCCTTCAGTAGTTCCATCCATCTCCTCTGTCTCAAATTCAAATCTTTCTGAGTAAAGACATACTGTAGGCTACGATGATCCGTATAGACTTCACACTTAACCCCATATAGATAGTGCCTCCATTGCTTTAATGCAAACACTACCGCAGCCAACTCCAAATCATGGGTCGGATAATTACGTTCGTGCACCTTTAATTGCCTCGAAGCATAAGCAATTACATTCTTCTCTTGCATTAGCACTGCACCCAAACCCGAATAGGATGCATCACAATAGACAATGAAATTCTTACCTTCCACTGGCAGGGTAAGGATTGGTGCAGTAGTCAACAAGGTCTTGAGCTTCTGAAAGCTTTCTTCGCACTCGTCCGACCATACAAATGGAACACTTTGCTAAGTCAAATTTGTCAATCGGGAAGCAACCGAAGAAAATCCCTTGACTAATCGACGGTAGTAGCTAGCTAAACCAACAAAGCTCCTTACCTCTGTAACATTAGTGGGTCTTACCCAATTCCTCACTGCTTCGATCTTGGAAGGATCCACCATCACTCCATCCTTAGAAACTACGTGCCCCAAGAAGGACACTGAATCTAGCGGAAACTCATACTTGGAGAATTTGGCATAAAACTTTTTCTCCCTCAACATTTCCAATACAATTCTCAAGTGCTCCTCATGTTCTTTCTTGCTCTTTGAGTATACCAGTATATCATCAATGAATACAATGACAAAGAGATCCAGATATGGCTTAAAAATCCCATTCATCAAGCTCATGAAAGCAGCAGGGGCATTCGTAAGCCCAAAAGACATTACTAAGAACTCATAATGCCCATACCTTGTCCGAAAAGCGATCTTGGGCACATCCGTTGCCCGTATTTTCAATTGATGATAACCAGACCTCAAATCGATTTTTGAGAAGGTACAAGCACCTTGTAATTGATCGAACAAATCATCAATGCGAGGAAGAGGATACTTGTTCTTAACAGTTACTTTATTTAGTTGCCTGTAGTCTATGCACATCCGAAAACTCCCATCTTTCTTCTTCACAAATAAAACAGGAGCACCCCAAGGGGATGCGCTTGGTCTAATAAAGCCTTTTCCTAACAATTCTTGAAGTTGGGCCTTTAACTCCCTTAACTCTGCTGGAGCCATTCTATAAGGGGGTATGGAAATGGGACGAGTACCCGGCTCCAGATCAATGCAAAAGTCAATATCTCTATCCGGTGGCATACCAGGAAGGTCTGCAGGAAACACATCCAGAAACTCACGGACTACCGGAACCGACTCAATTGAAGGTACTTGGGTAGTATCATCCCTGAGGTGTGCCAAGAAAGCTAAACACCCTTTACTAACCATTCTCTTAGCACGAAGAAAGGAGATGATACGAACTGGAGTGGAAGTGTAGTCACCCTCCCACACTAACGGATCTGTCCCAGGCTTGGCCAACGTTACAGTTTTAGCATTACAATCTAAGATTGCAAAATTTGGAGAAAGCCAAGTCATACCCAGAATTACATCGAAGTCAATCATTTCTAAGATAACCAAGTCTACATGAGTATTGCTCCCCACAAAAGTCACCAGACAAGACCTATACACCTTTTCAACTATCACAGACTCACCCACCGGAGTAGAAACACGAATAGGCATGTCAAGCAATTCACAATGTAAATTAAGACCAGTAGCAAATGAGGAAGATACATATGAAAATGTGGAGCCAGGATCAAATAATACAGAAGCCATACAATCACAAACCAAAAGGTTACCTGTGATAACAGCATCTGATGTCTCCGCTTCCGACCGCCCAGGGAAAGCGTAACAATGGGCCCTATCACCTGTCTGCCCGTTGCCCCTACCATATTCTTCCATTGGATGAGGAGCTGAGCTACAACCTTGTTTCCTTTTTCGACCATCCTTCTCACCAATATGGCCTGGGGTTCCACACAATAAGGACTAGCAAGGTCGACAATTGGGGAATGAGTTATCTGAGTTGGTACTTCATGTCACAGTTCCAATTTGAGAAACATGAAATGTTAGGTGAATTGTCACTTCAGGGGTAGTAGCAGGCTAGTAGCTTATGAACCACTGTCCAATCTTTGGAATGATCCGGGCCATAAACTTGGCTGATAGCTTAACGAAGGATTGATTGGAGAGTGTGAGCATCCTATAAGGTTGTATCTTGAGATATACCCAACCACCAACATCTAATTGTTTGTCACTTCTGCCCTTGTTGGCTAAAGACTCCATTCTTTGTTGTGCCCTGAGCAAATGGAACTTAAAGAGCTGTGATTTGAATTCTCTTGAAAGCATACTCCTAACTACCTCTTCATTAGTGGCTTCACCAACTATATAGGGAAGATTGATCGGAGGTAGTTCTCCATATAAAGCCTTATAAGGGGTGTATGAATTGCAGTATGGAAGGTGGTGTTTATATCACCTATTAAGTTGTGTGACCATCTCATCTAAAAGCTTTAACTTTTAGAGAGTGCACACTTTTAATTAGTTAATGATATTCTCAACACGCCCCCTCATGTGTGGGCTTGATTCTTTTTACATTAGCCAAGTACGTGGAAATTCTTTTTAACTTGGGTGGGTGAGATTCAATCTCAGGACCTCTGCCTGCTCTGATACCATGTTGTACACTTTTAATTAGGTAATGATATTCTCAACACCACCATTCATTCATAGGCAATTTAAGTATTATTTTCAATTATGTTTCTAGGGTCCTGTTTAGCACTTCAACTTGCCAGCTTTTTGTAGAGGCTATGCAGTAAGGGGTCGTTTGGTTACTGGTTAGAGTCATGCAGGGTTTAGTTAGGCAAAATGGTGGAGGGGCTTTAAAATCTTATTTTGGTTGAGTTTAAGAATTCAGATGACAAATGGGTAAGTAGAAGGATTCAGAATACAAACTTCTATAAGGGTCCACCAGACCATTTTGCCTCTCACACCATTGCGAATCGCCCGAACATCGCCATGAAACCAACACGACTCTTTCCACAAATAATCGTCATAAAACCTGATGTCACCAAAGTGCCAATGTCGAGATTGGGCTGAAGAAGATAACTATGGTGTGGAGAAAAAAAAAGAGGTGTGGGCAGCGATGGGGTGGGAGTGGCTTAAAAAGTGGTGTGGGGAAGAAGATAAATTCTTTTCTTTCTAAATTATTTTATTATATAATTTAATAATTTAAAATTTGAAGTTTAAAAAATGATATTCACTCGCCTTAAATGCGTGTGGTCACACTCTCTCGCCAACTCAACTATTTTAATGTCACATAAGCATGATCAATGGTCAGAGAGGTTTAATATATTGTGTTTTATTTAGTTTAGGGGTCTAGATGACAACGGGGTAAGTAGAATGGTTCAGAATAAAAACTGATACAAGTATAAGAGTTCACCAGACCATTTCGCCAAAATGCATGTTTTAGTTATGCAGGTATTAGTTATGCAGGGTATAGTTATGCAGGATATAGTTATGCATGATTTAGTTATACATGGTTTAGTTATGCAGGTATTAGTTATGCAGAGTTTAGTTATGTTGGATTTAATTATGCGGATATTAGCTATGCAAATATTAGTTACGTATGTGTTATTTAGTTATGTAGAGATTACAATACATGAATTATTAACTTTTGAATATTAAACTTGTTGTAAATTATTAATATATATTATTTATAAAATAATAATACATTTTAATAAAATGTGGAATATATTGAATAATATATAATGCTAATATTTGATTAGCATATGTACCGTCAAAAAATATACAATCAAATTTCTAATATTAAAAGAATATTTATATTTGCATAAATAAATAAAAGTACAAAAAAATAAAAATGAAAATGGTCTATATATAAAAAGAAATAAAATTAACAAAAGTAGATAGGAAAATAGTAAAATTTCCAATTAAAAAAAATGAGATAAATTAAAAGAAATGAAAATGGTCTATATATAAAAAGAAATAAAACCAACAAATGTATATAGGAAAGCAATAACGTTTCCGATAAAAAGATACATTAATAGGGTAAATATGTAATTTATCATTTTAATACATGTATAACTAATACCCACATAACTTATTCCACCTTCTACCCTGCATAACTTTATAAATAGATTCACTCATAAGTTATGTTGGTATTAATTATGTAGGACTACAGAAATGCAACCAAACACCGAATAAATTAAAAATGAATAACTTTTATACAACATTTAAATTCTTACCAACCAAACATGGTATAAATTATGTTGACTTTTATACCTAATACAAAACTTCTACCAAACATAATAAAGCTACTGCTACTTTTTATACATGAATAAGATGTTTCTTATACCGTAACCAAACGGCCCCTAAAAGTGGTAGAGCTACTCCATGTGCTGAGAAAAGTTCTTCCCAGAATTTGATGACAAAATTGGATCTCTATCAGTAACAATATTCTCTGGCATCCCATGAAGCTTGAAAACCTGATCATAGTAACAATTGTGTAGAGTGACTGATAGGTATGAAATGGCCTATCTTAGTCAACCTGTCCACTATCACCATGATAGTGGTTTTCCCCTTTGACTTAGGTAGACCATCAATGAAGTCCATACTGATGTCGGACCATGCCAAATTTGGAACGGCCAGGGGCTGAATGAGAGCAGATGATGCTGCAACATTGTACTTGCTTCTCTGACACACAGAACAGCTTCTAGCTTAGCTGTTGACATCATCCCTTAGCCTTTTCCAGTTGAACAAAGTTGAAAGCCTCCTATAGGTCTTTTCCGTTCCTGAATAACCACAATTTGGGCTTCTATGCCATAGTTGCAAGATGTTTTGCCTGAGCTGTTCATTGATGCTCACCACCAACCTACATACCTCTTTAGTCGTTGATTGTGGAAAGGAAATCCCTTCAGATCCTCCTCCTGGTTCTGGACTTTCTGAATTAGCTCTTCTAAGTCAGTGTCCGTCTCCCAGATTGCCTTGATCCATAGCTTTCGAAAATCATAAACAAACATAGAACCTTGCCTAAGAGTTTGAAGACATTGCAGATCACTTTGAAAGTGTAATGACTCAAATCCCTTCCTCATAACCCTTCTCATCTTGATTCAAGTAGCAATAGGTGTCTCCTTAAACAATTGTTTGTCCCTAACAAACTTTTTGCCCTTTTCTACCAAATAACAACTCTACCTTTCATAACTTTATTCACAATCATCCTCTAATTAATCAAAAGAATTTTTTTTGGGGCAGATTAGGAGCTCTAGTAGCTTGTGTCCTAATTTGGGTCCTTGAATTTGGATTTTCCCGCCTTCGTGCAACTATAATGACATTCATCTCAAATTGTGTAGTCCACCTTTGAAATTGTTGAAACATGGCACTCAAGGTGAAATCATCCCCTCCATTTAAATCTGCTTCTAATCGAGCCCTTCTTTCATCATCATTACCACCTGCTTGAGACATCTTAAAGAAAATATTTATCACTCGAGAATTTGACTTTTACCCTCTAATATTGTCACCTATCTTGCCTTCTTTAAAATTTTGGCAAATGGGGCTCTCCAACTCCAAATATTCTATTATCCAATGCAACCGAAACCATAACCAAGCAGGTTCCAAGAAGTTCAATTTGGTCTCTGTATCTTCTCTTGAAATTTATGAAGAAAATTTCTTCTCAATCATGGCTTTGGTGTCATCATCTCTCATTGAGTGAAGATCCAGTTGAAGCATCTATTAGCTAAGTTGCTCAGACTCGGGTGCGGGTGTTCAGTACGGGTGTGAATCTAGAGGTCGGATCCTTCATGATCTTATTTTGAGATTCGGGAATATGGATACGGGTGCGGGCATTTGCCTAAAATATTTGAAATATCTAAAAATAGAGTTATAAAACCTAAATTATGAGATATTTTGTGGAGAACTTGATGAGAATTCTGCAAGGAGATTAAAGGAAAAGGAGTGACAGAAATTTCTATATAAAATCTTCAATTTCATCTTAGCTTTTGTATTGATTATAGAAATCATTAAAAATCTCCATCCTTATCAATTTTGGTTAAAGTACCCAAAGTTGGTTGACCAATTCGGACATAGATCCCACACCCACACCTATGTCGTGTTGACATGGGCGCGGCACCAAAAGTGAAGAGTCCAAACAACTTAGTCTATTAGTGGATAGGTGAAAGAGTGGGAATCCTCTAATGTTCTGTAGTGAAAGTGCATGTAATTTTTGTTGAAACGAGACAGGTGGAATGAAGAAAAAGAGTGTGGGACCTGCTTATTGTCTGGGAAATGGAGGTCAAATGATGGAGGGACGTGATGACTTTTTTGGTTGGGTAGATGGTCAATAATGTGCTGAAAAGTTGGATAAGAGGGTGGGTTTTATCACTTTTAAATTTCATATCAGCTTAATTAAACAAGTTCACTGCTCAAGATGTTGTGTTATATCAGTCCTTGTGGCTAATAGACAGTTTTGAAAATGGATTAGGTGTTTAATCTGTCAGTAACTTAGTTTAGGTATCTAAATGATAAATTCTGACACATTCAAGCAGTTGTCTATGTAGTGGGACATTAAGTTGAATATTGAGCCATGACAACTGTGACTTACGAGTTCATATGGATTAGTTGACTACCGAAAAGGGTTTAAATTTGGAGAAACTACTTAGATTGAACATTTTTATGTAATCAAGTCACACTTCATATTGCTTCAGATCCAGTGTACACTGAGAGAATCAAACACATAGAGGTTGATTGTCACTTTATTAGAGAGAATAGTCTCAGAAAATATTGTCAGAAGAAGTGGAGAACTATAATATCAGATGATTAGTTTGCAGACGTATTTACCTGATCTTCCCCTTGAGTTAATTATATATGTAATAAATTCGGCATATACGATGTGTAATCATCTACTTGAGGGGGAATCTTAGATAGGCTAGTATATTATTGTACAAAGTAGTGTCCCAGATAGGACAAGCTTGAGATATCCATTCTGAAGTGCGCATATAAAATGATAGAAGCATGAAACATCGAAGTCATACATTCTCATAGTTAACCACACCTTTGCATAATCCATCAGATTGTACTCACAAACATGATGTTTCAAAAGGAATTTTAGACAAATATTAGAAAACTTTCAAATTATCAAGATGAAAGGGTACTTATTAACCACAAGCATAGATGTTCATATCACGACATATCCATTTGACTGAATTGCTACGAATTATTGTCGTTAATAACTGTGCTTGTGGTAGCATACATATATTTGTGAAATAAGCATTCTTACTGAAATTAACAACAATTTTCCCACAGGTGCTCATACGATACGGAAACTTTTCAAATGCAAGACTCCTTTTGGACTTTGGATTTACTCTCCCTTGTAATATGTATGATCAGGTAAGATGACAGCTTCATTGTATGTTTTGCATTATCTTTCAGAATGGATGAACCAAATTGAATTATCACTAAGCTCATGCACTCTTTGCATGTGCAATTCCATTTTATTGATTTACGTACATTGCCTCATTTCTATTCCGTCCGAAAAGTTGTTAGATACTGCTTGTCAGGAGTCCTTTCAAGCTTGACCACATGCTTTATACTGAACCTCATTACTTTGACATTTCCGGGGCAAACTACTAACAACTTCCCTTTGCTGACATTGTTAGAGGTGCTGTTTCAGCTGTGGCTCTACATCCGTTAATTGCCTCAATAGGACAGTCATGCACACAAATATTTTGCTAGGTGGTTTATTTCGTAAAATGGTTGAGATTCAACGATGACACCCATTGTGACAATAACCTTCTTAGTATTTGAGTCATAACACTTGTATCCCTTTGGACTGGGGGCATAGCCAACAAAAACGCATTTTTTGCATGTGGATCAAGTTTTCTTCTAATCTTATCATGAACATGAAAAAATACGTTACACCCAAATACTCTCAAAGGTAGATCTATGGTCAATCTAGTAAGGAAGTATGTCCTGAACATACTGAAAGAGGTTTAAAACTTGGCACACGGGAAGACATCCTATTAATAAGATAGGTGGATGTCAAAAGAGCTTCTCCCCAAGAAATTTAGGGACTACACTTGTGAATATTAAGGCTCTAGTTACCTCCATAAGATGCCTATTTTTTCTCTCAGCTACTCAATTTTGTTGGTGTGTATTAGGGAATGAACTTTGGTGCACTATTCCCTTGGAAGTGAAAAAATTGCCTAGATGGTCTTTAAAATACTCTCTCCCTTGTGACTCCGAAATATTTGAATCTTCTCATGAAATTGTCCCTAACATTTTTTTTGAGAAGGTAACATTGTGTATATTCAATGAAACCAGTGCTTGGGTTGCACTAAACCATATTTACAGCTTGTCAAAAAGTAAGAAAACTGAATCTGAATCCTAACAGGAACCCAAGATATCTATAATGGATTCAGTGTCCTCTAAATACATTTGCTTGCACCAGAAAAAAAAAAGCTTGATACAATTTAGTTTGATCTTTTGGAGATCACAATTCTTGCTCTCAAAACATCTAGCACTCTTTCTTTCCAAACAGTCCACCAAATACAGTTTGGACAATCCTCCATCTATCTCTATCTGCAGCTCCCACCCTTACTTCTCCCCAACTGTATAAAAGATGCATGATTCTGTTAGGCATAGCCCAAGCAAAACCCCTGAGACTAATGAAAATCCTCCACAGCTAGGATGTGATTCTGCACTGGAGAAACAGATGATTGATTGTCTCAACCTCTTCCCCACATAAATAGCATCTAGAACACATGAAGAACTTCCTTTTCTTGAGATTTTCATGTGTTAAAATTGCTACTCTTGCCAGAAGCCAAGTGAAACATGACACTTTGAAAGGGATTTTAGGTTTCCAAATCTGCTTCCTAGGCCAAAGAGAAGGTTGTTGTCCATCTTGATTTAGCAACTTATATGTAGAGTTTACCTTGAATGTGCCTTCGTTATTTCTGCTCCACCATAATCTATCATGTTCATCCCTTGTTCCTGCAAAGCTTCCAACCTACCAAAAAAATCAATCACGGTCCCGATTTCCCAATCATTGAAATTCCTTCTAAACTGGAAATTCCATCAATGCTGTGTCCAAACCTCAGCTACACTCACTTGTTTATTCACTGCCAAGTCATGCATCTCCGGAAAGATACTCTTCACGCTAAAGTTGCCCAACCATTTATCCTCCCAATATGAAGTCTTGATGCCATTTCCTACCCTGATGGTCGTATTGATCTTAAAGAGAGGCCACAAGATTCTGAAGGACTTCCATAGGCTTACCCCATATGGTGTAAGTACCTTCTTTATCATCCACTTGTTCTCTTCTCCATATTTTGCTTGAATCACTTTTCCCCAGTATGGTTGAGGCTCTTGAGAATACCTCCATAACCACTTTAGTCTAAGGGCTTTGTTGTGCTTTTTCAAATTCCTTACTCCAAGACCCCCATGTTTCTTCCCCCAGAGAACCTTGTTCTACTTGACTAAATTTTTGACAGTGGAATCATTTTCCTCTGTCCCTTTCTATAAGAAATCCCTCCTAATTTTATCATGTCTTTGTATCAACCCGTTAGAAATAGGGAAGATGGACATTATGTAAGTAGGTAAGGCATCCAAAACTGAATTAATGAGAGTGACTCTGCCTCCCAAGGAGATATATTGGGATTTCCATCCGGTAAGCTGTTTCTCACACTTTTCAATCACTGGGTTCCAAATGTTCAAAGCCTTTGATTTGGCTCCTAAGGGCATGCCCAGATAAATGGTAGGCAAAGAACCTATCTCCCCTCCCAAATCCAAGACCTCCATATTAGAAACATTATTAATAGGATACAACTGACTCTTTTTCCAGTTGATATGCAAACCTGAGACTCCTTTAAACAATACCAAGATTGATCTTAAAACCAATAGTTGTCCCTTATTAACATCACAAAATATTAAGGTGTCATCTTCATACTGTAAATGAGTGACTTCCATGTTTCCATTAGATATTGAGGTTGAGTTGTGGCTACCTCAAACCCCCTGAGGATTTCTTTCTCTCTAGCCACCTTTATCATGTTATTTAGGCCCTCCATAACAATGATAAAAAGGACAGGAGATAGGGGATCTCCCTGCCTCAGACCCCTTAACATAAAAAGCCTCAAACATATGTTTTACTTCACTTTTGTCTTTTAATAGGTACCAAGTCAGTCTACTGTGATTATATATGAAACTTACAAACCACCTTTTTCCATTTACAGTTGATAGCTTAGAAGGTCCCCAAACATCGATCGCTATGGATTAACTTAATGCGTTTTTTTGGGAAGAAGTAGATGAACGTCTGTGTTTACCATTTCACAAAATTCACACTAGAAAGAGGATGTACTTCTATTCAAAAACAACTTAGGTAACAAGAGTTTCAAATAATGAAAACTAGGATGACCAAGTCTATAGTTCCATAACATGACTTTATTATCAACTTGAACAAAGTTCAAACTAGCTGAACTAAAATTTACTGAGTTGTCTCCATTTTCAAGAAAATAGAGACCTTCAGGCTCTCTAGCATTGCCAATCATCCTCCCCGAGACTTTGTCCTGAAATATGCATGACATAGAGTCAAAGATAGCACGACAATTAAGGTTGAGTCAATTTGCTGATGGACAAAAGATTATGAAACAATTTTGGAACATGAAGGAAATAAAAAAAGGTCAAAAGATGGGTTAGTTTGACTTTCTCTTTTCCAACAATTGCTGAGAAGGAACCATCAACAACTTTGACTTGTTTATTTCCTACTAAAGGAGTGTAAGTTGGGAAAAAATGGAAATTCCATGTCATGTAATCACTAGCCCCTGAATCTATGATCCAAGGACTTATACTAGTTGAATCTGTACTTAAAAAACGGATGGGACATTACCTGCTTGGGAAAAAGAACATCTGGGAGTAGAAGGATCAAATTTACTGGTTTGGAGTTGAGGTTGGATTAATTTGTGTAGTAGCTCTACTTGTTCCTTAGTCAAAGGTCTCATTTCTAGGGAAGATCATACCCCAAATTCTTTGCTGGTACGCTAAAAGGCTTCACCATGGTTGTCTTCCATTTTTTTTTTGTTCTAGCTAGGCGGTTTCCTATGGATATTCCGGTAAGTCTTACAAGTGTGCCCATATTTTTGCAAAAATCACAACACAACTTCATTATTATCTCTCTCAAAATTTTGTTAAGAGAACTCTTGACATTTATTGATGCTGCGGGGCAACGAAGCCCAGTCAATGTCGTTTTAGTTACAAGAATAACCTTGCTCTAATAATAACCATGTAGGTTTTGCTACCAAAGTTATATAATTTTATTCATCTATAGAGATACAAATCATATATTTATATAAAAGAGAACCTTCGACCCGCTTACGTGGCGCAACCACAAACAATAATTCTCTTTTGATTTATTTTTTTACATAATTAGCCTTACCCTTTCATGAAAAGTTGTGACTTTCATTAAAAGTTAGAACTTTGTTGAAAAGTTGCAACTTTAATGAAGAGTTGCGACTTTTATGAAAAGTTGTGACTTTTATGAAAGGTTGTAACCTTTTCGAAGCGTTGCAATTTTTCCAAATAGTTGTAAACTTTCCGATAAGACACAATAAGTCATTTTTCAAACTACCCTTTGTTGTCTATAAATAAAGAGATTTCCTAGCTTTTTAAAACAACAAAAATTCTGAACCTCTTCTTCTTCTTCACAATTAAATATTTGTGCACTTTGCTCTTGCTGATTGGCTCACTAACACCATTGCATATGTTTTAGATCACGGTATGTATTTTTATAATCATTAATTTTTCTTATGTTATTAAAGAATAAATGATAAGATGTAATAATTTTCATATTTCTTAACATTATTAATGTTTGTTACTACGTAATCTTCTAGGTAAGATAATATAGTGTTTTAGTTTTAATGACTTATAGGTTTTTAAGTATGATTTTATAAATTCCATGATACTAAATTCCTGCACGAAGCGCGGGTAATTTTACTAGTTAATAGTATAGAAATAAACTAGCTACCAATCAGATCCTTTGATTCTAGGAGATTTTAAAATCAAGGGACGATCTAATTTCCTTAACCTATTCAACAACATATCACATATGATTCTGTTAGATCATTTTAAACCCTACAAAATCATATGTAATCATACTTAGATATTTGCAAATCAACAACTATCCGAATAGTGTATGTTGATTATATCATACTTACAGGGAGATGACTTGCCCGAAATGAAGAATTTAAATAAATAGTTGGCCTCGAAATTCGAGATCAAAGATTTGGGTCAGTTGAAATATCTTGGCATGGAAGTAGCAAGATCAAAAGAAGGCATTATATTATCACAAAGGAAGTATGTACTAGATCTTCTAAAAGAGACCAACATGAGTGGTTGTTGTCCAGTTGAAACACAAACTGATCCGAATATAAAATTCGGAAACAAAGAAGGAGATTCAGTTGACTAAAGTCAATAGCAGAGACTAGTGGGGAAGTTGATCTACTTATGACACACTCGGCCTGATATAGCTTTTGTTGTAAGCTTAGTGAGTTAATTTATGCACTCTCCGAAGAAAGAGCACCAAGAAGCAGTCTACAAAATTCTAAGATATTTGAAAAATTCACTGAGGAAAGGATTGTTTTCCGGAAAAGGTCAAGATAGGCATTGAAAGCTTTAAAGATGCAGATTGGGCAGGTTCTACTATTGATAGGAGGTCTACATCGAGATTTTGTACTTTTATCTACGGAAATCTTGTTACTTGGAGGAGTAAAAAGCAGAATGTTGTAGCCCGTGCAGTGCTGAAGCTGAATATCGATCTATGGCCCATGGGACCTGTGAAATGATTTTGCTTAAAAAGATAATGGAACTAAAAAAATTGTTTGTGTTACCAATGAAGTTGAACTGTGACAACAAAGCTGCCATAATTATTGCTCACAATCCAGTTCAACTTGACAGAACAAAGCATGTTGAAGTGGGTAGGCACCAGTGTTACAAAAGGCGAGCGCCTCCTCGCCTTTGGCGAGAGGCGAGGCGAGGCGAGGCGATGGGTCCTTGCCATTCTCTACTGAGGCGTGGCGATATCAAAATGGCGAGGTGTGGCGAGGTGTGGCGACACAATGGCGACAGAAAAGGCGCCGCCTTTTTAATTAAAAATATTTGACTTAACAATATTAGTCAAAATTAGGAGTTTTTTTTTTGTACTTTTGAAATTTCTGCTTTCTCCTTTCCCTCGCTGTCTCTTCTCCCTCGCTATCTTCTCCAGTTCTCGTCTCGGCTTCTCCATTGTTGTCGGCTTCAAGAGTTGGATAATTTTGAAGAAGAATAGACTTTTAAAGTTTTGGTTTATTGTATTTTGAATTGTTTGGTCTTTAAAATTTTAGACATTGTAGTATCTACTATTGGTTTTTGAATTGAATATTTGCTAATATGTGTTATTGCTATTAAGATTTTGGATAAAATATGCAATTAAATATTTTTAATTTTTGATATTAATTGGCGCCTTTATTCAAAAAGGCAAGCGCCTCGCCGCTCGCCTCGCCGCGTGGCGAGGCAGGCCCTTGTCGCCTTTTGTTGCCTCTCGCCGTCCACAACACTGGTAGGCACTTAATAAAAAAGGAGATTGAAGAAGGAAATGTGTGCAAGCATTTTGTCCCAACAAATCAGCAAATTGCGGGTATTTTCACAAAATGGTTGTTTAAAACAAAGTTTGAAATTCTTGTAAGCAAGTTAGGCATGAAAGATATTTACATGCCAACTTAAGGGGAGTATTGATTTGTAATATCTAAGTGTGATTAGATATGATTTTGTTAGATTTAAATTGATCTAACAAAATCGTTTCGGATATGCTTTTGAATAGGTTAGGATATTAGATCATCCCTTGATTCTTAAATCTCCTAGAATCGAGGGATCTAGTTGCTAGCTAGTTTATTTTTCTATACTATAAATTTGTATCTCTATGGATAAATAAAATTGTACAATTTTTTTACCAAAACTTATAGTTACAAACTTACAATAAGTGTGGTGTGCTTCACAATCATTGGAAAGACTACTAGACACTTCTTCTAATGTGAATCTGATCTCTCTTGTTTGAGTAACGAAACCTCCCTTTTGAAATGCAAAGCCCCAATGTTAAGTGACGTAAGTACATACGAGATTGTAATTTTATATAAGGGCAGAATGAAACATAACTAAAATAGAGACAAGACAACTAATGGAGACATAATCAAAACATGGAACATTCAAGCGACCAAAAATAATTAAGTTGATCTTGACGTTCGTAGTTTATTATGGGAGTTTTTTAAGTATAATAACATAATCCACCATGGGAGCACATGGAGTCAAGTATTGGCCGAATTAGCTAGGCCATTCCATATCTTGTTGGGTGTGAAACATACATAACATAGTATTGCTAGCAAAAGATCGATAATATGCCTTGTTGGTCAACCTAGAGGATACTCCCAACTCAACGGTGCGATCCAAATCTTATGTCGGCAAATGTAGTTTCGGGCACTTGTCGAATAGACTAATGCCTTTTCAGTTTACCATTAGTTCAGTCCAAAGTATCATGATCGTAAATCATGCTTTGTTTTGAGAGCTCATAATCATGGTTGCAAAACTCATTAGTAGTAATATGTCGTAATTCATGGAACAAAAATCATAGGAAAATCAACTCATTATAGCATAATGTTTATATGTTGAAAAAAGGGCATAATCGTGATTTAGTAGAACATGCATGGGATTAAACCTGAGAAAATTTATAGGATTCATGGTGTTCATAGTGAGTCTTCATGAACAAAGAACATCAAAATCATACCTACCCCCTAGTTATCTCATGGAGGAGAAACTTTCGGGTTTTTCAATAAAACAGACACAGGGAAGATCAATAACGTTCCCACGCAAATGGATAGCCTTACATGCCTTTAATCATAACTAATCACAGAAAAATATCCAATATTTGAATAAGAATGTTCAAAACCCTAGGCTTGACCTTGTTGAGCAGGAATTCCTTGAAGATCCTCTGATCATGGATTAGAATTATGTTATAGATTTGATTATGGTGATAGAATTTCTTAGAATTGAATTGATCAGTGTAGGAAGACTTACTGTAGTGTAGAGAGGTGTTGACAAGAGAGGAGGAACATTCTGGGGTTCTCAAAAACGAAGGAATGGTGAACGGTTTGGTAAAGTCAGAAAAGGCCGTTTTTTTAGACTTTGACTGGGCTTGAACATTCACTGTGATGAGTGCTGCATTGTGGTGCCCGCTGCATTTCTACACTTGGTCAATTTCTGTCCTCTTACTCCCAATAATTTTCAGTGCGGCGCGGTGACTATCATGTTGGGCGTCATGTCGCAGTGGTTGGTATGTCCTACACTTAGTATGATACTCAAGATCCTCTATTTCTTTCACCGCAGTGTGGTGCCCCTAGCAGTGAATTTTACCTTGTTGGGGACCACGTCGTGCCAATTGTGGTGTGCCAACACTTAGATAATCTATTTCTTTGGGTAAAACGTTCCTAACTTCTTCTATTGGACGGGGGAATGACGAGCAGTTAGATGCATTGGAATTCAAATACCAATACTGTGTCAAGCATTCCACCAAATTCTCGTTAACGTCACAAAAATCCTCCAAATTCATCACGTTCCATAGGTTCAATATGTAGTGTGGGAATACGAGGTGTTACAGCTTGGACTGTGAAAAACAGAGCTTTATTTCTCTACCTTAGATACTGTATAATTAGGGAGAATGGGTATAATATGATTGAGCAGCCTGAGAATTCTATTGAACTTAGTTAGGTTTTGATATAAACTATATTGATTAAAAATTAGGTAAGCTACAGATTCTAGGGAAGATGTCCTAGCACCTAATACTCACATGCTAGGCAGTCACAATAGCTAAATCAATGCAAAAGTAGGGAAATAATCTCAACACTCCCAAATTATCCTCCTAAGTTATGGTCATATTTGGTTACTTTTCACATAAAAGGCATCAGTTTCTCTCAGGTTGAAGTTGAGCTGACTATACCTCATGAAGACAAACTACGTCAGTTGAAGTTGAAGCTTTTGAGCAAACATCAGATACCAATTCTTAAAGATGTCAATGGATTCAGTTCCTCTGAGTATTCGTCTGCACTCAAGTTTGTATCTCCTTACCAAGTTGATTTTTTGATAATATAGATTATTTGTATGTATCAGCAAACAATATTATAGATATAGTTGGTTTACTATCTGATGGCTGCTATTAAGATATGATAATGCTGTTAAGTTCTTCTTCATAACCCCTCTCACCCCCTCTCCCTCTTCAGGGAAGTTAGGTTTGCTGACGCTCAAGGTAGGGGAATTCCACAGTCAATTCGTGCATTTGCTCGTGTTCTGTGCTCCAATTCTCCACAAGGTCCTAGGGTCATCTTTTTTTCCGTGCATTTGTTCAGCTATCTTTACAGTCAATATTTCCAATTTCACAATATACTAACCTTGTTTAAACTGTAACATGTAGAGATAAATTATTTGGCCATGGAAGCTGCAGAAAATGATGGTCGGGTGGCTCGGCGTCCACTAAAGGACAAGAGCAGAGAGATTCAAGCACATCAATTTTTGCTCTCAAAAATCACTGGGCTAATAGATGAGTATAATGCATCTATTAAGGTAAGAATAATAGTTTATTCATATGTTTTAGAAAGATTCATATAGATTCAGCACGGAACCACAAATAAGAATTTGTTAGGTGCAACTGCTCTAGATAGTACTTTTGCTGACAGGCCATATTTAAAGAGAAGTGGATATTTCAAACACCAGAGTTGCAGGCCACTTTGCAGGCACTGCTGATGAAAATCATTAACTGCAAAGAACTTGTATAATATTATTTAATGCTAAGCCAACATAAAATGATGCAGAAGACTAAGTTGAGTTCTCTATGCAAGGTGCATTTCTACTTGGCCGCTAAAGGGGGGCAGCAGCCCTTAGATGGATCTCCTGCCACCCATGCAGGAAGGGTTGCGCTAACAATAAGTCTCAACCCCCCTTTGTATGGGATTGGCATATGCTTACAACTACTATGCAATAGTGAGAGGAAAATGCCATAATGGCTTCATGATTCTAGCTTTTAGTGAAGGAAAGATTACTTTTTCTTTTTTTAAGGTGTCTCCTCCTACTTCCATTTTTTTTCAGTAAAATTGCAGCCTTCATGTGTAGTAAGAAGTAGAGTGGGTATTCGGTTCTTCGGGTTGGTTCGGTTATTCAATAGTTCCTACATCTGGGTCGGTCTTTTCTAATTTGGTTCTTAGGTATGGGCCTTATTAGTGCGCTATTTTTCTTCTTCTCAAATGACTATTTTTAAGGGATTCTTACATAGGTACCACACAAAAAATTTCAGCTAACGGCAGCCTGTATATGTAATGTATACCCCTCAACTATGTGATTTGGTACAAAATTATCCTTCTACCTTTTGGGCCTAAAACGACTTTGACGTCAACCTTTTGGATTTTGCCTCATCTTTAACAACCTAAATAATAACCTCAATAAGCAAATTCATTTATGACGTTTAGCTATCTTAATAATTAATTAAACTAATTAAAAAACCAAATATCCACCCAAAAGTCCCACCCATAACCCAGATCTTTTAACCCAAATATTCTAACCCAAATTCAACACTGTCAACCCAATTTCGTTCATCACTGTCAACTGTAAATTCAACACCATATCCTATCAGTGACGATACTGAGGAGAGACATTCACTTATCCTATTCCCTTCGCTATTATTTTCCTCCGATGACAAGTTAATACCGTGGCAGAACAACAATCTTTCTTCTGTTTTTATTTTTGCACGAATGGCGGACAAGACCTTAACAAGTGCATTTTCTGACAAAGCTTATATTTGTTTCATAGTAACTGATATTCTGGAAAATAAGTACTCCAATCTTACATAAAATGCATTATGTTTTTGTACTACATAAACTCACCCACTATGAATTTACAGTTGACAGTGTTGAATTTGGGTTAAAAGATTTGGGTTATGGGTGGGTATTTGTTTTTTTTAATTAGTTTAATTAATTATTAAAGTAGCCAATAGAATAGCGACACGTGATAAATGAATTTGCTAATTGAGGTTATTTAGGCTGTTAAAGATGAGGGCAAAATAGAGCCAAAAGGTTGGCGCCAAGGGCATTTTAGGTCCGAAAAGTAGAAGAAGGGTAATTTTGTACCAATTCGCATAGTTGAGGGGTATTTAAGGCTCTTTTCTATGTATAAATAATGTATAGCCGTATATATATGATGTATAAGAGATGTATATGCATACGTATGCATTGTTATACAATATTTACATTTTTATATAATGTATCTATATTGTATAAATACTGTATAACCATGTATATATGATGTATAAATCTAAGTGTCTCTGACTCTTCACTTTTGGTGTTGCACCCATGTCGACACGACATGGATCCGTGTCCAATTTGGCCATCCAATTTTGAGCACTTTGACCAAAATCGATGTGGAAAGTTTGGACAATGTTATCTTATCTGGAATCAATACAAAAGCTAAGGTGAAATTGAAGAAATGGAATACCGTTTGTATTGAAATTTCTATGTCACTCTTTTTCCTTTAATCTCCTTCCTGGATTCTCCTCAAGTTCTCCACATAATATCTCATAATTTAGGTTTTGTAACTCTATTTTTAGATGTTTTAATTATTTTGAGGCGGATCCCCACACTAGTATCCATACATGGATCCATGTCCCAACATCTTAAAAATTAGATCATGAAGGATCCGACTATCAGATTCACACCCGTATGGGACACCGGCACCTTAGTCTGAGCAACTTATGTATAAACAGTGTATTCACACCAATATACACAAAATCAAATGCTAACCAGGTTGTCTTCTTCATCAACTATTCAATTGCTTGAATCGGTGTTCGAAACGTGTCTTCTTCATCAACTATTCAACTGCTCAAATCGGTTCGAAAATTTCCAACCGACATTTATCTATCTCCCAAAGTAGAACTCCTAAAATGGAGAGAAAAGAGAAAAGAACTTGTCATACAGACGATCAAGGGATAACTTGGCACCGCCGAAACGACATAATATGTTTGTTGGACGACCGAATGGGTGTATAGCGAAGGTTGTGCGAGACACTTATATTGCTCGCACCGCCAACTTCTACAACTTTGTTCACCACTGATCGCAACCATGACATCGCCAATCAAATAATTGAGTTTCTGGTTAGATTCTCCCAGTGTTGTGAAAGGCGATCGCCTCGTTGCCGATGAGGCGAGACAACCCGTCATCCCCTTTTAGTTTTTTGACGAGGCAATCTTCAAAAGGAGATGCCATGGAGACAATGGCGACAAAGGCGAGAGGAGAACAAAGGCGTCACCTTTTGTATTTTCTTAAAAACAGGCGACTAATTTAGGGTTTTAAAAGTTAAAAAAGGTACTTTTGGGTTCGCTTTTCAAAATGTACAGTTACACTCTTAGACTGTGACTGCATCTCCGACTGCAACTAGTCATCCGTGACCAGGCGGACTTTTCCAGCAACTCCAAAGTCTAACCAATACGTATTACTTCTTTTCTTCTTCTAATTTCTTTCTTTTACTTCTTCAGATTTCTTCTTCTTCTATCTTTTATCCTTCTTCAGGCTTCAGAGTTACTTTCACCTCTATTTTTTTCGAACTGATTTTACTCTTCTTATGTTTTTTTCTCATTCATGTTCTAGACTTATAGTATGTACTATCTATTTTTAATTTTTCAATTCAAATATTTGCTAATATGTTATTGCAATTGAGATTTTGATTATTTATATATGCAATTAAATATTTTAATTTTTTCGTATTAATTGGAACCACCATTCAAAAAGGTGAACACCTCGCCACTCACCACTCGCCTCACCTTGTGGCGAGGCCGAACCTTGTTTCCTTTTGTCAAATGTCTCCTTTCGACGTCCAAAACATTGATTCTCCAATGGATGACATTGAAGAAGAAGAAGAAATGGAATGAGACACTGGAACTGGAGTTTGTTTTTTGTACAAGAGACGAAGAAAGAGGTGAGATTGTTCGGTAGAGAGAAAAGAGATGGAGGAGAAAAAAAAGGAGGAAAATAAGGCTATCCACTTATATATTGAAATGAGCAATAATTGGGCTATTTTGGGTAAGAACTATGGTTGAATGGTCACCTTGCCTAAGGAGTGGCACAACTCATATTCCAATGGAGTACATCAAGAACCAAAACTTCATGTTCCTTATGTCACTCGTAATTAAGTTATAATTTTTCATAAGATAATTCTGATAATACTGGCACATTTCCTCTGTTTTCATCCATTTTTGCAGCCAATAATACACAGGCTTCTGATAATAACCTCGCTGCCCTGTATTAGCAGTAGCAGTAGTAGTAGTAGTAGACAAGACATGACTCACTTGCAGATCATCCAGGATATGAATGTAGATAGAATGATATGGATGTCAAGGATTAGGGTAGAAGGGTAGTAGGTTGAGCGTTGTCTAGTTCGCTTTTCAATATTGTAATTATTACTCTCCCACTATCTTATTCTTTGATATTAGTATACTGGTTGTTTCCTTTACTTCATTTATCATTTTGCTTTGTCGTTGCTACTAGCCTTTTTCGTTGTTTTCAGCATGATTTCTTCGACTGTGTTTGCTTTACATACTTGATTTTCATATGCTTTACTTGAGCAGTGGGCCTATTAGAAACAACATTTCTACCTTCACAAGGCAGGGGTAAGGCTGCATACATCCCACCTTTTTCTGGCCCAACTTGTGGGATTATAATGGTTATGTTGTTGTTAGTAGCAGTAATTAGCCAGGCAGAAGTAATAAGTTTGTGTAATAAAATTTTGGTGAACCAGACACTATAAGCGAGAACCAAATAGCGAAGTTTTAGAAAAATAGAACTGAAAAACCGAAATCGAAGAACCAAATTAGTTTGGTTTGGTCCGGTTTTCAGTTTTCGGTATTTATGTTCTGCTTACCCCTATTAAGAAGTGTGCTTATTACTTATGGGAAAGACATTACTTTTTAACTTCATCATTTTCTAAGTTCAACGATGTCTGGCTGAATAATGGATGCCTCACATTGTCATGGAAATGCATATTGTTCTTTGGATACATGACATTATAGGAAACAGTTATTTCCTGGCAGACATCACTGTGTGATTAATGGTAGAAATAATCAGTGTGTTCATTTGGCACTCTTGAACTTTTCACTTCACTTTTGCCTATTCAGTCATTGGAGCTGCCTACTCTCTGCTTGGTTGGAAAACTTGATATGCGGAGACAGATGGCTCAATACCTTCTCACGGGTGAGCTTCGTGTACTGAAATCTGCTGCACTATGGCTGGAAAATTATTGTAAAACTTAATCAAGAGTCTAGACAACATTCTTATGCTCATTTGAGAAGCAAAAATCTAATTGCTGGTGGAGTCAGGTGCAAACTTTAGTTATCATAGTTTGAATGGGCAGTTTTTCTTAAGGTGTTGTATTTGATTGAATGACTTTGGATCCTATAAAATATAAGAATTTGTTCTGTTTGCTTTCCTACTGATGGAAAACAATGATCTTCATTTGGCTTAAGGGCATAAATAATCTGTATCCTGTCACTGCAGATAATTTTGCTGCCTGTGGGGGAAGTCTGGTTCCCTCAAGTCTAAACTTATTGAAACTAGCATGTAATCTTTTAGTTGACGAGGCCTTGCATAGCTGCTAAAATAGTTCTCAGGCCTCTGTACATTGATGAGTACTGTGTGATATAATTGGCGTGTAAATATTCTGAAAATAGTGCTGCTCTGGTTCATCATTCAGTGATTACTGAGACAATACATCATTATACCCTTTTCAGGCTACATTGTTTGCTCTCATATAGATGCAGATATAATATTGGGGAAAGGGAGGTCCAATTTTTCTTTCCTGAAATGTTTAAATTGCAATTTTATGGGGAACAATATTATTAGAATCAACTACAATACTGTAGGTTTTGTAAAATTTTCATTCATCACATGGCGGATGACAAGATGCATGAAGCATGGAAAGAGGGGAAAAGACGATTGATTAACCACTAGACTCTTTTTATGGATAACATAGTTGTGTTCAGAAATTCCTGAACTTGTACAATAAGCTCCCTGCCTTTCGTTTTCTGTAACTTATCTTCCAGCTTCTCTTTTCCTTGTGTCTTTTTGGTTACTTTGTCTATGTCTGCTTAATGAATGTATCCCTATCTATTGGTGTTAAATTGTGAGCTGTCTTTTATCTCCCCTAAATTATACAAGTGTACTTGGATGAAAAACATAGACCATAAAAATATTCTTGATAATATTACTGATAAAGCAGACCAATTTTTTCCCCACCAAACAAATTCACACTCTGCTTTCTATATAAGCCTCACTCTTCATCCACCAAAGCTCAAGAAACAGTGTGCTATAACAATGGCTCATCAGTCTCTTTACCTTCTCTTCCTCGTTGTCTTATCATCAATCAGGAGCCATGTAATTCAAGTTGAGGCTCGCCATCTTCTGGACGCAACTTTGCCAGATCTCCCCATTGGTCTCCCAAAACCTGAGCTACCAACATTACCTATGCCCAATCTTCCACTGCCGCAGCCTGGATTGCCCACACTACCTATGCCCAATCTTCCACTGCCGCAGCCTGGATTGCCCACATTACCTATGCCTAATCTTCCTCTGCCACAACTTCCAAACCCTCAGCTGCCACCTTTGCCCAAACCGGATTTGCCATTACCTATGCCACAACTTCCCAAACCTCAGCTACCTCTGCCACAGTTGCCAATACCATTGCCACCTCTGCCAAGCCCTTAAGTACTAATGTTCCTTCAATGATTGGGAAGTGTACTACGTGCTATCCAGGATGACTCGTTTGTATCATTATTGTCGTATTTGTGAACCTGCTCATGTTAATGTTGTTAAACTTTCGTATGTAATCTCTTATTAGTAAGTCAATTGTTTGTCAGTTAACATTATTAAATTACTTCTGTGAATGATTGCTCAACTCCATTCTACTGTCGTATACTAACACGATTGCAAGGTTAAAATTTGTACAAGAATATACTGACCACTCACTAACAAATGGAAAAATTATGGAACCACTCAAAATTAAAATTTATTTATGGAAAATAACTGTAGTTTTAATATATTGTAAAACAAAAAGAGCAATATGTTGTTTTTATAGCAAACTCCTCCCCTCTCTGTGTATGTCTCTCTTCTGACGATAAGAAGAAATTCATTCAAATGTACTATTTATCAATTGTATTTAATTAAACATAGGTGATAGTTTCGTATTTTATTACTTTTGTATTTAAAAAATAATATTTTGTTTTTTGTATTAATTGTATTTGTATCAATACAAAATGCATTCATCCTCTCTTTCAAATGTATTTGTATCCAATCAAAGAGAGGATGAATACATTTGTATATTGAATACAATTGATACTAAATAAATAAAGAATACAATGCAAAATAAATACAAAGTACGATTTATTGTATTTCCAATACAATTGATACAAAACTAATACATAATACAATGCAAAATAAATACAATCCTCTCTGCTTCCTCTCTAGAATTTACTTGTCACTCTCCTCTTAACAAGTATACATTTTGATACAAATACAACTTATTTTTTTTCTTCCGAATCAGCCAAAAATACACCCTCTCCCAGGTCTCGCTCGCCTCTCTCCTATCTCTCATAACATTTTGCTATTATTCATAATTAAGCAAACTATAGCTATAGAATGTCTAATATTTGCTATTTTTGAAAATTTTCCCTGAGAAATTTCTTTTTTTGATTGGCCTTTGATATACTTTACCTTGAGACAAGGGTCTATCAGAAACAACCTCTCTTGGATAGCAACCTCTCTATTACTTTGTAGCAAAGGTTTGTACATAACTCTGTTTTCTACACTCACTTATGGAATTAGACGAGATATTTATTGTTAAGAGATTATAAGTCGAAATTTAAGAGGAACTCTTATAATTGTAGTCACATTCTTTATGCTTTAAAATAGAATTTACATTAGATAAAAGTCATTTTATTATCAATTTGTTAATATTTAAAACTTTAAAATTAATTAACTCTTTTAAAAAATTAAATTTTGTCTTACTTGTGCATAGTACTACAATTTAGGACTTTAAAATCAATTAAAATTTTATGTTATATAAATTATTAGTAAAATTACTCGTGCTTCATGCGGTAATTTAATTTCACGAAATTTATAAAAAATACTTAAAGACTATTAGTCATTAAAACTAAAACACTATATTATCTTACATACAAGATTACGTACTAATGAACATTAATAATTATATAAAATATCCTTTTGCTTCTTGAAAGTGTTACCATTTGATATTTTTGGGGAATCCAATAAACATCAACTTGAGATATTGAGTTTTCTAATAAATAAATAATTGTTGGCGATGTGATAAATAAATTTAAAAGAGTGAAAAAAGTAAACGAAAATTCTAATTTTCAATGTGTAGAAAGTCCAGCATTACCTTTTGCTTTACATAATCAATTTAAAGTTCCCAATTTAAATGTATCATAAGAAATTATTAAAATAGAAAATAAAAGGAAAAATGTATCATATTAGACCACAATTAAACTTATCATACATATTTGAAAGACACAAAATATTACACAAAAATATTCAGTTTGTTTGGTTTCTTTTTAAAAATCAGCATACTAGAGTGTCAAGACCGGAATCTAGACCCCAGAAGAGATCGGCGTCGTTGACCTCTCAGAGGTCGCAGACAAGCCTACATACGTCATTCTTACTTCATATAGGTTAATTTTAGCGGAAAATTTAAACTTTTTGTCTTCTTACTTTATGCTAAACATTTTAAACTTAACATCATAGGCGTTCACAAATCAACCATCTAATATAGTGATAATCAAATGAAAGAAACATTTCATAATTCCCTTAAACATATTTTTGCCAACACGACACCAATACAAAGTATGAAATTAAAGTGAAAAGAAACACTAGTGGAACATGCTCCACTAGCTAAAGCCTACGTCTAAGCTAGATAATAACAGTAGGCATCCTCGAAAGCATGAGGGCCTACCAAGTCCGGATGAAAACTCCACGTACGGATAGCTGCAACGTCAACCTGTAAGCTCTAGCATCCACCTGTGCCTGCACCTGAAAATATAGAGTTGTATGGGACTAATACACACTTGTACTAAGTATGGGTATATGCAAGCACACACCAACGACATGCATGAGTAAGGATAGCTCTTTCCTAACAACATGATTATGGAAGTCAAGTCAGTGGACTTGCCAAATTGGAATTAGAAAAGTCAGTTAACTTACCAAAATTGGATTAGGAAAGTTAGTAAGCTTTCCAAATTTAGATTAGGAAAGTCATGCCATGAGAGTAACATGCATCACCATATTTATCATATTGCACACAACACATAACATCTTACACATAGCACACATCATATTGCATATAGCACATAACATATTACATATAGCACATATCATATGCCATGAGATCTTGGAATCATGGACATTACATTTAGACTTTCCAAAATGGGGGCTCAACATATGGGACCTCAACTAGGGAGTCTTCATTAACAAACACAGAGTCTGCTTCATTTATTTATATGTACTTCATTTCATTTCGTTCATAGGCTAGTGTGAACACCAGCTATACCTAGGATGTAGTTTAAGACTTTCATCAGGTTTGTTGTGCAATGATCAAGAATAACCTAGTGTCATTACTTGAGTCTAGCTCACCTCTTGACTATTTCTATCCTAACACCTTTGGTATCGTTCATTTCATTATGTGCATCATTGAGGCTGGCCTCATTTATTCATTGGGAACTTTAACTTTAATCGACATAGATCATGAAATCCAGTGTCTCTCCCACACCGAAAAGAGGTGGAATCACCGGCCAAAGTGACCCAAAACATGCTAGCGTAGATGGGAATTTAACCCCGCCAGATCCCTATATTGGCACTATAGGTTCGAAGACTAGGAGATATAAGGAGACCCATACCTGGCATGGCGGACAGTCTCATCTCATGAGAGTTACGTGAACCTCCGCCCTTCCCGAAAGAAGGCATCACCGCTCATAGCTAGTCTATCGGTGCTCAGTATAAAGTTCCATTACATTCAACTCATACGTCATGGAAGCTGACTTCTAGTATGAGGACATCATAGCTCAATAGATGATTTCTCATCTCATCATTAGTATTAAGTGTGTTAATCTCAATACTTTCATTAGAGTGTTCATAGAGACTGGTCTCTACATTAACTTTACACTCTCATATGTGAGTACGTTTTGGTAACATTTACTTAGGCTCATTTGAGATTGTTTACATCTTTTACATTAGCCTCATATCATGTTGTCAGCACATTCATTAACATTAGCACAATTGCTCTTCATAATTACTCACCCCATTTTACGTGAATGTTTATTTCATCATATGCCAATGCACTTAGTCATTTAGTGTATTTCACACTCGTACTTAACCCTTCTAGGGTTACTTCATTTCTTTACATAGATCTTACGTTCACTTATTCTTAAACGTATGCTAGACTTATGGGTCTATACATACTAGCCATGAGGCTTCATTCATAGTTCGTTAACTGACTCATATCTTTCTAAGATTATGTAGTACAAGACTTATGCATCTTGTATGTATGCCAAGATTTCGATTTTGATCTAAGTAGATGGCACTATTCTTGAACATTTAATTCACGTATGATTTATGCATCAATAAGGAAATTTGGGCAAGGGAACCCAAGTTCGCATCTCTTGGACAATACCTACATTTTTTCTTGACTTTATTTTTAGTCTTCATGACATTGAGACCCTAGATCGAGCCCCAACATCAACATTCTATCTTTATTTTTCTGTTTGGATTCAACTCTTATTTGGCCGAACAGTTGTGGGATCAAACCCCCACAACCCCTTTTTATTTTTCATTTAAAATTGTGTTGCCCAATTCGCCTAAACTAAGAGGTTGTGTGATGATTGTGATCAAACCCCCACAGCCTATCTTTATTCACTCTTTATTTTTCTAGTGACAGGGAGGTTGTGGGTTCGAACCCCCACAACCTCCTTATTTTGTTTTTACTTAAAAATTGACTTACTATGCGTTCGGCAGTGAGGTTGTGGGATCGGGCCCCCACAACCTCACTTTGTTCTCTAATTTATTTCGCCCCTTTCCCCTTTCCAGCCTTGAGGTCGTGGGTTCGATTCCCACGCCTCACACTTCCTTTCTTTTCTTCTTTCCCTTCATCTATTGCCTGGAGGTCGTGGGTTCGATTCACACGCCTCCCATATTATTTATTTGAATTTTTGCATTCTCCTTACTCACCTGTACACCCCATTTCGAATCCCCCCAACCCTATTTTTCTTTTTTTTTCTTGCGAAATTAAGGTTCCACACGGTGAGGTCACATGTTCAAATCCTGGTGGCCTCATCCCTTTTAAAACCAATTAAATTTCCAGATTACTCCTCTATTAGCCTAAACGAAACTTGTTGTTTTTGCTGGAAAATAAGTCATTTTCTTACCTTATTTTCACCAATATTTCCACTTGAAAACTTAGGAATAATCATGGATTATTTAACACCTTTTTGGGGTGTATTTCATGGATTCGTTTAACACATTCTTAGGTGTAGATGCATTGTTGTTTTAGCTGCAACTTTCCACTTAAAATCAGTCACATACACCTCATATGAACATCACGAATTACACATTTTTTGCACGTTAATTTCAGCCATCAAACTAACCATTTTAAGACTTCAAAACGGATAACAACAACACCAAATATTTACATATTGAACCACATCATTTTCGGTTGACATCATTGAACATGCTTGCTATTTCCAAACACAATCACAAAGAATATCATATTTCACACTTAGCTACCAGCAACCCTACCAACAACATAATTTCTAACCTAATTTAGATTGAAATCGGAAGGAGACTAGGGACAAGGAGTTCAACATTCAAGGGGACAACCCTAGTTTCATACGTTTGAATTTTGTAGAAAGAAACTTCTCTTGGATAAAGGATTCCAAGAGAGAAAATCCATAGCTTATTTTGACGTTCAAACCTTGAAGTTGCTTCCTAGACCCTCTCCATAAGTCACGCCCAAGCCAAGTTTTTAACACAAAGTTTTTGACGGGAAGACTCCTCTCTTTGCCTAACGTTTTTGGCTATATTTGAATAAGTTTTTTTAGCATGAAAAATTTTCAAGTGTTAAGAAAGCTTAGTTGCTGATCAGTTCTTGTATGCAGAGAGAACGTGAAAGAGCGGAGAAAACGTCAGAGAGATGAGCGTGAGTGAGAGTTAAAAGAGGTGAAGTAGTTTAGACTTAGTCAACTAGGAGACTTAGTCATAAAAACATATTAATTAATTAATAAATAATAATTAATAATAAAATCTGATTTTCCTTTTTAAATCAGCCATTAACTATTAATTTATTAAATTAATTCACCAATAAAAATATCACATTAAATCATTGCTCCCACCTAGGTTCGACCCCGGGTGGAGCAAGATTTAACTTCAAGAGCTCCATTTCGTCTCTCTCTCTCCCCAATTTGCCCCTCCAAATTATTAAATAAATAATTGATTATATATTAGGATAATTACGATACTACCCTTAGCCAGGAAAAAGACCATTTTACCCCTAGACTCTTCAAACCTAAGATTTCCTTTTTTTAAGTCCGGTAAAGACTCATTCGAGTAAATCTTCGTATTCGAGAGCCCTACATGGTTGGACCCAACCTTTCCAAGCTCAACTAACTCCCTAAGTTAGTTGGCTTGGCTGTAGCAAGGTTCCCGAGGTCTGGTTCTACGCGCATCAATCCGTGCGAACCCTAGTCTAATCATAGGCATTCTTGATACATTAGCATATATTATCTTATTCATTTTTAGGGTTGTTACATTATCCCCCCCCTTAGGAACATTCGTCCCCGAATGACACTTCTACTATCTAGCGTAATGACAGTCAGATCATAACATAATCATTATGCACAGTCAAGCAATAACAACAAAATATGGGGAGATAATGAAACTTAGACTTAAGAGTAGGAAGTCTAACCTCAAGAGCTGAAAAGATGAGGGTAACGGGGTCTCATGTCGGCCTCAACCTCCCACGTAGCACCCTCAACAAGATGATTTTTCCATAATACCTTCACTGTGGCAATCTCCTTGTTCCTCAGCTGCTTGATCTGTCTGTCTAAGATCTCTACAGTTACCTCCTCATAGGACAACTCTTCATCGACCCCCAAACCTTCCACAAGTAGAATCGATGTTGGATCACCTAGGCACTTCTTTAACATGGATACATGAAAGACTAGATGGACAGATGCTAGCTCCGCAGGCAATGCCAACTCATAGGTTACCTCACCCACACGCTGTAGGATCTCGTATGGCCCAACATACCTCGGACTCAACTTCCCCTTCCTGCCAAACCTCATCACCCCCTTCATAGGTGAGATTTTAAGATAGACCTGGTCACCAACATCAAACTCTAAGGGTCGTTTTCTGTTATCTGCATATGACTTCTGCCGACTGTAAGCAGTAGCCAACCTGTCTCTAATTACTCTGTCCTTCTCTAAGGCCTCATGAGTGATCTCTGGACCCAAAATGATGACTCTCCAACCTAGAACCACCCAACTGGAGATTTACACCTCCTACCATACAGTGGCTCAAACGGTGCCATCCCAATGCTGGAGTGATAGCTATTATTATACGAGAACTCTATCAAAGGCAAATGGTCATCCCAATTACCCCTGAAGTCAATCACACACGCCCTCAACATGTCCTCCAATGTCTGAATGGTGCGCTCATCTTCCCATCAGTCTGAGGAGGAAAGACAGTACTATGCTTTACCTGCGTGCCCAAGCTTTTCTGGAAAGATCTCCAGATATGTGAAGTATACTGAGATCCTCTATCTGAAATGATAGATAGAGGGATCCCATGCCATCTCACAATCTCATCTATGTAGAGTCTCGCATAGTCCTTGGCTCTGTAAGTAGACTTCGCAGGGATAAAGTGGGAAGACTTAGTCAATCTGTCCACAATAACCCATATGAAGTCATGCTGTCTCTTAGTCCTCGGAAGACCAACCACGAAGTCCATATTAATGGCCTCCCACTTCCAAGTCAGAATCTCAATAATCTGAGTAAGACCGCCAGGCTTAAGATGTTCTGCCTTAACCTGCTGACAATTAGGACACTTGGCCACATATTCTGCAATGTCCTTCTTCATGCCATCTCACCAATAAATCTGCTTAAGATCATGATACATCTTGGTGGAACCTGGATGTATGGAATATCTGGAACCACGGGCCTCTGCAACAATCTTGGTCCGCAAATCATCCACATCTGGTACACACAGCCTGTCTTGATACCTAAGTACGTCATCACCTCCCAAAGCGACAGACTCATTCATCTTTATCAACATTGAGTCCTTCAGCTCCATCAACATAGGATCGAGATGCTGACCCTGCTTGACTTCAACTACCAAGGATGATTCAAAACTAGGATGAACTGAAACACCCCCACTAGTAGAGTCAACCAATCGCACACCTAATCTGTCCAGTCTGTGTACATCTTTCGCTAACTCCTTCTTTTCATCCTCAATGTGGGTTTTACTTCCCATGCTCATCCTGCTCAAAGTATCGGCTACAATATTAGCCTTACATGGATGGTAGTGAAAATTCATGTCATAATCCTTCAACAACTCCAACCATCTCCGCTGACGTAGATTCAACTCCCTCTGTGTGAACACGTACTGGAGACTCTTGTGGTCTGTGAACACATCCACATGCACTCTATACAAATAGTGCCTGCACAGTTTCAGTGCAAACACCACAACTTCCAACTCCAGGTCATGAGTGGGATATTATTTTTATAAACCTTGAGCTGTCTCGACGCATAAGCTATCACCTTACCAGTCTGCATAAGAACACAACCCAAACCAACCCTAGATGCATCACAATAAATAGTGTAATTCTCACCACACTTGGGCAAAGTAAGCACCGGGGTTGAAGTGAGTCTGTCCTTGAGCTCCTAGAAACTCTTCTCACAAGCCTCCGTCCATTCAAACTTGGCCTTCTTCTTAGTCAGAGCTGTCAGTGGGGCAGCAATGGAAGAAAAGCCCTCCATGAACCTGCGGTAGTAACCAGCCAATCCCAAGAAGCTACGGATATCTGTGGGAGTAAGAGGTCTTGGCCAGTTCTTAACAACCTCAGTCTTCTTGGGGTCCACCTTTACACCTTGATCGGACACAACATGACCCAGGAAGGTCACTGATCTAAGCCAAAATTCACACATGCTGAGTTTGGCGTACAACTGATGTTGTCTAAGTACCTGCAAGGTTAGTCTCAAATGTTGTTCATGCTCTTCCTTGGTCCTAGAGTAGATGAGAATGTCATCAATGAATACTATGACGAAAGAGTCAAGGTATTCACGGAAGATCCTGTTCATGAGATCCATAAATGCAGCAGGTGCATTTGTGAGACCAAATGACATAACCAAGAACTCATAATGACCATAACGGGTACAAAAGGCTATATTTGGTATATCTCCATCCCTAACCCTGAGCTGATGGTACCCAGAACGAAGATCAATCTTAGAGAAGAACCTGGACCCTTGGAGTTGATCAAACAAATCATCTATTATGCGAAGTGGATACTTATTATTATAGTGACTTTGTTGAGCTGCCGATAATCGATACACATTCTAAGGGTTCCATCCTTCTTTTTCACAAACGACACTGGAGCGCCTCAAGGAGATATGCTCGGCTGAATGAAACCCTTATCAGTTAGATCTTTTAACTGCAGCTTCAACTCTTTGAGTTCAGCTGGAGCCATTCTGTAGGGAGGAATCGAAATTGGTTTAGTATCGGGTTCTAAGTCGATACCAAAGTCAATCTCTTGAGGAGGAGGGACTCCAGGCAAATCATCAAGAAATATATCTAGGAACTCAATCACAACAGGCACTGAGTCTATGGAAGGAATGTCATGATCCAAATCATTAACACTCACAATATGACATAATAACCTCTTGGACATCATTTTATTGGCCTTAAGGTTCGAAATCAAGGGATTAGGATTACTCAAGATGTACGCCTCCCAGACTAGTTCCTCTCAATTAGGGAAACAAAATCTCACCACTCTAATACGACAATCCAAACAAGCATAACAACTGTGAAGCCAGTCCATGCCAAGGATAACATCAAAATCATGCATGGGTAACTCAACCAAGTCTGCACACAAGGTCTTACCACTTACAACTATTGGGCAATCTGTATACTCTATCAATTCTTACATTTTCTCCTAAAGGTGTACTAACCACTGTAGGATCATGCAGAACTTCAGGAAATATTTCAAAAGTGAGAGCAAGTAAATGAGTTACAAAGGAAAGCATAGACCCTTGATCAAGTAAAGCATAAACAGAAGTTGAGAATACTTGCAGCATACCTATGACCACATCAGCGGACTTCTCCTGCTCCTCCCATCCCTTTAGGGCATAGAACTTGTTCCTCTTAGGAGGCTCGGTTGCTGCTGCACCCTGTGGATTAGTCCTAGGCAGAGCATTACCTCCAGCCTAACCTCTTTTCTGTAGGCAATCTCTTACCATATGCCCACTCTTACCGTAACCAAAACAGGCATTAGTGCCCTGTCT
This sequence comes from Solanum pennellii, assembly GCF_001406875.1. NCBI lineage: Eukaryota > Viridiplantae > Streptophyta > Magnoliopsida > Solanales > Solanaceae > Solanum > Solanum pennellii. Next base: position 33,095,311 of record NC_028642.1, on the reverse strand, counting down.
GCACTCTCCACTGTGAGCACGGCCACACTTAGCACAGTTCTTTTTGGGACGCTGCATCTCATCTCCATTGCCCTTCTTGGGCTCAGGTCTGCGTCCTCTAAGTGTTGTACTCCTCTAGGAATTAGAATTCCCAGAACTCTGCTGCCCCTTCTTGGATCTGGGCTGCTCACGAATGCCAATTGTTTCTATGGCCTCCATGGCTGGGACCTGCCTGATCTTGAGGCTTCGGTCTCCTAGCATCACGAACGCCCCTCTTTTTGCGGCTGTACTCTACCTGTTGGACATTCACCATCAACCTGTAGAGGTCCATGTTCTCATAGAGCATCACAGACCGACACTCCTCCTCTAGATCTCCGTTGATTCTTGTGAGGAACCTGCTCATCTTATCCCTGCTGTTAGATACAAGGGAAGTAGTATACCTGGATAATTTAACAAACTTCAGTACTCATCTCATCTTTGTTGTTAGATTCTAACGAAAATAGTATACCTGGATATTTTGACACACTTCAGGGAATACTCCCTGACTGTCATTGATCCCTGCTTAAGGTTGATAAACTCCTTAACCTTCGCCTCCCTCATCTCCCTGGGAAAGAATCTCTGCAGGAAGGCTGTCTTAAACATCTCCCAAGTGACCGAAACTCTGCTCAAATCTCGGTTTTCCTGCCATATCCTGCACCAAGTCTGTGCAACATCCTTGAGCTGATAGGAAGCCAACTCTGCTTTCTCAGTATCTGTGGCTCCCATAGCCACCAAAATCTTATGCACCTCGTCCACAAGCTCCTGGGGGTCCTCTGAAGTCTTAGACCCTGTGAAAATAGGAGGGTTCATCCTCGTGAAGTCTATCAGCCTATCAGTCATGCTACGCACTGGTGGGTTCTCCCTCTCTACATTCTGCCGGTTGACCTGGGCAGTCATGGCCTGGGCCAACATAGTGATGACCTGTGCCATTTGGGCCAGAGATGTCCGCACCTCCGCATTGGTCAACCCAGCTGGGTTAACCGGCATAGACATTCCTTCAGCTGGAGCTTGGGGTGGAACGTGATTGCCCCCAGCAGCTGCACCTCTTCTCCTCTGACCAACGTTCCTCCTAGTATTCATTCTCTGAAAAGAATAAGAATTGATGTTAGACACGCTCATAACCCCAAGAAATCAGACATTAGAAAAAGCATGATAAGATCAGAAGAAGGGAAATTTTCGTACGCATCATGCAGTCTCTAATCCAAGATAGTTGTGCAATTCACTACCATGACTTAGAAACTACTCAATGTGGTTGATGTGAACTTATTATCCTCGGAATTTAACCTAGTGCTCTGATACCAACTTTGTCACGATCGAAATCTAGACCCAGACGAGACCGGCGTCGTTGACCTCTCAGAGGTCGCAGATAAGCCTATATACGTCATTCTTACTTCATCTAGGTTAATTTTAGCAAAAAATTTGAACTTTTTGTCTTCTTACTTCATGCTAAACATTTTAAACTTAACCTCATAGACGTTCACAAATCAACCATCTAATATAGTGATAATCAAATGAAAGAAACAGTTCATAATTTCCTTAAACGTATTTTTGCCAAAATTGCACCAATACAACGTATGAAATGAAAGTGGAAAGAAACACTAGTGGAAATGCTCCACTAGCTAAAGCCTATGTCTAAGCTAGATAATAACGGTAGGCATCCTCGAAAGCATGAGGGCCTACCAAGTCCGGATGAAAGCTCCACGTCCGGATAGCTGCAACGTCAACCTGTAAGCTCTAGCGTCCACCTGTGCCTGCACCTAAAAATATAGAGTTGTATGGGATTAGTACACACTTGTACTAAGTATGGGTATATGCAAGCACACACCAAGGACATGCATGATTAAGAAGAGCTCTCTCCTAACGATATGAATTATGGAAAGTCAAGTCAGTGGACTTGCCAAATTGGGATTAGGAAAGTCAGTGAACTTTCCAAAATTGGATTAGGAAAGTCAATGAGCTTTTCAAATTTGGATTAGGAAAGTCATGCCATGAGAGTAACATGCATCATCATATTTTTCATATTGGACACAACACATAACATCTTACACATAGCACACATCATATTGCATATAACACATAACATCTTGCACATAGCACATATCATATGCCATGAGACCTTGGAATCATGGACTTTACATTTAGACTTTTCAAAATGGAGGCTCAACATATGGGACCTCAACTAGGGAGTCTTCATTAACAAACACAGAGTCTGCTTCATTCATTCATATGTACTTCATTTCATTTTGTACATAGGCTAGTGTGAACACCAGCTATACCTAGGATGTAGTTTAAGACTTTCATCGGGTTTGCTGTGCAGTGATCAAGAATAACCTAGTGTCATTACTTGAGTCTAGCTCACCTCTTGACTATCCTATCCTAACACCTTTGGTATCGTTCATTTCATTATGTGCATCATTGAGGCTGGCCTCATTCATTCATTGGGAACTTTAACATTAACCGACATAGATCATGTGAGCATCATGAAATCCAGTGTCTGCCCCACACCGGAAAGAGGTGGTCACCGGCTGAAGTGACCCAAAACATGCTAGCGTACATGGGAATTTAACCCCGCCAGATCCCTATATTGGCAGTATAGGTTCGTAGACTAGACGATATAAGGAGACCCATACCCGGCATGCCGTACAGTCTCATCTCATGAGAGTTACGTGAACCTCTGTCCTTCTCGAAAGAAGGCATCACCGCTCATAGCTAGTCTATCGGTGCTCAGTATAAAGTTCCATTACATTCAACTCATACGTAATGGAAGCTGGCTTCTAGTATGAGGACATCATAACTCAATATATGATTTCTCATCTCATCATTAGTATTAAGTGTGTTAATCTCAATACTTTCATTAGAGTGTTCATAGAGACTGGTCTCTTCATTAACTTTACACTCTCATATATGAGTACGTTTTTGTAACATTTACTTAGGCTCATTTGAGATTGTTCTCATCTTTTACATTAGCCTCATATCATGTTGTCAGCACATTCATTAACATTAGCACAATTGCTCTTCATAATTACTCACCCCATATTACGTGAATGTTCATTTCATCATATGCCAATGCACTTAGTCATTTAGTGTGTTTCACACTCGTACTTAACCCTTCTAGGGTTACTTCATTTCTTTACATAGATCTTACGTTCACTTATTCTTAAACGTATGCTAGACTTATGGGTCTATACATACTAGCCATGTGGCTTCATTCATAGTTCAATAACTGACTCATATCATTCTAAGATTATGTAGTACAAGACTTATGCATCTTGTATGTATGCCAAGATTTTGATTTCAATCTAAGTAGATGTCACTATTCTTGAACATTTAATTCACGTATGATTTATGCATCAATACGGAAATTTGGGCAAGGGAACCCAAGTTCGAATCCCTTGGACAATACCTACATTTTTCCTTGACTTTATTTTTTAGTCTTCATGACATTGGGACCCTAGATCGAGCCCCAACATCAACATTCTATCTTTATTTTTCTCTTTGGATTCTCCTCTTATTTGGCCGAACGGTTGTGGAATCGAACCCCCACAACCCCTTTTTATTTTTCATTTAAAATTGTGTTGCCCAATTCGCCTAGACTAAGAGGTTGTGTGATCAAATCGCCACAGCCTCTCTTTATTCACTCTTTATTTCGTTAGTGATAGGGAGGTTGTGGTTTCGAACCCCCATAGCCTCCTTATTACATTTTTACTTAAAAATTGACTTACTATGCGTTTGGCAGTGAGGTTATGGGATCGATCCCCCATAGCCTCACTTTATTCTCTTATTTATTTCGCCCCTTTCCCCTTTCCAGCCTTGAGGTCATGGGTTCGATTCCCACGCCTCACACTTCCTTTATTTTATTTTTCTTTCCCTTCATTTGTTGCCTGGAGGTCGTGGGTTCGATTCCCACGCCTCCCATATTATTTATTTAAATTTTTGCATTCTCCTTACTCGCCTGTACACCCCATTTCGAATCCCCCCAACCCTTTTTTTCTTTTTTTATTTCTTGCGAAATTAAGGTTCCACACGGGTGAGGTCACATGTTCGAATCCTGGTGGCCTCATTCCTTTTAAAACCAATTAAATATCCAGATTACTTCTCTATACTTTAGCCTAAACGAAACATGTTGTTTTTGCTGGAAAATTAGTCGTTTTCTTACCTTATTTTCACCAATATTTCCATTTGAAAACTTAGGAAAAGTCATGGATCATTTAACACCTTATTAGGGTGTACTTCATGGATTTGTTTAACACATTCTTAGGTGTAGATGCATTATTCTTTTAGATGCAACTTTCCACTTAAAATAAGTTACATACACCTCATATGAACATCACGAATTACACATTTTATGCACGTTAATTTCAGCCATCAAACTAACCATTTTAAGACTTCAAAACGGATAACAACAACACCAAACATTTACATATTGCACCACATCATTTTCGGTTGACATCATTGAACATGCTTGCTATTTCCAAACACAATCACAAAGAATATCATATTTCACACTTATCTACCAGCAACCATACCAACAACATGATTTCTAACCTAATTTAGACTTAAATCGGAAGGAGACTAGGGACAAGGAGTTCAACATTCAAGGGGACAACCCTAAATTCATACGTTTGAATTTTGTAGAAAGAAATTTCTCTTGGATAAAGAATTCCAAGAGAGAAAACACATACCTTATTTTGACATTCAAACCTTGAAGTTGCTTCCTAGACCCTCTCCAAAACTCACGCCCAAGCCAAGTTTTTAACACAAAGTTTTTGATGGAAAGACTCCTCTCTTTGCCTAACGTTTTGACTATATTTGAATAAGTTTTTTAACGTGAAAGTTCTTCAAGTGTTAAGAAAGCTTAGTTGCTGATCAGTTCTTGTATTTTTTTAGCAGAGAGAACGTGAAAGAGCGGAGAAAACGTCAGAGAGATGAGTGAGAGAGAGAGTTAAAAGAGGTGAAGTAGTTTAGACTTAGTCAACAAGGAGACTTAGTCATAAAAACATATTAATTAATTAATAAATAATAATTAATAATAAAATCTTATTTTCCTTTTTAAATCAGCCATTAATTATTAATTTATTCAATTAATTCACCAATAAAAATATCACTTTAAATCATTGCTCCCACCTAGGTTCGACCCCGGGAGGAGCAAGATTTAACTTCAAGAGCTCCATTTCGTCTCTCTCTCCCCAATTTGCCCCTCCAAATTATTAAATAAATAATTGATTATATATTTAGGATAATTACGATACTACCCATAGCCAGGAAAAAGACCATTTTACCCCTAGACCCTTCAAACCTAAGATTTCCTCTTTTTAAGTCTGGTAAAGACTCATTCGGGTAAATCTTCGTATTCGAGAGCCCTACATGGTTGGACCCAACCTTTCCAACCTCAACTAACTCCCCAAGTTAGTTGGCTTGGCTGTAGCAAGGTTCCTGAGGTCTGTTTCTACGCACATCAATCCGTGCGAACCCTGGTCTAATCGTAGGCATTTTTGACACATTAGCATTTATTATCTTATTCATTTTTTGGGTTGTTACATAGAGTGATGAATTTCAATTTGAAACTACATTTCTATTCCAATCGCATTGTCGAGAAACATATCTATTACTTTATGAAAAGTATTTACAACTTGCAGTAAACTTGAAAAATTCATCCATACTTTATATTGAAAATGAATAGTTAATTTATGGTAGCTATCTATGTCATTAGGATTAAAATAGGCTTTAAACTACTCATATTCCTCTATAGGTCATCCGACACAACATCCTTGAAGCAATGTCAAAAGTTTATTCAATTTTGTCTTCTTTTATTGGTTTACTTCGCACATCAATGTACGATAAGGTTTTTAAAGTCTCTATGTCATTACAATAACATACCACATTCGAATTTTGTCTTCAAGAGATGGTAATATAGATCTTTAAGGGATTTTTTACTGTACCTTCAACAATTACTATAGGGAAAATTTGGGTGAATATTCAATTAATTGTACTAACAAATACTTATAATAATAACTTTGCAGAACATAAACAATAAAATTTAGAGCATGTACTCAGAAACATCAATTAATAACATAAGCATAAATTAATGACTGTAAAAACATATCACTATCGGAGACGCCCGTATAGTCGAGGCACTAGCCCCTTCGCCAACCCCTCTGACGCCCACACCCAAGTGAAGAACATGAGGGCCTTTACGGTCCATGGTTTTCATGACGACTCGTGGGAGCGTCTGTGAGGATTAACCAGTCGACCCCCAGGTCTAAGTAGAGACCAAATACACCTTCACGATTCGTGTTCCTTCACACAGGCCGTGGGAGGGTCCGTGGAAGGTTAGGCAACAACCCTCCCTAGTCGGCCCCCAGACTCCCAAACCAAGTGAAGACCATAGATACGTTCTCGATTCGTGGTCCTTCTCACGGTCTGTGGGAGGGATCATGGTCCAGACCTCCAAGATTTAAGTACCAAGTCCAGACCATGACCCACTTCACGGTCCATGGTCCCTTTCACGGTCTATGAAGGTGGTCGTAGTCAGCCCATTTGCAGCTTTAAGTTAGGGTTATTTCAATCTTTTCCTATTTTTCTAGACTTTTAAACCTCGTCATTTTTAGACTACAAAAAAACTAGAACTCACCTAAGTCAAATAATTAATCAAAATTACAGAAATTAGAGGTTCAGAGGAGAAAAGAGGTCAAGAACCCTAGTTCAAGAATGCAACAAGATTTCATCCATTCCAGCCCCAAAATTGAAGGTTTCTCCGTGGAATCCATCACCAGGTATGTGGGATTTCACTAGTGATTCATTTCATCCATTTGGTCCTTAGAATTCAGTCAGTTTCTTGATTCCCTTATGATGAATAGACCTAGGGTCTTAGAATTTCAGCAGTTTATCATGAAGTACTTATGTATAGGTTCCAAATCAGATTATTATGTTGTTACTTAGTCTATTGCATAAATTTCAGAACCCGAGTTTTGTATTTCTTTAGTTCTTGAATTACACATTCTAGGTCAAGTTTTTCAATTATACATGCCTCAATTATTAATGCATCATTATCAGATTAATTATTGCACCCTCAGTTTGCATATCAAGTTTTGAGATATGTAGTAGTACATAAATTCACTCAAAATATGTTAATCAAGTAATCTATTGGGAGTAGCATAATATTGAGTGGACTAGGTTTCAGCATACCCAAACAGTCCAAGAAGTACTAGCCACGTAGGTTGTATGTCCCCTATGTGGGCATCATTTTAATGATCACGCTATTATGTCTCTACACCTTTGGCTGGGTATATTGGGTCCTCTCGATGAGGCGTGTACATCGGAATCCACATTTAGCTCATGTGGTTTTATTATCTGTTATTAATAACTCCCACAGTTCATTCAGACTCCATTTCATTAACGACATGTCAATATAGTCAATATTTAATCTCAAAATGTCATCATTTGGTCATTGCATTCAGTTAGATCAGTATTCAATATCTATATCTTGTTTAGATTATACTCTTGCTTTATTGCTTGTTCAATTATATGTTTATTTACGCGTTACTTTATCCTGCATGCAAGTACGTTTCAAGTACTGGTGCATACTCTGCGCTATATCTTCTTGTGATGTAAGATCATGTTCTCAGCTTCTAAATCACACTTATATTGGTTCTTGATCACCAGTTCAGCAATATCAGTGGTGAGTCGTCACTCTTCGAGGATTAATGACATGTTTATCTTTATTGCTTTTAGTCCTTAGTTTCAGTTTTTCTAGATTTAGTTGGGGCATGTCCCAATATTTCTAGTCAGTAGCGACTTATTCAAGATATAGTTAGATTCAGCTTAGTATTTGAGTTTGATATTTCTCTTGTATTAAACTCTCAGATTTGATATTAAATTTTTAGTATATGGGTATTCCCCATTATTTTCAGTATCTCTTATTATTTAGCTTGCTTACATTTTTTGCTCACAATTCTTTAGTATGCTCATGATTATGCCAGTAGGGTTAGCTTGGGGTCACTTGTAATTCTAGGTCCCATATCCGTGTCTTGGGATAGCTCAGGGCATGACAAACTTGGTATCAGAGCCCTAGGCTTAAGTGTCCTAGCATGTATAAGAAGTTGCACTAGGTAGAGTCCTTTTTCATGGGTGTATAGTGCGCACCACATCTAATGAGAGGGAGACTTCAAACTGTTTAAGGAAAAATCTTCATTTTCTTGTTACTCTTATCGTGTGTAAGGTGTGATCTAATTCCATTATTATTTGACAATTTACGTTTCAATGATTATGCCTCCTCGTAGATCTAATGCCAGGAATGCAAATACAACTCCTCTTGTCCATACTAAGAAGCATCGAATGTAGAGTTTCGGAACGCCATTCACATGCAATCTTAGAGTGTGGCCAACCCGAACAATCAGCGGGCTCTAGTTCCGAAAAAATGCTAATGCTGGGTCAGCTGCTGTTAGAGTTCGAGATTTTGTTAGTATGTATCCACAAGAGTTCTTAGGATTGCAAGTTGAAGAAGAACCGCAAAACTTTATTGATGAGGTCAAGAAGATCTTTGAAGTGATGCAGGTAACTTGAAATAATTGGGTTAAGTTGGCATCTTACCAGCTTAAGGATGTTGCTCATAACCTATCACTTGGGATTTCTTTAGTGAAACCTTTTTGGATAGATTTTTCCTAAGAGAGTTAAGAGAGGCAAAAACTCAGGAATTTATGAACTTCACGAATTTATGAACTTAAGGCAAGGTAGCATGATGGTCCAAGAGTATGGGCTCAAGTTTACCCAACTCTACAGGTATGCTCTTCATATGGTTGCTGATTCCAGGGCTCAGCTAAATATGTTTCTTTACGGAGTGTCAGACTTGGTGCATACAGAGTGGGAAACATCTCTAGGCTCATGACTCATGCACAACAGGTTGAGGGTGATAAGCTTAGGGGACAGGCTAAGGAGAATAAGAAGGCTAGGACTGGAAACTAAGAATATTCTCAATAGAACCCGGTTGGTGAAAATTGCTAGGGTCAGCGGAGATTTTCAACTCCAGCACCCTCATCAACTAGTGTTCCATCCTCCAAGTTCAAACAAGATCATAAAGGTAGGGCATCATGATCTAAGTCTTAGGGAAGTGTTTGGGGTACCAAAAGCTACCCAACTTGCCCTAAGTATGGTAAGAACCACCTTGCATTAAAAAAAGGATGCTTTGGATGTGGTCAGTCTGGTCACAGGTTGAGGGATTATCCTTCTAAACAGGGTCAAGAAGGAAATGCCAGTAAAGCTCGGTCCACGACTTTAGCATCACCAACAAATCACTTGACTCAACAGGATAACTCATCTAGTACAGGTGGCAGACAACACCAAAACAGGATTTATGCTCTTCTAGCTTGATAAGATCAAGAAGATTCCCCTGATGTAGTAACTGGTACATGCATACTTATGCATTATTGGATTAATGGTCTACTCTCTCCTTCGTAACTCCTTATATAGAAGTCAAGTTTGATAATAGTCCAGAAACCCTTTGAGAACCTTTCTTAGTCTCTACTCCACTCAATGATCCAAATAACCTTTCTCGGTCTCTACTCCAGTCAGTGACCCAATTATTCCTGAATGGGTATATAGAAATTGGCCTGTCACATTCGCCTAGAAAGTCACCCAAAAAAATCTTGTAGAGTTAGAAATGGTAGACTTTGATGTCATTCTAGTCATGAATTGATTACATTCTTGCTATTCCTCAGTCTATTGTATAAAAAACCTAAAAATGGATATGCTAACTAATGCTTAATGTGTCTAGAATGCCTACGGTTAGACCGGGTTCACACGGATTGATGCGCGTAGAACCAGACCTCTGAACCTTTGCAACAACCAAAACAACTAACTTGGTGAGTTAGTTGAGCTAGGAAAGGTTGGGTCCATCCATGTAGGGCACCTGAATATGAAGGTTTACCCGGATGAGTCTTTACCGGACCTAAAAAGGGGAAATCTTAAGTTTGGAGGGTCTAGGGGTAAAATGGTCTTTTTCCAGGCTGAGGGTAGTATCGTAATTACCCTAAATATTTATTCAATTATTTAATTAATATGGTGGAGGGGCAATTCGGGTAGAGAGGGCCGAAATTGACCCTTTGAGCGAAATCTTGCTCCACCCTGGTTCGAGCCTTGGTGGGAGCAATGATTTAATTAATTTATTATATTTAGTGAATTAATTAAATTAATTAATATTGGAACTACTGATTTAATTAAAGGAGAATCAGTTTTTAATAAAAAAAGATAATAATAATAATAATAATATTAATAAATAATGAGGAGTTATACATTGACTAAGTCTCCACCTAACTCTCCTACTCCCAATCCACTCAAACTGACGTTTCACTATACTCTCATCTCACTTGAACATATGATTTTTCTCTAAAAGAATAGAAAAACAAAATATAAAGTTCATCAAGAACTTGTACGCTAAAAAAAACACTCAAAAGAAAATTTAGTCTAAGAACATAAAGCAAAACAAAGTTCTTGATGGGATTGTGGTTGAAGTTTCGGTGGTGAGGCTTGGTTTCATGGTAAATTGGCCACATTTAAACATGTTTTTAACGACATTAAGGTATGCGTTTTCTTCTCTCTTGGTCCCTTTCCCAAGAGACCCCTAAGTTCAGCTTAATTCCAGTAAAAAAGAAAACTAAGGTTATCCCATTGCATGCCCCTGTCATTAGATCCTTTGAAAGATTTAAAGTATGCGTTGGTATGACTTATGGTAGATGATTTTAGGGCTGGTTGTTATCACGTTTTTGAATGTGTATTCCGAAATTATGTGAGAAATGAAAGATGTGTTTCGAAAAAGTGAATTACGTTAACTTGATTGTGCATGTGTGTGCCGTGAGTTAGCCATGGTTTGAAGCCTGGATTTTTACATTTTAAAATGTTGTATTTTACATATATGAATATATTAAAAACGTGATGTTCATATGAGTTCAAAGTTGATGAATTGAATGATAATTCTTGATTGAAAGTAGCCTTGAAAATGCACCTAAAGATCTCCCTAAAAACTACTCGAAATGTCTTCATGTTTAACGTGAAAGAGGGTGAGAAAATGGACTGCAAAAAGGTTATTAAATTCTCAAAAATAACCATGAAAACTCACCTAAAAATGCCCTAGATGTTACCCGAAAATTTATCCTAAATCCAACATCTAAACGTTGAGGAAACGGAATGCAAAGAGGGTGAACAAATTTCCAGCATTTTGGAAGTTTGTTTTTGGGCAGCTTACTGCCAAAAAAAAATCACATTCTAAAATACTTTTTTAAATGCTGGAGGTCAGTGGGGATTGAACCCAAGACCTCACCATATACATGTCATAAAAAAATTAAATAATAAAATGTGTTAAGGGGTATTCAAAATGGGGTAAATCTCAAGTGAAAAGTTAGGGGGAAATGAAAGAAAATGAAGTGAGGCGTGTGGGGTTCGAACCCACAACCTCTTGGACGAATGAAGGATAGAGGAGAAGAATGAAATAAATAAATAATAAAAGTGAGGTATGTGGGATAGAACCCACAACCTCTTGGCAGAATGTGAAGGTAAGGAGAAAATGTAAATTAAAATAAGGTGAGGCTGTGGGGATTCGAACCCACAACCTCTTGGAAGATGAGAGAGTTAGGAGAAAAATAAAGGAGAAAAAAATAGATGTGGTGAGTGAGAATTGAACCCACAACTTCTGGAATAGATGAGACAGAAAGGACAAAAATAAAGGAGGAAAAATAGATGTAGTGAGTGGGGATTAAACCCACAACCTCTTGAATAGATTAGAGAGTTAGAAGAAAAATAAAGGAGGAAAAATAAATTTAGTGAGTGGGTATTGAACCCACAACCTCTTGGATAAGTGAGAAAGTTAAGAGTTAAATCAAAAGAAAAAGAATGAGCTTTTAGGGGATTGATCCCACAACCTCCTTGCCTTAAACGAAAAAGATAGGAGAAAAAGAAAGGAAAATATTATGGGAGTGATGGATATCGAACTAGGGTCCCCCAAATCTAAAAAATGCAATGATCAAGTTTACAATAAGCTTAAGTGTTACTCAAGGGATTCGAAATCGGGTTCCCTTGCCCAATTCCGTATTGACACATAAGTCTTACGTGATTAAATACTTAATGAATGCTGCCCATAAGAATCAAATTGAGACCTTCGCATACTTACTAGATGCATAAGTCTTGTACCACATAATCTTGGGCAATATGAATCGCTTAAATGAACAATATGAAGCCTCATGCCTTGTGTGTGTGGACTCATAAGTCCAGCATACGTTATATAGAAAGTGAACCTAAGATTTTGTCTGATGAATGATGAGACCCCAGAAGGGTTAAGTAAGAGTGTGAAACACACTAAAAGGACAAGTGCATTGGCATTTGATGAAAAGAACATTCACGTAAAGCGGTGAGTACTTATGAAGAGTTAATGTGCTAAAGTTAAAGAATGTGGTGACAACACGATAAGAGGCTAAGGTGCAAGGAGAGAGGAATCTCAAATGAGCCTAAGTAAATGTTACCAAGACGTACTCACATATAAGAGTATAAAGTTAATTAAGAGACCAGTCTCTATGAACACTCTAATGAAAGTATTGAAGTTAATTCATACTGAATACTAATGATGAGATGAGAAATCATCTAATGAGCTATGATGTCCTCATACTATAAGTCAACTTGTATGATGTATGAGTTGAATGTAATGGAACTTTATACTAAGCACCGATAGGCTAGCTATGAGTGGTGATGCCTTCCTTTGGGAAGGGCAGAGGTTCACGTAAATCTCATGAGATGAGACAGTCCGGCATGCCAGTTTTGGGTCTCCTTATATATCCTAGTCTTTGAACCTATATTGCCAATATAGGGATCTAGCAGAGTTCGACTTTCTATATACGCTAGCATGTTCGGGTCACTTTTGCCGGTGATTCCACCTCTTTTCGGTGTGGGGTAGACACTGGATTTCATGATGCTCACATGATCTATGTCGGTTAATGTTAAAGTTCCCAAAGAAAGAACGAGGCCAGCCTCAGAGAATACACATAATCAAAATGAACGATACCAAAGTTGTTAGGATAGGATAATCAAGAGGTGAGCTAGACTTAAGTAATGACACTAGGTTATTCTTTGTCATTGTACAACAAACCCGATGAGAGTCTTAAACTGCATCCTAGGTATGACTGGTAGTTGAACTAGCATATGAAAGAATAAAATGAAGTGCGTATGAATGAATGAAGTAGACTCTGTGTTTGCTAAGAAGGCTTCCTAGTTGAGGTCCCATATATTGAGCCCTCATTTTGGGAAGTCTTATTGTCAAGTTCATGATTCCAAGGTCTCATAGCATATGAAAGAATGATATGAACTATGTGATATGATATGTGCAATATGTTATGTGTTGTTTGCAAAATGATAAGTATGACGACGCAGGTTACTCTCATGGCATGACTTTCCTAATCCGAATTTGGCAAGTCCACTGACTTGACTTTCCATAATTCATATCGTTAGGAGAGAGCTCTTCTTAATCATGCATGTCCTTGGTGTGTGCTTGCATATACCCATACTTAGTACAAGTGTGTACTAATCCCATACAACTCTATACTTTTAGGTGCAGGCAACGGCGAATGCTAGAGCTTACGATACGACGCTGCAACTATCCGGACGTGGAGTATTAATCTGGACTTGGTAGGCCCTCATGCTTTCATGGATGTAGGTTTTAGCTAGTGGACTATGTTCCACTAGTGTTTCTTTCCCATATTATCTCATACATTGTATTGGTGCCGTTTTGGCAAGTTTACATTTAGTCCATTATTGAACTATTTCTTTCATTTGATGATCTTAATATTAGATGGTTGATTGTGAACGCCTATGATGTTAATTAGAATATGTTTCATATGAAGTAAGTAAAAAAAATTCAAATTTTCTGCTAAAATTAACCTAGATGAAGTAACAATGACGTAAGTAGGCTTGTCTGCGAACTCTGTGAGGTCAACGATGCCGATCTCATCTGGGTCATGAAATATTGTAGAACTAGGATTTTCCGTTTTCAATTTCTGGACTAACTAATCTTAGAATGCAAGGGTAGTAGCTTAGCGCCTATGGCTCGATTCATTTCTTGCCTTAAAGCTAGAAAAATGATTTCTAAGGGTTGTCTCTATCATCTAGTTAGGGTCAAGGATTCAATATCCAAAATCAAAACTCTTGAGTCACTTCTAGTGGTTTATTAGTTTCCAGAAGATCTTCCTGGAGTTTCTCTCGAAAGGGAAATGAATTTCGGAATTGGTGTCCTTTTGGACACCAAACCTACTTTTATTCCTCCTTAAAGAATGGCTCCAGCAGAGCTTAAGGAATTGAAAGAGAAATTGAAAAACCTTCTATATAAGAGCTTCATAAGACCTAGTATTTCTTTATGCAGTGCACCAATATTGTTCGTGAAGAAGAAATATGGTTTTCTCCGAATGTACATTGACTATAGGCAGTTGAACAAGGTCACAATCAAGAATAAGTATCCATCCCTAGGATTGATGACTTGTTTGACCAACTTTAGGGTGCTAGCAATTTCTCAAAGATAGACCTCAGATCAGGTTATCATTATCTCAAAGTCAATGATAGGTACATTCCGAAGACAACCTTCAAAACACGATATGGTCATTATGAATTTGTAGTAATGTTATTTGGACCAACCAATGCTCCTGCAACTTTCATGGATCTGATGAACAGAGTGTGCAAGCAGTATTTGGACTTGTTCATTATCGTCTTTATTGATGATATCGTCATTTACTCTAAAAATGAGGAAGAACATGCAAGTCATTTTGAGTTGTTCTGCAAATTCTCAAAGATCGTCAGTTATTTTACCAAATTTAATAAGTGTGAGTTTAGGTTTATAGTCACTACCTTCCTTGGGTATATTGAATCCAGCGAAGGGATTCGAGTAGATTCCTATAAATTAGGAAGAATGAGACAATGGCCTAAACCTACCTTTTGTACAGATATCAGAAGTTTCTTGGGTCTAGCGGGTTATTATTGAAGGTTCGTGGAAGGATTTTCATCCATAAACTCTCTACTGTCTAAGTTGACTCAGAAAAAGGTCAAGTTTCAGTGGCAAGATGATTATAAGAAGAGCTTTGCAGAATTGAAAACTAGGTTGAATACAACTCCTATTTTGACTCTACCAGAGAGTTCAGATGGTTATATGATTTTGATGCATCCAGAGTCATCCTAGTTGTGTGTTAATGCAGCGAGGTAAGATTGTAGCTTATGCTTCCAAACAACTTAACGTGCATGAGAAGAACTACCTAATTCATGACCTCGAGCTTGCAGCAGTAGTGTTTGGACTCAAGATATTGAGACACTACATGTATGGTGTTCATGTAGATGTGCACATACCATAAGAGCCTTGAATATGATTTCACCTAGAAACAGTTGAATCTTCGCTAGAAAAGAGGGTTTGAGTTCCTAAAAGATTATGACATGAGTGTGCATTACCATACTTGTAAGACAAATATACTAGCAGATGCCCTTAGCAAATTATATATAGGTAGTGTAGCACATGTTTAGGAAGAAATTAAAGATTTAGCAAAGGAAGTTCACATGCTTGATCGTTTAAGAGTTTGTCTTATGATCATATCAGATGGTGGTGGGCAGTTTAAAACGGATCTGAATCTTTATCGGTAGTGGAGGTTGAGGAAAATAAAGACAGTAATCTGGTATTACTCAAACTAAAGGGTGCAGTCCATCAATAGAGAGTTCAGGTATTCTCCCAAGGTGGAGATGGTGTTTTTTGTGGGTCGACTATGTGTTCCTAATGTGGGCGAGTAGACAACATATTCTTTTAGAAACCCATAATTCCAGGTATTCTATTCATCCAGTCTCCACTAAGATGTACCACGATATGTGGGAAGTCTATTGGCGAAATTGTATGAAAAAGGATATAGCAGATTTTGTGGCTAAGTTCCCCAATTGTTAAAAGTGAAAGTAGAACATCAGAAACCATGGGGTATGACTCCATAGATCGACATTCCTACTTGGAAGTTGGAAGCGATTAACATAGATTTCATTACGGGTTTACCTCATACTCACATACAACATGACTCCATTTTGGGTTATAGTTGATAGAGTTACTAAGTCTTGTCGCTTTTTGGCGGTCAAGACAATAGATTCAACGGAGGAGTACGTCAAGCTTTACATTAATGAGATAGTCAGGTTACATGGTGTTCCTTTCTCTATCATCTCATATAGAGGTCCTCAATTTACCTCTCATTAAAAAAAAAAAAATAAAAAATTTACCTCTCATTTGTGGAAGTCAATTCAGAAAGGTCTTTGTACTCAAGTTAATCTGTCTTGGTACTCAAGTTAATCTTAGCACAACATTTCATCCACAAACGAATGGTCAAGCAGAGCGTACCATTAATACCTTAGAGGACATGTTGGGAGCTTACATGATCGATTTCAAAGGTAGTTGGGATGATCACCTTTCCCATATAGAGTTTGCCTACAATAATAACTACCATTCTAGTATTCATATGGCCTCTTATGAGGCATTGTATGGGCATAAATGTAGATATTATGTTGGTTGTTTTGAAGTACGTGAATCAGTCTTCATAGGGCCAGATTCAGTCCATTATGCTATGGAAAATTTCAACTCGTTAGAGATAAACTTAAGATAGCCCAAAGTCTCCAGAATTCTTATGTAGATGTAAGGAGAAGGGAACTAGAGTTCCAAGTTAATGATTGAGTTTTCTTGAAAGTATCATTTATGAAAAAGATAATCATATTTGGAAAGAAATGGAAGCTCAATCCCATATATGTAGGCCCTTAAGAGATCTTGAAACGGATAGGTAAAATGGCATATAAGTCAGAGTTGCTAGTAGAATTAGTAGTAGTGCATCCAGTCTTCCATATCTCACTGTTGAAGAAGTGCGTGGGTGATCCCGTATCCTTAGTGCCATTAGAGAGTGTGTCTATGAAAAATAGTCTTTCTTATGGGGATGTAATAGTTAAGATTCTTGATCATTGGGGAAGGATATTGAGAAACAAAGAAGTCGCTTCAGTCAAGGTTTTGTGGAGGAGTCAATCCGTAGAGAGAGCTACTTGGAAAGTAGAAGCAACCATGAAGTCAAAGTAACATCACCTCTTTCCTTCCGATTCCACTCCAGCTTGAGTAATAGTTTCTCTTTAGTTTTTCATTCATTCATGCAAAAAATCAGTCTTAGTATCTAGTTCCTTCAGTTCATAATAGCATTTTCAACATATTTTCGTGTTTTGGAACTCAATTTAGTCAGAAATTCAGTGCTTAGTGTTTTGTGGTAAGGTTTGCAGCTTCCCTCCATTTTCGCTAGTATAGTCTTTATTCGTGGATGAATGATCCCAAGGGGGAGATAATGAAACACCTCAAAAAGCAGACCCAGAAAAAAATTATGGAAAAACTACCTGAAACAGTGAACCACGGCAGGGTTCATGGATCGTGATAGGGTTAACAATTTGTTGACCTGCTCGTGGTCATGCTTGGATGTCACCAGGTGTCACGATTAGAGAGAACCCCCTAGTCGTAACCGACTTCTTCGTCCTCGTAGAGGCCTTAGACAAGCCCTTAGCATACATCATCGCATCATAGATAGAATAAAAAGCAGAAAAATTAAACTAGCAAAGAGACCATAAGCATTGTCTTTTACCTCATACATTATCATAACAATTGTAATCAACATCATGCATAACAATTAGATCAAAATTATAAATATCAAGTGAAACCAACATCGTTCATATCATATATACATAAAGAACCTACCCTAGAACTCCCCTTAAAATCCACTTGTGCAATGTATAGGTAAAGTCCCATACCCTTACCTACACTAAGTAAGACCCATTAAGTAGTCATAGTTAGTTTTCATCTTCTTACTTTCATTCATCCATTTTAACTTTCGAAAAACTTCGCCATAACTGACATAGACCATGTGAGCTATCATGGAATCCGGTGTCATTCCATCACACCAAAAGGAGGGTGTCCTACTTGCCAAGGTAAGACATATACATTCATATAGCATCCAGGTTTGTTAGGATCAAATCCACACACACACACTTGATGAATAAAGAACACAAGAACTTTAGAGAGAAAGAGATGAGAGATCTAGAGAGAGAAAGAGACCAATATTTCGTGGTAACACCCCGTGAGTAAACTTCCACGGCAGTGGGGTATATATATTAATAAATCAGAGTATTTTTGGTTACAGAGAATAAATGGAGATTAAACCGCGTAAACAATTATATATATAAATCAGGCTCCACAACCTAACAGGTTTATCCACTAGCTAGGTTTCCTATGGGGGCACATAGTTAAGGAACTAGGAGGTTGTTAGTAAAAAACCTCTTTATGCTAATTAGCATTGTAGTTTCCACCTCATGAGAGAAAATAGTGTGAACCTCCCTTTCTTTTTGAAGGAACACCTCTCATTGTCAAATTCACTCGGTGCTAAGCTAAATTCCCCTTTTGAAGTATCTTTAAGTCATCCTTAAAATTATTCATAACATAGGTATGGATTTTAAACCCTCATATAACAATTTCATAGCTCATAGGTTTTAGGAAGAGAAAGTCCTTTCACCACAACCCAACATCATGTGAGAACAATGCTTCATAACATAGTCATAAGATGCACATAGGAATTACCTTCAACCCCTCATAATATTACACCTATTATAATCTCACACCCATCATATTTATAGCATGATAATACATTCATAACTTCATCATTCATATTTCAATTAACCAGCATTACCAAAGATAGTCCAACAATACAACAACATGTTCATGACCTTAAAGATCTTATCAATGGCCTCTAAGAAACCCATTCAAGACTTCATTCCAAATCGATGATATTTAACCAACAAAACAATTATCATCATCATATAATAGTCAATTAAGCATGATCATACTCAATTAAATCATCTCTAATCATAATTCAACATAAATCAAGAGTGAGGGTTAGGAGAAGAGGGACATTCGTGGGTTCTCAAGGAATTAGGTCAAAACCCAAACTATACATAATCTATGGAATTCCATGAAGTAATAATACAATTAACACCAATATAACAATTGATATAGTCATCATCTTCAACTAATTCATCAAACAAGATCTAAGATTTATGAAATTGGGGAAGAACGTGGGTCCTGTGGAATTTCAAGGAACAACAATTACCCATAATTATACACTTAAACAATCCTAATTTATCATAATTGATCCACAATTTAGGTTTTAAAATAAGATCCATGTGTAGAGAAAAACCTTTGATTTTTTGGGGGGTTTTGAAATCATATTTAAGTGGACCTCTTGAGAAAAAGAATCCCAAGCGTGAAAGAATCCAGACCCTAATAAGGACTTTATCCACGACTTTGAGTAGGAAACTTGAAGAATCGGTCTTTTTTCTTGAAGCTTCAATGTTCTTCAATGGAGAATGGGTAGAGAGAGAATTTAGCAAGAAGTGGAGAGAATTTAGCAAGAAGTCAGAGAGATATGGGTTTCGATTAGTGGATTTTATTTGAGTGGGTAAAAGTGACGTAATACTTACTTAAAATCAATATATACCCATCACTAAAATTCTAAAACCCTTCACTTAGTTGGACTTTTTTTTTTGATGTCAAACTTGATTTTTAAATGACGCAACCAAATCTGGGACATGGCTGTGCGTCGCGGAGGCACTTCCAAATCTTTTTTCTCAAATTTTATTTGAGGAAGAGAGGTTTGTGAAAATCCCTCTCCGCAAGATAAATTTTGCCTTTTGAGTGTAGAGGGCGCGATGCATGAGCACCTCCAAAAAGGGGTTGTTTGCTCATTATCTTGGCAGCCTCCTTGCCAGCGCTTGGGCCCTCCTCAAGGATCCCTAGGGTGGTACTTGGGGGGTCACAACTGGACTTTTTTATCCCTAAAATATTATTTTACCTATTTAAAGTACTTTTATAAGTTTTATCCTTCATACGACACTGCCAAACCTACACAAGACCTAAGGACGTTTACTAGTTCAATTTTAGTAGTTTCTCGATGTCATGGTCGTTCCTTGACGTTTTTCTCTAATACTTCTAAATCAATTTAAATAAATTAGTTTAGGTATGGAAACACCATTTCTTATCATTATTTATTTGGTGAATCTCTAGCCTAGGTCGTTGGATTTCCAAGGTATAACAATATTCCCCCCTGGGAACATTCGTCCTCGAATGACAGTTTGAACATCTCTTTTTGGAATCAATGACTCAAGACTAGCATCCCAACCAGCACATTTATATAATGATAATTCACCATCAAAGGAGAAAACATTCACTCCATTCCCAAATACAACATTGCATCATTAAGAAGTGAAACTATATCAACTACCAACTATGCACACATTTCATAATTTCACATTATGCAAGGAGAAAAGTCCTTCTCCTTCTCATATAGCTCAACATATTCAACAAGGAGTCAATACTTTGTTTCATCACTTCACACTTGAAAAATTTCACAACAAGAAATAACACATGGCTCACTTATACCAACCACATAATTAAGCTTCATCATGAAGAACATACAATTAAAGACATATGAAACATGAATTTTTCACAAGAACATGCATTATTCAGGGAAATCATGGAAGTTCAGATATACTTATTGTCATGACCGGTGCACACCCCCTAGAAGTAACATGGCGTACTTGACCTCTATGAGTTCTTTTACAAGCTCATAGACATCATTCATCGCATTGTCATAGGAAAATTTGTGGAAAATTTAAAACTTATATAGCACATCATATGCTAGAATATCACTTCATATATAAATAAAATATCATAAGTACATAATTATACTCTAAGTCTCTTTTACCATCTTAGAGTCAACATCAATAGAGTAGAATTAGGACACGACCCTTAACAATATAGAATAATATCTAAGCTATTACATATACTTTAAATAATATCTTAACATAGGAAATCCTTGAATCTTAAGGACCCCTTTTTGGAGCTTGGGAAACATCTATCAAGCTCTTCAATTTAAGAAACATTCTCTAGCCATCACCACCTACACTTTGTGTAGAAAGATGAAGAAGAATGGTAATAGTACAAGATTGCACTAAGTATGGCAACCATGGAAAGACATGCATTTAAAGAGGACGTTTAGTTAGAAACCATGCATCATATCTTCTAGTAAAACTTCATGAACTTTGGCATAATAATACAATATAGTTCATATACTTCATATAGACATGTATAATAGTCACAACAACCACATAAAACCACATATCACTTTTAAGTCACATTAATAATTTTCATAACATTATCTTTCTTTTACCTTAATTCATTTACCACAAAGTAACCCTTTAGTAATACTTGGTGCAATGCATGAATAGTGTCCCATTCCACTATCCATACTCAAGCATCATCTTAAGGTCACCAAGGTGAACATTCATACAACCTTGATTAACTCAAACATATACATTCATAGAAACGTAGCATATCATGAAACACATACTTCACATATGACCCAACATAACTCATAAACCTCATATAAGACTCATTCACTTACAACATGCAAGACAATACCGTCAACATCATCATATCATCATGATAAGAGAATAATCATCAAGTGCTCGATCGAACTTCATTTCATTACTACCTCCTAAGACCTTACTCATAATCTCAATCTAAGCCAACTAGTGCAATGTACATGTGAAGCCCATAACCTAACACATACTAAGTAAACCCAAAAAGAGACCACAAGCACTATCACTTACTTCATACATCAATTAGAAAAGTATAGACAACTACATACATATCAAGTAATACCTTCATCATATAGTCATAAGACCCACATCAAGAATTTCATCATGCAAGAAGGACAATACTACAATATCATGCATAATAGGAATATACACACACATATATATACATATCGAACTCCCTCCTTGAAATCCCCTCAAGAGATACTTGTGCAATGCATAGGTAAAGTCCCTTACCCTCACCTACACTAAAAAACTTACCTTAGGTGATCCTACTTAGGGTTCATCATCTTACTTCCATTGTCCATTTTACTTAAGGGAAACTCTAGCCTTAACCGACATTAAGACCATGTGAGCTAAACATGAAATCCGGTTTCATGGAACCCCACACCCAAAGGAGGTATTCTACTTGCCAAGGTAGAACATTAAAATAATGGTAGCATATTAGGTGGATCCCCTTTCTAAGTCCTATGGGGGCAACATAGTTAAGGAACCAGGAGATGTATAATTGAAACCCTCTTTATGCCAATTGGCATTGTAGTTTCCACTTCATGAGAAACCATAGGGTGAACATACCTTCCTTTTTGGTAAAGGGCACATCTCATTGTCAAGTTCCCCTTTTTTTGAAAAGCCTTCATTAACAATACTTCATAAGAATAGGCTTTAGGATATTAACCCCTCATATGCATAACTCATAGGTTAATGATGAGAATGTCCTTTCATAAACACCTAAATCATGTGAGAATATCCTTTCACATGGACATAGCATAGTCTAGTTTAGAGTATAATTGAATAATACCATTCAAAAGACCCTACTTTACTAGATTATCATAACATGCTTCATTCATTCATTCCTTTATGTGTGTGTAGGTGTACATATATGAGCAAACCTTTAATGTAAACACATTTAGACACTACATGATCATACTTCATCATTCATATACTTTACTTCATAACATAACATTAACATGCATAAGAGATCACTTCTAATCCCACACTATCATGCATTTATCATCATCACATATTTATAATGATCATAGCTTAATCATGCATTGATACTTATATACATAAAGAGATCACCCTAGGAACTATCTATCAAGGTAAACATGTGAAATGTATAGGTAAGGTCCCATACGCTTACTTACACTAGTACACCTATCAAGTCATCCTAGTTAGGATACATCCCTTTTACTTCCATTCATTGACATCATGAACATATTACACTTATAGTGATGCATGATATGTGTGTGTGTGCATATTGGTCATCATGACCACATAAGAGTAACACCTAGTTACTTAGGAATCCACACTTCCAAGACTACAACACATATACCATGTCTCCCTCAAGTCATGAACAACTCACATATAGAAGTTTAGGGAATTTAGGACACACACTCAAATTACATCATAGGAGAAAGAGTATATTCAACTTTAGAATAGAAGACTCTTAACATGCAATGATCACACATTCATATAGGGTCATATAGGTATGGGTCATCCTTCAGTAGTAAATTCATCAAAGTTAAACATATATACCGGAACTAACCCTAATAACATCAATCACATTAGCACTATACCTAGAACATGATACTATGATTAAACACTGCACAAAAACATTCATACGTATGATCTTCATCATCACAATTCAAATTACACAATTTCCTTAAAGGCCATGATCACAATATATAGATAGATAGACAATAAGGTAAATACCACCACCATAAGTGGACCAAACCACACACCATCAAATTCATTACCAAAGACTAGGAATTAGGTCAACTCACGAATACTTCCAAGCTATGATCAACATTGATCAATTCTCAAAAATTCATTATCAATTGACATAGATAAACATAGAATTAAGAATTCATAACAATCTAATCATAATCCAATAATCATCTAATAAAGATCACAAGACCCACATTATATCATAAAATGAGAGATTAATGGAACTATGCATTCTTCATGGAAGTAGATTTAAATTCATCTTAAAATCATTTATAATCATAAATTCACCAATTCTTTTGAAATCAATTTGACAATGAATCCATGTCTAGATTGAAAGATGGAGATTTTGATCTTATCATCTCACTGAAAAACCTCCTATTGAATTCCTTAGATGAAAGGTTAACTAAGGATCAAGGCTTAACATACCTCAATAGAAGAAAATCCCACACATTTGGAGATGAAACCACTTGAAAATTCATCTCCTAGCTTGAGCTTGAGTTTTCCCTCCAAAGGAGGATTGAGGGAAGAGAAGAGTGTTTTTTAGAATTTTTTATTTCTTATTGGGTGTTAGGGTTTTGAATTGGGAAAGGGATTAAATAAATATATATAGTTTATTAATGACTCCCAAAGTTGCCAAAATACCGCCATACTTATTGCACCTTTAAACCAAGTCTAAATTGACTTTAAAACGACGCAACCGAATCTGGGAAGTGGCTGCGGGTCGTGAAGGCAGCCCCTTATTTTGCCTCACGAGATTTGTGAGGCAGTGATCCTTTTATCAGTCGCGTGAAACACAAGAGATTGACTACCAGGCGCGCGACGCGCAATGTCCTTACTTCTTGGTGCTGCACGCTGCCTTGGGCTGCTTCCTTGTCAAACGTTTGGGTCCTCCTCAAGGACCCTTAGCTTGGTCCTCGGAGAGTTGTACCTGGATATTTTGACCGTTAGTATGTCTATTAAGATACTAGGGTCAATTCCGCTGTTTTTAGACTCCAAACAACACATAAAAAGAAGGCAAACATATAAGGACACACTAACACTTAAAAGTCTAGTTTACGAATATCTTGGTCGTCCTTTGATGTTTGACTTCCAATCTCTTTAAAATGACTATTACAAACTGTGACACTTTGTTTATGTGTTATTAATCCTTTAATCATATGTGAGGCTCTAGATAAGCCTATTTCATTTTTAGGGTCGTCACATTATCCCCCACTTGGAAAAATTCGTCCTCGAATGACACTTGGAACATTTTAAACACTTCCAAGGACTCAATGACCCACATAGCAACTCACAACATTAAGCACATCATCACATAATAGTCAATGCACCAAACTTACAAGGAACACCAAATTTATACCATCATGCACTCAATGCAACACAAGCAAGTAAAACCTTTATTTTCTCACTCCTTAATGCATCAAACACATACGCATTTCTCATGTTCATAGGAGGAACATCCTTCTTTCTAATCATGACATGACCTCTACATTTCATTTCATTAATATCTTAACGTGCATTATAATTTAAATCACAGATAAGCATATCCAACATCATCACTCAAGAAGCTAATAAGCAACTCATACTAATTTCACATAGGTCATGAGTAATGTAGATCAATAAAGATCCTTATCGTTTAGACAAAATACCATTTAGGCCATACCTAACATCTTCAATTTTAGTTAGGTTTCAGGAGGAATGTCCTTCTCTATCAACATACTAACATGTCATCATAGTCATATAAAAGTATGCACAAAGGTCAATTCATTTTAAAGAGATTTCCTCTAATTCTACCAAGGCATGCTTATACTCCCTTCCTTATGAAGTCAAAATGGTAAATCACACCACCCACATCACAACAATAGAAAGTCATTTCTCATAAATTCAATTTCTAACATGACACTAGTTTTCATAAACATGCATCATTTAGGAATAATTCTTACAATTTATAGGCACACATAAGGACCTTGGTTAGACACACCATCACTTATCAAGGGTGAGCCTATATTCAAACTTCCTAACCCAAAAAAACCCACAAATTTTCAAAGGGACTTGATACGCTCAAATTTACTTCTCAAAATGAAGTAAAAGCGGTCTCTTCAAGTAAAGAACCCAACTAGTGAGGTTCGGATCGTTCCCACGAGGAAAATGGTTCAGACATAACTTATTCTATTACTACTTCTATTTAGTCAATAATTTCCCGAAAACAACTAACTAAAGGGGGTTTCGATTAATGAAAGCAATTAGCTAAACAAAAGTAAACAAGTGACAGGTTCAAGTATTGGAGTTTAATCAAGTAATGAAAGTAACTAGAGCGCAGGTGTTCCCCACAGGTTCCTAACTCGGTAATTCTAGCTATAACAATCCTTTCCTAGTATCGTGCATGCAAAGTGATGAGTTACGTATCTCTAAATCTTTGGTCCGGCATCTAGAGAGTTTCACTCCGCACCTTGGTCCGGCTACTTGTGTTGCTTTACTAAACCTTATCTTTGCCTCATATTAAGCATCATATTTGATATTTGACTAAGTTGTTATCTCGTATTAACCGACACTAGCCTATTATACAGTATACACTAAATCTATGTTGATAATTCTGTTTCTATTATCTACCTCCTTCGTCCGGCAAGTAGCAATAAGGCGAGTTCTAACATTGGCTATCCGTTAAAAAGACTTCTAAGCAAAAGAATTATCAATACATGCAAGACACTATTCTAGAATTGTTATTTTAGCTAGGTTTTACCTTGTTATTTACCCATGGTTCCCGCAACCCTAGTTATGGAGTTTAGTTACCCATGCTAATAATCACACAATTCATATTGATAATATAAGAATTCATGCACTTACTTTGATGAGAATAAACAAAATCCATAAATTTACTTGAATAATTCACAAAACACAAATAATCGATCCCGGAAAAGCAATATCAAATCCCAAAATCGAAAGTTCAATACTTAAACAATAGAACTGAAAAATATCCAAAGGTCTAACCCTAAAAACGAGGTTTTTTGGACTATTTATAAGAAACAAAACCTAATAAAAGAGGGAAATCTATTTAAGGAAAAGTTTTCCCAAAACGCGTCCGAGTCGACGACCCTTGTGACAGACCGTCGTTACTACAACGGACCGTCGTGGTTTCCGTCGTTCCATACTTAGCACAAATCTCTGCTGCTTTCTTCATCAACTCTCTGTTACCCTCGACGGACAAGTATGATGGACCATAATGAGCACGAAGGTCCGTTGAGGGGTTTCGTTCAACGACACTTAGAATCTTCTGAAGTTAGGTACTGGGACTACTCTCTGTTAGCATAAACGAATGTGCAGGACGGACCGTCGTGGCTATGACGGTCCATTGTGAGCTTCCGTAGTCCCAAACTTGATAAGAATTCCCCAATTTCCTTTAGCAGCCATTATCTTCATATGACAGTTGACCCCTATGGACCGTCACAGTCACGACGGACCATCGTGGGGTCCGTAGGTGGTCACTTCTGTAATTTCAGCTCAAAATCTCCGCGTTCTCCTTTGGACAGATTTCTTGGTAATAAATAGAAACTACATCAAAAATTAATACAAAAAGGCTTTAGACACACACTAAACTTAAGGAAAGACATTGAAAGTACAGTGAAACCACGGTACATCAACACCCTCATTTTAGATTCGTTGTTTGTCCTCAAGCGACACAATATGACTCACTACAAAATCTTTGTACAAGAGTATCCGTATTTTAGCTTTCGCAATCATTTGGCTATCAATCCTGATTATTCTCATTATGTTAATGCATGCTATCACTATTAGGCTTGAATTATGTGGATCAGACCATGACACAAACTCACTACACACTGACACCCATCCTCTTTGATTTCTCACCAAGGTGCTAATTTTTCCGGTATTTCAACTAGTGTCCTCACTTCAAAATAACATCCTCATTTTTCACACAATGACTTCAGTTCTAAACAACTTCACAACTCATTTATACATATTTCCATATGCTTGCCCTTATTTTCACTGCTTTAAGTTCGCCATAACAACTCTTAGTATCACGATAGGACTTTCTTAGCTTGTAGCATAGGCTCAGGGTCAGGTAGGGTATATTTAGGTATACTTTAGTGGCTTGTTTCCCTCCTTAACATATCGGCTAAGCGTCCTACCTTTTCATCATTTTATTCCGCCCTATTTCTTAATTTTCTTATATTCTTTCACCTTGCTATTTTCCCTTCTTTCTTCTTTTGTGTAAATGACTCTTTTCTTTTCTTGCTTGTATTTTCACATTTTCAATTTTTTTATTATTTCACTTTTGTTTCAACTTTTCTTGAGTCACTTTTCTTTTGTTCTTTCTCTCTCTTTTTTCTTTCAATCCCACTTTCCGGAGCGTTCCTCATAATAGCCACCCTCAACTCATGGCTTTGCCATGAGTCAAAGTACACAATACCCAAAGTTGGGTCAGGGCCACGACAAGGTAGTTTTCTGCATTAGCCACCCTCAACTTATGCTTTTGGCATAAGCTGAGGTGCACATGTCCTAGGAGGTACAGGGCCAACACATTGTTCCTAGAAAAGATCAGTTGGGGTGAAAAAGAAAGGTCTATTTTAAGCTCAAATCATTTGGATCAAGATGGGATTAATTTCATTCGGTTTTCTGTTATTTAGGCTAAAGATTGGCTATTTTGAACAAGGGCCTATGATCCTTTACTAATTGTCTATTACGACTTACTTTTAGCAAGACTAACCAGGCAAGTTCTAAATCAAAACCAATGGTGGAATATTCAAATTTTCCTCACTCTCACTTGAAATCTCATTACTCTATAAGATTATCAGATACCTAGTTCGAATCTTAGATTTAGGGTCATGTCGTAGTGTATCTCTATGTCATGCTTAGAGCCACACATTTAGAAGTTACTATACCTAGTCATGCATCATTTTCATTACATCAGGATATCATTTCTGTTTTAGCCATCATGCTTCAGAGTTAAACTATGTACACAAGAAATAGACAGGCCGGTTCAACAATAAAAAAAAATCATTCTCTTGGGGAAAAAGAACACATGCAAGAAAACCCCAAAAGAAAAATTGTGAATTGGGCTACTCAAACTTCACCCTAGCACTCACTTTCCATTTACCCCACTCAAAAAGATATGCAGTTGTCCCCAATGCACAAAAGAATCCTAAATAATAGAGTGGTAGGTAAGCAAAGCTGAGGTGCAAAGCGCCAGCGATTAACAAGCTGGTGGGTTCGGTGTCCCAGAACCCACTCCCTCTGTAGTATGGACACCCTCAGTAGTGTCCTCAGCATCAACAACACCCTCAGTAGTGCCTCTCTCAACAACCACAACACCATTAGTAGTGATCTTTTCCGCCTCAACAACTCTGCAGCTAGACGCCCCAACAGCCAACTCAATAGCCCTCAATTGACGGGCCTCCTCATCAGCAATCGAGGCTCTCCTCGCAGCCTCAAAATCTTGGTGCTCCCTCTTCTATGCCCTAGCTTCATCCACATTTCGACCTCTACTCCTCTTGACATGTTCTCGTGGTGGAGGTGGTGGCACTGCAGAAGTGGAGGATAAGGCCGCCAAAACTATCCTCAGCGGGCTCTGCAGAAGGGGCCTTAGAGTCGGGCACCCTAGACTCTAGAATCATGTCCAGGTCAACTCTCAGACTCTCTACAGCAGTCTAAAGGGTCGACACATGCACCATAGGGGCTGGCCGGGCTAGCACACGCAACTCAAAAGCGTCAAGGCGCTGATGAACCTCCATGATCTTTCTCTCCGTGTGCTGGTCCATCTTCCTCTCCATGCGCTCCTCCGCCTCAACAATAGACCTCTGCATCCAAGGTTGGATGTGATACAGAAGAGTGTCCATTTGGGACTCAAGTTTCTGGACGCTAGCAACTGGGACCAGAGTGGCGGAGGGAGTCAAGCGAGAGGAGCTCGGAGCGGTGCTACCACCCGGGACAGACTCGACCTGGGTGGTGTCAGTAGGATCAGATGTAGCCTGGGTAGCCGTTTGGGCTTGATCTACTGTATCCGCCAGGTTCTGACCAAGAGGAAGTACCTCTGGGCAGGGCCCTCTGTGTAGAGCCAACTCATTGGCCTCGTCCCTGATGAGGCCTATAACAACAGTGCCTGGCGGGGTCTTGATATGATCTATGTGTCAAATGGGCACACCTGCGGACCTGCACAAGGCAAACACCATGCATGGAAATGGGTAAGTAGTAGTGACCTTGAAGGCCTTCTCGTGCATGAACTCCTGAAGAAGCCAAGCGAAGTCCACCTCGAACCCTGCTATCATCGCCGCCATTAGAATTGCGCGATCCCATGTGACAATATTGTCTACAACAGTGGGGGAAAGGCAGTGGCGTACTATCAACCACAAAAACTTAACAGTGAAGGTCTGGTTAGCCTTCTTGATGGCTCCCTTTGGATCAAGTACCAAGTCAGCAGCCTCTCCATCAATGGATAGGTACCGAGCAATCCACCTCTTAGTGATCTCTCGTAACTTTGGCTCACGCAGGAACTGTCCATCTTTAAATAGTTTCCACCGCTAGTCGAACTCGGCGGTGAGAGGAGTCTGGGTGGCATAAACATTATTGTCATATAGATACCGACGGATGGCTGGCAAGGAGATGTCTACCCGCTTGCCGCGGACTCGAATGTGATCTAGCGGGAATGTTTGGCGGGGGCAGCCCGCCTGTCTATATGGGATCAGAGAGTCGCCACATACGAGGTGTAGAACTCTCTGACCAACTCCTCACTGTATCGGCCCATATCACAAGTCGTCCATTCTAGCATGTGCCTGCTGAAGAGGGCATGGATTGCTAGCATGGTGGGGAGACTCCCCGTGAGGACCCTCCTCTTCAATATAAGGTTACGGGTCATAACCCCCTTATCATTCGGAAGCTTGGCATCTGTGTACACCTGAAACTGCCTCTCAACACACCACTACTTGGGCTGGTTGTCAACCGGGGCGGGGACTCCAGCCAGTGGTACTAACGTTGAATCAGCACTATCGGGCTCATCAGACGAGGCAGACTGGGATGTAGTGGCTAGAGCAGAAGCCTCCTCTGACCCGGAGACTTCTTCTAAACCCAATACTTCTTTAGAACTCGAAGCATCCCTGGAGTATATAGAAGACCCAGAAGGCATGCCGGTCAGTATGCGCTTCTCTTCAAATTGGGAGGCCGTGACTACGCCGGGCGCCACCTTCGTGGGGGTGGCTCTGGTGATGCGTGCAGCCTGTGCAGGAGTGACATTGCCTAGGGGCACGTATTCGGGGTCACGCTCATTGTCAGAGCCAATGACCAATCGGGCAGATGGGCGACAGACTTGGAACGCCCACGTGACTATACTAGATCTTGCTTTGGTGCCATGAGTGTTAGTACCTGCATATAACAACAATTGCTACCATTAGAAACAAACAAGACATGCATAGAAGAAAACAACAACAGAAAACCAAAACTGAATTGGCAGTGCTACATTTTCAGTACTGCACGACGGACCCATTGACAGTCCGTCGGAAGTGTGACGGATTGTCATGGGGGTATGAAACACTTAGGAAAAAATTTTGAGACTTTCACAAAGAAGTCGTTGTTCGTTAGACAAGGCCCACGTGCTGTGCATCTCTGGTGTTTTGCTCGTGGGCAGAGGGATGCGGGAAAGTGGGGTCCTCTGAAAACCGTGATGGTTGTGCAGGATGGACCGTCGTAGGCATGACGGTCCGTCACAGAGGCCCGTTGAGGGACACTTGAGAAAAATGTTGAGACTCTCAGAAAGAAAGTTTCTGACAATCGTGAAGGTTGTGCAGGACGGACCGTCGCGGGTATGACGACCCATCATAAGTGTCCGCAGGGGGACACTTAGAATGTGTTTGGAGACCTTCAAAAATAGGGTCTTTGACAACCGTGACAGTTGTGCAGGATGGACCGTCGTGGGTATGACGATCCGTCATAAGTGTCGTAGGGGGACACTTAGAATGTATTTTGAGACCCTCAAAAATAGGGTCTCTAACAACCGTGACGGTTGTGCAGGACGGACCGTCGTGGGTACGTCGGTTCATCATAAGTTCCCATAAAACTGGGGCTTGGTGTTACGGACCCCACGATGGTCCGTCGTGGGCACGACGGTCCGTCGTCGGGGTCTCGTTCTGTCTTATAGTAACAGAATTGAGAATGCATAATTCGTCCCCTAAATCTGCTAATATGAACTAAACTTATCAACCCACAATTCCTAACCAATTTACCCATCATTCTAGCATTCCTATGGCAATAATTTCTTGAGTTTTATCATGCAATTTCGAAGAACTATCAACCTAGGTCAGAAACAAGTATAAAAAACAGACACCCCCCATTCGATTTAATTAACACAAAAACCCCATTCTTTTTATAATAATAATGGTCTAAAGGCACTTATGATTGTTTGGGTGAGGTCTTAGCATGCACTAGGGGTTAAATATCAAACACCCACACATTCAGAAACATGTATTTTAGCATGGAAAAACAAGAGCGAAATGTAGATGAGTGATAGTGCAGAAGAACATACCTGATAATGAAGTCAATGAAGGAGAAATGCAACACCACAAAGTGATGAGTAGCGCACTAAACCAAGACTCCGATCGGCAAAGAATGGGAAATTACTTTGGTAGTTGGGAGAAGAAGGGTTTTGGGGAATGTGGGTAAAGGAAGGAAATTAGAATATCAGAGAAAAGAAGAGTGTTTGGGGAGATGAAGAGGGAGAAAATGGAGGAAATTAGGGAAAGAAACGGTTTGAATGAAGTGGTGGGAAGTTAAAATGTTTTAAAACTTTTAATATTCCCCGGTCGGGTCGGGTCGGGTCTACGGGTTTTGACGCGACGAGTCCCCGTCGATGGTCTGTCACAGGCACGACGGTCCGTAGTGGGGGTCTGTCATGCGTTCCCTAACATAGAAAAATTTTTAAAAACATACCTGGGCACGACGGATGCTTATGACGGTCTGTCTCAAGCGTGACGGTCTGTCGATGGGTCTGTCAAAGGGTGCTGCAGACCAATTTTCTGCAGATTTTCTGGTGATGTGATACCTGCAAATTTAACACCCATTAAGCTATTCTTTTTTTATTTTCTGGATTTTTTTGACACAGACCCTTAACTATGCTCTAGCCAACGCTTTTAGCAAAAAGAAAACAAATATTTAGACGGGACGTTTAAGGAAATAAAAGCGAAGAAACATGCAACTATAACTAGAAAATTATGAACAACCTATAGTTGGCTAGAGGATTCATATTGGGTTGCCTCCCAACCAGCTCTTGATTTAACGTCGCGGCACGACGTAGGACACTTGATTACTCAGACTTCATCAAGATGGTATGCCTCGATCACTTCATTTGCCGTTTCAGCGTGCCCCAGATAGATTTTGATTCGCTATCCATTTACCTTAATCCGCACACCCTCCTTGTTCTCCAACTCAACCACTCCGTGAGGGAAAAGTTGGGTGATCAAGTAAGGACCCAGTCCATTTGGACTTGATTTTTCCTGGAAACAAACGCAACCTAGAATTGAATAAAAGCACCAAATCCCCAACCATAAAATCGCGTTTCTCAATCTTTTGGTCATGGTACTTCTTCATCTTTTCTTTGTAGAGGGTTGAACTTTCATAAGCTTTTAGGAGAAATTCATCAAGCTCATTCAACCCATTTAACCTCTGTTCAACAGCTTCATTCCAATCCATTTTCAACTTTTTCATTGCCCACAAGGCTTCATGCTCTAATTCAACCGGTAAGTGACTAGCCTTCCCATATACAAGTTGGTATGGGAACATACCTATGGGAGTCTTGTATGCTGTCTGGTAGGCCCAAAGAGCATCATCAAGCCTCCTTGACCAATCCGTTCTACCAGCATTCACCGTTTTTGACAAAATCTGCTTAATCTCCCTATTTTACACCTCAACTTGCCCACTAGTTTGAGAATGGTAAGGAGTGGCCACATAATGTGGAACCCCATATTTCTCCAATAATCCCTTAATCAATTTGTTGCAAAAGTGGGATCACCCATCACTAATAATAGCCCTTGGGGTGACAAATCGGGAAAATATATTCTTTTTCAAGAACGCGGTGACACTCTTCCCTTCATCATTTGCGAGTGCGATAGCTTCCACCCATTTAGACACATAATCGACCGCTACTAGAATGTACTTCATCCCATGAGAACTCACAAAAGGACCCATAAAGTCAAACCCCATACATCAACTAGCTCAATAACAAGAATGGGATTTAAAGGGAGCTCTTGCATTCTCGATATGCCACCATCTTTTTGGCATCTATCACATGCCTTAGTGAACTCATGAGCATCTTGGTGGATAGTTGGCCAATAGTATCCATATTGCAAGATCTCGTGAGCGGTCCTAATACCACTATGATGTCCACCTACGGGTGAAGAATGGCATGCCTCCAAAACACTCAACATCTCAACTTCTGGCACACAACGCCGCATAAGCCCATCGGCACAACTCCTATACAAGTGTGGCTCATCCCAAAATAACTTTTTCACATCATACATGAAATTTTTCCTTTGATGAAAGCACAAGTCAGGTGGGACGATATCGCTAGCCATATATTTTGCAAAATCTGCGAAACATGAAATCAAGTCTTAAGAGGCGGCCAATACATGCTCATCGGGGAAAGTATCATCAATTTCAGTCTTATCCCCCAACTCTCTCATTGCTTCATCTTTTAAATGGTACAAGTGATCAACAACTTGATTTTCGGTCCCTTTTCTATCAATCACCTTAAAGTCAAATTCTTGCAATAGTAATACCCAACGAATCAACCTCGTTTTCGCATCCTTCTTTGCCATCAAATATCTCAAAGCAGAATGATCACTATGCACTATAACCCTAGTGCCAAGCAAATAGGAGACAAATTTCTCAAAAGCAAAGACTACTGCAAGGAGCTCTTGCTCAGTCACGGTGTAGTTCTTTTGGGCTTCATTTAGGGACTTAGTAGCATAGTAAATGGGGTGAAGGATTTTGTCCCTTCTTTGCCCCAATACCACACCTAGAGCAACCCCACTAGCATCACACATTACCTCAAAAGGCTTGCTCCAATCTGGCGAAATAATGATAGGTGCAGACACCAACTTTTCTTTCAACTCACCAAATGCCTTAAGACAGGATTCATCAAAATAAAATTTACACTCTTTCTCAAGCAACTTCCACAAAGGATGCGAAATTTTTGAAAAATCCTTGATAAACCTCTGGTAAAAACCTGCATGCCCAAGAAAGCTTCTCACACCTTTGACAGATATAGGTGGGGGATGTCTCTCTATTACCTCGACTTTAGCTCGATCAACCTCTATACCCTTCTCTTAAATGCGATGACCCAATACAATACCCTCTTTCACCATGAAGTGACATTTTTCCCAATTTAGTACTACATTGCAGTCTTTATACCTCTTAAGAACCTCAGACAAATTACTCAAACACCGCTCAAAGGAGACACCAACCATAGAAAAATCATCCATAAACACCTCAATAGTGTCCTCCTACATATCGGAGAATATCGACATCATACATCTTTGAAATGTGGTGGGTGCATTGCACAACCCAAATGGCATTCTCTTGAACGCAAAGGTCCCATATGGACAAGTAAAGGTGGTTTTATCTTGATCTTCATGTGTAATAGAAATTTGATTATACCCCGAATAAGCATCAAGGAAACAGTACCACCTCTTTTCGGCAAGTCTATCAAACATCTGATACATGAAGGGCAAAGGAAAATGGTCTTTTTCGGTCCATGCATTTAATTTTTGGTAATCCATACACACCCTTCAACCAGTCATTGGTTTCATTGGAACAAACTCATTTTTCTCATTGGGGACTAGGGCTGGTCATAAACACCGGAACACCGAAACACCGTATCGAACCAAATTTTTTTGGTATTTCGGTTTCGGTTTTTTGGTTTTCGATTCGGTATTCGGTATATGTTTTTGTATTTTTCTGTATTTCGGTTCGGTTTTCGGTATGTGATTTTGTGTAATTTGGTATTTCGGTTTACCGAAATATATTATATTATAATATATATATTTATATTATATTAATTATTAATATTAAATAATAAATATTATAATTTAAAATAAAAAATTAAAAAGTAAAAGACTTTTTGATATAACTATTTTTAGCCCATTAAGCTGAAAATCA
The DNA here is from genome assembly GCF_001406875.1 of Solanum pennellii. Classification (NCBI taxonomy): domain Eukaryota; kingdom Viridiplantae; phylum Streptophyta; class Magnoliopsida; order Solanales; family Solanaceae; genus Solanum; species Solanum pennellii. The sequence continues at coordinate 33,059,701 of NC_028642.1, read as the reverse complement.
AACAAAAACATTTGTAAATTTTTAAAAGCCCAACTAAGCAGGCCCATTAAAAAAACCGAAATAACAAAACCGAACCAAAATAATAAAAACCGAACCGAAATAATAAAAACCGAACCAAACCGAAATATTTTGGTTCGGTATTCGGTACACAATTTTCAAAAACCGAAAACCAAAAAAACCAGAAAAAAAAACCGAAACCGAACCGAAATACCGAATGCCCACCCCTATTGGGGACCACGATCATTCCCCCTTTCTTAGGTACAGAATAAACAGGGTATACCCGACTACTATCAGCGAATGGATATGTCACTCCGGCATCCAACCACTTAATAATTTCCTTCTTCACTACCTATTGCATAGGTGGATTTAGACATCTCTGATGCTCAATACTTGTCTTATGATCGGGCATGAGTTGGATTTATGAGAACAAATACCGGGAGGGATCCCAATAATATCCGCAATAGTCCACCCAATAGCTCTTTTGAACCTTTTTCACACTTTCACCAAACTCTCAACTTGATGCACATTCAAATCTGATGCAATAATAACCGGCAAAGTGTCATCTTTTCCCAAGAATTCATACCTTAGATGAGGTGGTAGAGGCTTAAGTTCTAATTTTGGAGCCTTCTCAATAGACGGTATCGCGGGTGGAGATTCGCGATGTTGCATATCTAACTCAAATTTCTATGTTTTTTAAAATGAACATTACCTCGATCAAGTGCCGGACCAATGACCCATACTCTTCAATACCATCACTATAAAAATTCATGATCACTACCGCCAATGCTTCTACACCCAGACACTCTTCAATTTGTACCTCAGATGACTCTTCAAATCTGTAGGATATAGCAAATACCGATTGGAGCTCACCACTCTACCTCATGGACCTGCAAATGTTGAAGGTCAATTCTTCATTGTTCAACCAGAATTTCATCTGCCCCTTTTCCATATCAATTATAGCTCTACCCGTAGCAAGGAATGGCCTCCAAAGAATAATAGGCACCTCAAAATCGGCCGGAAAAATGAACGACTCCACTTTCACTAGCACATCGTGGAGTATACCAATGGGACTTTTTACCGTTCGATCGGCCATCAGTAGCCGCATCGCACTAGGATTTGGGTCACCCAAACCCAACTTGTTGTAAAGCGAGAGGGGCATGAGATTTATACTTTCCCCAAGATCACACAATGCTTTCGCAAAATGTAATAACCCGATTGTACAAGGAATAGTGAAAGCACCCGGATCTTCTTTATTTTGCACTAGAAATCTTGTAGCAATGGCACTACAGTGCTGCATTCTATCATCATCCTCAAAAGTGACTGATCTTTTATTTGTAACCAAATCTTTCAAGAACTTGGCATAACCGGGCATTTGTTCAAGAGATTCTACCAAAGGGACATTGATAGAAAGTTGTTTCAAAATCATTATAAAACGCCGGTATTTACCATACTTAGTCTTTTTTACTAACCTTTGTGGGAAAGGAGGTGGTGGTCTAGGCATGGAGGTCACCTTTTGGGGCACCTCAACATCTTTTACCGTTTTATCTTCTAACTTACCACTAAACTCCACCACTGTATCATCATCTCTTATAACCTTTTCTACACCAGACGGCATAGGTGAATCAATGGATTTCTTACCACCCCAAGTAGTGATTTCCATACAATGCACGTCATTTTTCAGATTTTGGACAGCGTTGCTAGGAAGAGTGCCCGGTTGCCGTGTATTCACATTTGCAGACAATTGGGCCATTTGAACCTCAAAATGCTTAATCGAGATAGCATGTGTATCAACTTTCTGCCTTATACCTGCTAAGTCATTCCTTAACTCTTTAGTGTGCTCATCACTAGCATCGAACCTCCTCATCATTTTATGCATCATATCCTCAACTCGCGCCATACTACCTTCACCATCCCTAGGAGCAACTTCACGATTTTGAGGTGGAACATAGGGCCCACTCCTATCATTTTTGTTACCATAGTTACCCCGGTTGAAGTTGTTTTCGTGGTTGTAATTCCCATCTCGGACATAATGACCCTCGCGGTTATAGTTACCATATTTCCGACCTTGGTTTCCTTGACCTCGGCGCCAATTCTATTGATTGGATCCTTCGGCGTTCGATCAGAAACCCCCCGTCTGATAATTCACCGCATAGGAGTCCTCTTCATAGTAATATTCATCATTTGGCGGTGGTGGTTTAGACAAGTAGTTCACCGCATATACCTTTTCCGCACCCCCAGAAACATGTTTCAACACCAACCCAAGCTCAGTTCTCATTTGAGACATCTCCTTATGACGATCATCTGCGACTGAGTTGTGTGTGGATCGGACTGCGAAGGTGTTTCTTCCAATATCTGACTTCCTAGTACTCCAAGCTTTATTATTTCAAGAGATTTTCTCTAACTTTTCAGCAATCTCGGCATAAGGACACTCCCTATAAGAACCACCCGCTACTGTATCCAACACAGCTTTGTTATTAACATCTTGTCCCCAATAGAAATACTCTTTCAGAGACTCATCATCTATGCGGTGATTTGGGACACTTCGCAAGAATGAAATGAACCTATCCCAAGAACTGCTAACTGAATCTCCCGGTAGTGCCACAAAGTTGTTCACTGTCTTTGTGGTTTAGTTTTTTAGACACCGGTAGTAGCGTGCTAAGGAAGCATCCATCAGTTGATTCCAAGTGAAGATCGAGTTATAGGGGAGCTCAGTAAACCACATAGCAGCCTCTCCCGTCAGTGAGAGAGGAAAAACTCTTAGCCCGATTACATCCATATTCAAAACGGGCCTCCCTACACAACTTTTGCACACTACCCTTACCTTAGCGATATGGGCATGTGGATCCTCAGAAGGTAGCCCTGAAAACAAACCTCTTGCAGTGATCATTTGCATTAGATTACTAGTTACCACAAAAGTGTGGCCATGTGGTAGAGGGGGCAAGACGAGTGGCCCAACAGAGTCTGCGATATTTTCATAGCCCTATATTACTCTTGAGGGCGTGGAGCGGGAGGTTGTCTCCGTATTTCACCTTCCCCACGAATATATGGTAATACAGGGTCATGAGCGTCGACCAATGGTGGAATTTGCGGGTCGACCTCATCACTTTTGATGCCCAAATTCTGATTCATTCTTCTTAAAGTATGCTCTAGTTCAGGGTCAGGTTCAATTACGGATATCCCTCTACTCCGTGTGTTTGGCATGTAAGGAAGTTAGACCTGCAGAAGAAAAAAACAAAAAGAAAAAATAAAATTAGGAAAATGTTCACTAAACTTCGGTAATAAGCTTAAAGTTAATCTAAAAGCCACTTTTCCCTGCAGCGGCACCAAAAATTAATACGCACAAATTTACTTCTCAAATTGAAGTAAAAGTTGTCTCATCAAGTAAAGATCCCAACTAGTGAGGTTGGGATCGTTCCCACGAGGAAAATGGTTCAGACTTAACTTTATTCTATTATTACTTCTATTATTTCCCGAAAACAAATAACTAAAGGGGATTTTGATTAATGAAAGCAATTAACTAAATTAAAGCAAGTGACAGGTTCAATTATTGGAGTTTAATCAAGTAATGAAAGTAACTAGGGCGTAAGTGTTCCCCACAGGCTCCTAACTCGGTAATTCTAGCTATAACAATCCTTTCCTAGTATCTTGCATGCAAAGTGATAAGTTAGGTATATCTAAATCCTTGGTCCGGCATCTAGAGAATTTCACTCCGCACCTTGGTCCGGCTACAGTGTTGTTTTACTAAACCTTATCTTTACCTCATATTTAGCATCATATTCGATATTTGACTAAGTTGTTACCTCGTACCAACCAGCACTAGCCTATTAGATAGTATGCACTAAATCTATGTTGATAATTCTTTTCCTATTATCTACCTCCTTGGTCCGGCAAGTAGCAATAAGGCGAGTTCTAACGTTGATCATCCGTTAAAAAGACTTCTAAGCGTAAGAATTATCAATACATGCAAGACACTATTCTAGAATTTTTATTTTATCTAGGTTTTACCTTGTTATTTACCCATGGTTCCCACAACCCTAGTTATGAAGTTTAGTTACCCATGTTAATGATCTTACAATTCATCTTGATAATATAAGAATTCATGCACTTACTTTGATGAGAATAAAGAAAATCAAAAAATTTACTTGAATAAATCACAAAACACCAATAATCAATTCCGGAAAAGAAATATCAAATCCCAAAATCAAAAGTTCAATACTTAGACAATAAAACTGAAAAATATCCAAAGGTCTAACCCCAAAAACGAGGTTTTTCGGACTATTTATAAGAAACAAACCTAATAAAAGAGGGAAATCTATTTAAGGAAAAGTCTGCCCAAAACGCGTCCGAGTCGACGACCCTTTTGACGGACCGTCATGGCTTCCATCGTTCCATATTTAGAACAAATCTCTGCTGCTTTCTTCATCAACTCTCTGTTACCCTCGAAGGACAAGTATGACAGACCATTGTGAGCATGAAGGTCTGTCGAGGGGTTCCGTTCCAGGACACTTAGAATCCTCTGAAGTTGGGTACTGGGACTACTCTCTGTTAGAATTGACGAATGTGCAGGACGGACCGTTGTGAGCTTCCGTAGTCCCACACTTGGTTAGAATTCCCCAACTTTCTTCAGCAGCCATTATCTTCTCACAACGGTTGACCCCTACGGACCGTCAAAGTCACGACGGACCGTCGTGGGGTCCGTAGGTGGTCACTTCTGCAATTTCAGCTCAAAATATCCGCGTTCTCCTTTGGACAGATTTCCTGGAAATAAATAGAAAACTACATCAAAAATCAATACAAAAAGGCTTTAGACTCACACTAAACTTAAATAAAAGACATTGAAAGTACCGCGAAATAACGGTACATAAGGACTCATCTTTTCTCATTTAAGAAAACTCAACGCCTTATTATTGGGGCAAACACACTCACATTAAACGTGTTATCAAGCATTCTTATTGAGACATCTCATGAAGTCAAATGCACATTTATCATATAAAGATGCACAACAACATAAGAAACATGCAATTTACAAAAAAAAACCTTTTTCATGCAATATGAATCCTTCAAAATATGCATAACATATTGTCATTCAAGCCTGCATAACATATGAAGAACATGCAACTTATACTCATATGGAAGACTCCTATCATGAGGAATCTACTAGGAACTCTTTGGTTTCAAGCTTGAGTAAGAATAGAAGGAAAAGATAGGTATATTTACCACCTTACTACTCACATCATCATCCCTCACTTAGGGTAAACCCATTTAGGAGAAACTTATCTCACTTCGAGAGAACTTGGACTTACCAATCCTTCTAGTCAAGCACAACATCACCCTCTTGGGATCAAACTTATCCAAACCCTTCTTAACATCACCTCCTTCCACCTTCAAAAAGGAACCATTTCCCACTAGCTATTCACTCACACTCCACTAGGTGAGAACCTCAAGAGATTACAAATGAGTAGCTACCCTACTCTACTCCATATCCATCACTCAAAGTGATTCTTAACATAGGGAAGTTTAAGGGAACTCAAAATAGGACCATTAAGGTCATTCATAACATTACCATCTAGGAACATTATCCCTCACTTGGGGTAAGCCTAGTCAAATATTCATCACCTCATGCCTTTAAACACCAAGGTCAAGCAAAGTCAAGACCACTTCTTCATACTCCTCACGTAAAAAGGTTTGACATCATTTAGGTTTTCCACTCCTAATCTCATCTCAAGGATCTTACTAACCCAACCATCAAGAGGTACTCTTCAAGCACCATTTACCCTCGAAGTTTAAAACCTAAAGAAACTCATTACAATCAAGTTAGGTTATGCTACCCAACCACATGAGGCCTTAACTATACCATGAATACCAAGTGTAATTATAAATTTCATCACATTCTACCACCAAGTGTTAACAAGGTAAGTAGTTCCGAATTCAAGCCTACTAGGGTCATTACCTTTTCTGGAACCTTCCAACCAGCCATGCCTAGGTACAATATAAGCACTTCCTCAAATGTTCATACTTAAGATCATACTTAAAAAGGAAACTAACCACTTCAAAATGGATCAACATAAATTCTCTTCTTCTCCATATGGACTAAGGGGTACATACATCCCTCAAAGTCAACTTTAGGGCAAAGCATAATCCCAACTTATGGAATAAAATCCTTTCTTCCCTTTTTCCCCACTCTTAGAATAGGTTCATAAGGGAACTAACTAACTAGTCATAAGGGTTCTCCCATTAAGTAGCATACTTCACAATTCCCTTACTAGGTTCAACACCCATCTTCCCTTCTTAGGAGCAAGATACAAATACTCCAATCCACCCAAGGACAACTATGAAGCATTTCACATATACAAGGGCAACATTCATCCTCCATTACTCCCCACATTTCTCCAAAGCATTTCAAGCATATACCATCATATTATACTGTCATCATGCACACTCACAAAACAACCTATCATTTCAAAGTGGACTCTATTCTACTATAACAACTCTTAGCAAGCTATAACCATATAGTAACATAACTTCTCAATCATAACATCTCATTTCTCATAAATCACATACAAAAAAGAGCCTAAAATACCCTCAAAATATTGGAAATGGTATAAAATTATCCTCCATCCACCTATTGGCTCCAAAATACCCTTTTCATCCACCTTTGGGTTTAAAATTGACCACTTATTTAACGGTTTTAAATTTAAATTATTTAAATATTTTTTTAATATACGTCGCGCTCAACTATTTGTTATAATCAACTTATTACTATAATTTATTAATCAATCCACTACCTACTCATTGCTAATTAAACCTTACCAATTTAATGAACTTGTCACATTACTAATGCAACAAAAGAAAACTACTGCCTATGAGTGTTTTTTAAAAATTTGAAGCGAAAATATGTATAGAAGTAAATTATCATACATTCAAGTGTCTTAATAAAAATTACGGATAAACTTAAAAGTCTGACTATATTCATCTTAATTATTCTTTCGTCTCAATTATGTGATGTTACTTCATATATAACTTTTTTAAAAAATAATATATTAAAGGTTTTAAAACAAATCATAAATATAAAAATAAGTGCATGAATTAATTCGGGATGTACTACTTCTTTACCTTTAATAATAAATTTCGAATTCAAACTTGAAAGAGAATCCTATTGAAAGTGTCCTCCTAAATAAGTTGCTCAACCAAAATTTAATTGGTCCTTTGATTGGGACTCGAATAATTTTGGATGTCAACTTTAGGAATCTATAATTTCGTCGTGTTTTAGTAGTGTTTATGGCAATTTTGATGTTATAATTGGTTTATTAATTGGGTGGGGTTTAGTTAGTAATGAGCGCATAGTGGGTTGGTTTATAAATTATATTAATAAATTAAATTATAACCAATAGTGAGCGCCAAATATATTTAAAAATATTTAATAGTTTAATTTTTAAATAGTTAAATAAGTGGTAAATTTTGAACCCATAGGTGGATGACAATGATATTTTGGAGCCAATGGGTGGATGAGAAGGACATTTTGGAGCCAATAGGTGGATGAAGGGTATTTTGTACCATTTCTAATACTTCGAGAGTATTTTAATCCCTTTTTTGAATCACATATTTCCATAAATGGCATCACATCAAGACATTCCAAATTCACCTTCACAAATACTCATCAAGCCACAAAAACATTGTAACCATCAAAACTCACCTTTTTCCCCTCAAGCATTGAGACATCATCCCATCCAAGCAATTACATCTAAAAGACCACCGTACAAGGAAACATAACAGAGAAATCATATAGAGTTAATTTCGATGGAACGACACAAGAGTTGTGAAAAAATAAAACTCTATCGTCCCATAGCCTCTCATTCATAGATATGTCGCAACTCACCACCAATGAACAAGACTCTACTAGACGTGGAAATATGAGACTTTGGACCCTAAATCCACTTTCTATAATCTCATGCCCTAATACCACGTTTTTCACGACCGTGGAGCACCCCCTAGAGGTACATGGTGTACTTGACCTCTCGGAGGCCTTGTACAAGCCAATAGACATCATTCATTGTATTTTCATAACAAATTTAACAGAAAATTTAAAATTTTTCATAGCATATCATATGCGAGAACATTAGTTCATATATATAAATATCATAAATACATAATTAGACTCTAAGTATCTTTTGTCATCTTAGACTCCTGTCTAGAGCTACTTATGTAATGCATAGGTAAAGTCTCATACCCTCACCTACACTAACCAACTTCCATTAGGTGATCCTAGTTAGGGTTCATCATATTACTTCCATTGTCCATTTTACTTTAAGGAAACTCTAGCCTTAACCGACATCAAGACCATGTGAGTTAAACATGGAATCTGGTGTCATGGAACCCCACACCGAAAGGAGGTGCTCTACTTTCCAAAGTAGAACATTAAAATCATGTTAGCATATTAGGTGAATCCACTTTCTAATTCATATGGGGAAACATAATTAAAGAACTAGGAGATGTATAATTGAAACCCTATTTATGCCCATTGGCATTGTAATTTCCACCTCATGAGAAACCATAGGCTGAACATACCTTCCTTTTTGGGAAGGGTCACCTCTCATTGTCAAGTTCACTCGGTGCTAAGCTAAGTTCCCTATTTTGGAAAAGCCTTTATTAACATTACTTCATAAAAATAGGCGTTAGGATATTAACCCCTTATATGCACAGCTTATAGGTTAATGATGAGAATGTTCTTTGACCAACACCTAAATCATGTGAGAATATCCTTTCACATGGACATAACATATTCATACTTTCAAAAGACCCTACTTTACTAGATTATCATTATATGCTTCATTCATTCATTAATGTGTGTGTTGGTTTACATATATGAGAAAACCTTTCATATAAGCACATTTAGACACTACATGATCATACTTCATCATTCATTTACTTTACTTCATAACATAACATTAAGATTCATAAGAGATCACTTCTAATCCCTCGCAATCATGCATTTATCATCATCTCATATCTTTCATGTTTATAGCTTACTCATGCATTCAGACTTATATATACATAAAGATCACCCTAGGAACTATCCTATCAAGGTACACTTATGCAATGTATAGGTAAAGTCCCATACCCTTACCTACACTAGTATACCTATCAAGTCATCCTAGTTAAGATACATCCTTATTACTTTCATTCATTCATTCAAATCATGAACATAATACTTAGGAAGCCACCCTTCCAAGACTAAAAAACATATACAATGAATCCCTCAAGTCATAAACATCTCACATGTAGAACGTTTAGGGAATCTAGGCCACACAACCACATTACATCATATGAGACAAGAGTATAATCAACTTTAGGATAGAAGACTCTTAACACGCAATGATCACACATAGGTAGGGGGTCATCCTTCAATGGTATTCATCAAGGTTAAACATATAGAACACACCTAACCTAAAATTATCAATCACATTAGCACTATACCTAGAGCATGATGCTAGGATTAAACACTACGCAAAACCATTCATACGTGCGATCATCATCAACACAATTCACATTACATCAATTTCCTTCAACGCCATGATCACAACATATAGATAGATAGATAGATAAGAAGGTAAACACTGCCACAATAGGTGGACCATACCACACATCATCCAATTCATTACCAAAGACTAGGAATTAGGCCAACTCACCAATACTTCAAAGCTATGATCACCAATGATCAATTCTTAACAACTCATAATCAATTGACATAGATAAACATAGAATTAATAAATTCATAACAATCTAATCATAATCCAATATTCATCTAATCAAGATCACAAGACCCATATTATATCATAAAAGGAGAGATTAAATGAATCATGAGCTCTTCATGGAATTGGATTGAAATTCATCTTAAAATCATTTATTAATCATAAATTCACCATTAGAATGCTTTTGAAATCAATTTGACAATGAACCCATGGCTAGATTGAAAGATAGATATTTTGATCTTAAGATCACATTGAAAAACCTTTGATTGAACTCTTTAGATGAAAGGTTAACTAAGGATAAAGGGTTACCATACAAGAAAATCCTTCACATTTGGATAAGAAACCACTTCAAAATTCATCTCCTTGCTTGAGCTTGAGTTTTACCTCCAATGGAGGTTTAAAAGAATTTGGAAGAGACGAGATTTTTGGGATTTTTGATGTCTTACTGGGTGTTGGGGTTTTGACTTGGGAAAGGGGTTAAATGAGTCCTAAAAACAGTTTATAACCGACTCCAAAAGTTACAAAAATTCCCCCATACTTATTGGACCTTTTAACCAAGTCTAAATTGACTTTAAAACAATGCAATCGAATCTGGGAAGTGGTTGCAGGTCGTAGAGGCAGCCCCTAATTTTGCCTCACGATATTTTTGAGGCAGTGAGCCTCTTATCAGTCATGTGACGGACATGCAGTTTGAGTGACAGGCGCATGACGCGCGATGGACTTCACATCTTGGTGTTGCACGCTGCCTTGGGCAACTTTCTTGTTTAACGTTTGGGTCCTCCTGAAGGACCCTTAGGGTGGTCCTCGGGGAGTTGTAACCAGACGTTTTGACCCTTAATATGTCTATTAATATACTAGGGTCAAATCTACTATTTTAGACTCCAAACAACACATAAAAACAAGGAAAACATACAAGGAGGCACTAGCACGCAAAAGACTAATTTCCGAACGTCTTGATCGTCTTCTAAACTCTTTAAAACGACTATTACAAGTTGTGACACACTTCTTTTACATGTTATTAAACCTTTAAGAACATGTAAGGATCTAGATAAACCTAGTTCAGTTTTAGGGTCATCACACTTATTACCCATCATAACCCAAAACTAGGAGGAACTACTAGCCTCAATCTTGACTAGAAGAGGATAGAAAAAGATGAGGATATCGGGACATCATATCGGCCTCACCCTCTCCAGTAGAGTTCTACACAAGTTGATTCTTCCAAAGAACCTTTACGGAAGATACTTTTTTATTCCTCAACTTCTTCACCTACCAGTCTAAAATCACAATTGGGACCTCTTCATAGGAAAGGCTAACATCAACTTCTAAACCTTCAAGAGGAAGGATAGACACCGGATCGCTATGCAGTTTTTGAGAATTGATACATCCAATACCAGATGCACCGGATCCAACTCAATTGGTAATTTCAACTCATAGGCGACACTTCCGATGTGTTTCCAAACCTCATATGGCCCCACATATCAGAGAATAAGTTTCCCTTTTTACCAAACATCATCACTCCTTTCATGGGTGATATCTTCAAATAGACCAAGTCAGCTACCATAAACTCAAGGTACCTCATTCTATTGTCTATTGTCGGCATACGATTTTTGCTTACTTCCACCGTCTTCAATATATTCCTTATGAGCCGGACCTTCTCCATAGCTTCATAAATTACATCAAAATATATTAGAGAAAAATCACTTACCTCAAACCACCCAATCGGATATCTACATCTCCTCCCATAAAGGGCCTCAAAGGTTGCCATGGCGATATTTGAATAATAACTATTATTGTAGGCAAATTCAATTAATGGTAGATGATCATCCCAATTACCACTGAAGTTAATTACACATTCCTCAACATATTTTCTAGGACTTGGATGGTTAGTTCATCCAAACCATCTTTTTGTGGATGAAAGGCGATACTAAGTTTCACCTTGGTACAAGCCCACTTTGGAATGCTTTCCAAAAAAGAGAAGTGAATTGGGTATCCCTATCAAAAATGATAGACAAGGGAACTCCATGCATTCTCACAATATCATTAAGATACAATTTAACATATTCTACCGCCGATTAAGTAGCTTTGACAGAAATTAAATGGGCTGATTTAGTCAATCTATCAACAATAACCCAAATCGAATCATTTTACCTTTGTGTACGAGGCAAACCTACAACGAAATCCATATTGACACTTTACAACTTCCAAGTGGGGATAGCTATATCTTGTGTCAACCCTCTCGTTCTTAGATATTCGGACTTGACTTGTTGATGATTAGGACATTTTGCCACAAATTTTGCTATATCCCTCTTCAAACCATTTCACCAATATATTTCTTGTAGATCACGATACATTTTGGTGGCACCCAAATGAATGGTATATCAGAAACCATAAACCTTTTCCGAAATTTGGATTCCTAAGTCATCTACATCCGGCACACACAACCTACCTTGGTACCTAAGTACCCCATCCCCCCTTGGGAGAAGGACTCATTAGATTTACTAAGAACCGATTCCTGCAACTCTATAAATAGAGGATCAAGGTGTTGCTTAGATTTCACCTCAACGACTATGTATGATTTGTAGTTATGATGCACAATGAAACCCCCTTTAAGAAAATATTCAAGTTGAACATCCAATCGGGCCGATCTATGCACATCTTTCGTAACTCTTTCTCACCATTGCAACATGGGAGACACAACCCATAGACATCTGACTCAAAGCATCCGCAACCACATTGGCTTTCTCGGGGTGGTAAAGGACACTCGTATCATAATCTTTCAAAATCTCTAACCACTTTTTTTGTCAAATATTTAACTCTTTTAAGTGAATACATATTAGATACTCTTATGATCGGTGAACACATCTACATGCACTCCATATAGATAATGTCTCTATATTTTCTAAGCAAACAGTACGACTGCTAGTTCAAGATTATGAGTCGGATAATTCTTATCATGCACCTTGAAATGTCTAGAGGCATATGCTATCACCTTACCATGTTTCATGAGGACACAACCCAAACCTACTAGAGAAGCGTCATAATGCACAACAAACCCTTCAGTACCCTCTGGTAAGGTCAAAACCAGAGCGGAGGTAAGATTACCTTTCAAATTTTGGAAACCTTTTTCACAAGCTTTTGTCCATTCAAACTTAACTTTCTTTTGTGTTATGGTAGTTAATTGGAGAAGCGATAGATGCAAACCCGTCAATAAATCTCCTATAATACCCAGCTAAACCCAAGAAATTTTGAATATCGGTAGGTGTTAAAGGTCAAGGCCAATTCTCAACCTCCTCCATCTTCTTTCCATCAACCTCAATATCCGCACTAGATACAGTGTGACCAAGAAAATCCACCGACCAAAGCCAAAATTCGCACTTACTATATTTAGCAAATAGTTGATGTTCCTTGAGGACTTTTGCAATACTATCCACGAATGAACCATGTGTTCATCCTCACTCTTTGAATATACCAAGATATTATCAATAAAGACAATTACAAATGAATTAAAATAATTTTAAAACACCCTATTCATAAGGTCCATAAAAGTCGTTGGGGCATTAGTTAGACCAAAAGACATGACTAGGAACTCATAATGACCATATCTTGTTCGCAAAGCCATTTTAGGAATGTCAACTACTCTAACTCTAAGTTGGTGATGCCCCGACCTTAACTCAATCTTGGAAAAGTAACTCGCTCCTTGGAGTTGGTCAAACAAATCATTGATTCTAGGGAGAGGATACTTATTCTTTATAGTGAACTTGTTCAATTGTCGATAGTCAATACACATTCTAAGGGACCCATCTTTATTTTTCCCAAATAATAACGGAGCGCCCCATGGAGATATGCTTGTTTATATATAACCCTTGTCTAGCAAATCCTTGAGTTGAGCCTTTAGTTCTTTCAATTTGTCCAGAGCCATCCGATAGTGAAGAATTGATATGGATTTTGTATCCGACATCAAATCTACGCCATAATCTATTTCGCGTACGGGGGGAATTCCGGGTAAGTCATCATGGAAGACTTCCGGAAAGTCCTTCACTACGGGGACCGACTCTAGAGAAGGAGCCTCAGACCTAAGGTCCTTGACCCTCACAATATGATAGAGACATCTCTTAGAAATCATCTTACAAGCTTTTAGACATGACATAATTTGACCTCTAGAGATTTAGTTTCCCCCTTCCATTCTAAAATGGGTTCATTAGGAAATTGGAATTTAACTACCCTTTAATGGAAGCGAAACAAGCATGTAACCAATCCATACCCAATATGACATGAAAGTCCAACATATCAAGTTCTACCAAATCAACCAATGTAACTCTATTGGACTATAATATGGGACAACAACTATAGACTCTTTTAGCAACAACGGAGTCACCCACAGGGGTAGAAATTGAAAAAGGTTCAACTAAGTCATCGGGGAGCACATCAAACTTCACAGCCACTAAAGGAGTTAGAAAAGATAAAATGGCACCGGGATCTAGAAATCCATAAATATTAATTCAAAATACTTGCAACATACCGGTAACAACATTGGGGGAATTCTCTCGATCACCCCTAGATTTGAGAGTATAGAAGTGGTTCTTTCTTGGAGCATCGGAATTAAGACACTTGCTTATGCTTGGTTATTCTTTCTTTCTTGAGTCTTGTACATGGGACAATCCCTCACCATGTGACCACTGTTTCCACAACCAAAACAATTGTCCATGACCACTAGACATTTACCCACATGTTTCTTACCACATTTGGCATAATTGGGTTTCTCACTTTGTGAAGCACAACCTTTTCCTCCGTGAGGCTTAGGGTTAGGCACCCCATCCTTGTTAGCCTTGGATGAATTTGAAGGAACTTGGTGGAGAATCTCTTCTTAAACTTTAGTTTGTCTTGGATTTCAAACTTACCCTTAGAAGTACCTCCATCATAGGGACTTGCCCGCTTGGCATCCATATTTTTTCTCTTAAGCCTACTCTCCTCAACTTGTTAAGCATGCACCATCAAACGAGTAAGATCCATTTTTTCATGAAGCATTGCCACACAATACTCTTCCGCAAGATCATAGGGCACACCCATCACAAAACGGTTCATTTCATCTCTAGGATTAAACACCAAAAGCATACTTAAAAAACATGATGAATTTTAAAGAGTATTCTTGCACACTCATACATACTTAACGAAGGTTGATGAACTCTTCTACTTTTGCCTCTCCTTTCTCCCTTGGGAATAACTTATCAAGAAATTGCCTCCTAAAGGATTCCCAACTTATGGCACTGGATCTCAAAGCCTTATTGTCCTTCCATTGAGTGTACCAAATTTGAGCCACATCATTGAGTTGGTAAGCGGCTAGCTCGACCTTCTCGTTTGAACTCACACCCATAGTATACAATATTTATAAACATCACCTGGAAAGTCTTGAGAATCTTCATTTACCTTAGACCCAAAGAACATTTGAGGGTTCATCCTAGTGAAGTCCCTAAAATGTGAAGCCATGGTACTAGAATTTTGATTCACACAGGGTGCAACTTTTCGATTTGCTTGGTCCGTCATAGATTTAGCTTGAGTAGTCATGACTTGAGTCAAGTTTAGGAAAGTCGCCTTTATATCCCCATCCTTTGACCGGAGCTTGGTCACCTAGAGGAACTTGCTCTTGAGGAGAAGCTTGGTTGTCTTGGGGAAGAACTCCTGCATTGGCAATCTCCTCTTCAACCCTTCTTGTGGCTTCCCTTCTAGTAGTCATATATATCCGCAAGAAAAGTATTAGAAGAAAAGGACACATAAAGTTAAGACTCTTGAGGCACAATTTAAGAATAAAGAAATGAGAATTTCCTTAGCATCACATTGCCTCTCATTCATAACTGTGATGCACTTCACAATTATGAATAAGACTTGTCACTTAACCTCTCAGAGGTCTTGTACAAGCCCTTAAATATCATTCATCGCATATACATAATGAAAAGTAGTGCGGAATTAAAACTTTTCACAAAACATACCATAGTCTTTAAAAACTCTTTCATATAAAGTCATAGGAAATACTAAGTCTCAATCTCATCAAACGTAAGATATGAGAATACTTTTGGGACACGGACCATACACAATACTTATATAGAAATACTTAGTCTATTAAAATACTTCAATAAGAAACATAAAAGACATCTATGCCCTCAAATCAAATGAGGACATACTTCGACTTCTCTTGAATGATGCTACGATCTAAGTCTTGCTTCCCAAATGCTCCTCACATACTAACAACTATAGAGAGAGATAAAAGCATGGATTAGTACAACCACATGTACTAAGTATGACATAATGCATGAAAATCATGAAAAATGGACATTTATTAGAAATATGCATCTTTTCATTTAAAAATCATATTATAATCATAAGAACAACATTTAACAACTTAGAAACACATAAGATAACATTAAACAATTTAACAGATTTTTGAGCCAACTTAACAGTGAGCTCGACTCACTGTACAGTGAAGGAATTCACTGTTATAGTAAAGTAATTTCTCTTCATCTTTAAGACTTCTAGCATGTAGTCTTCTCACTAAAAGTTATCCTAAGACTCACTTAAGCAACACAAAGATAGACCGCCCATACAACCTCCCTAAGCATACTTAAATGACCCTCAAGAATACTTATAATAAGACACATACACACTTATAAGACATCAAACATATCAGCATATAGATAATATGACATTCTCATACCAAAGGCTATCAAAAGACTTACTTAAGTAAATCAAGAAGATAACGCCCATGATTGACCTCTTCAAGACTACCTAATAATCCTTAAGACTTTCTAAGTTTAGATCATGTCCACATAATCAACCAATTTCCCTAACTAGAGTCATCTTAAGACTCATCTAGGTAAGATACGAAGTGACCATTCCTATACCCCCTTCACAACTTAACTAAACAACCTTTAACTACTCTAGATAAGTACTTATTCATTTAGCATACTTTCTTAACTTAAATCATTACTTTCACTAGTTCATTTAGGATATATTCAACACATAAAGGACATTCAAGTAATGGTCTTGGACAAGACCTAGGAACTCCCAATAACACCTTCAAAGTCTATTGTGCAATGTCTAGATAGTGTACCATACCACCACCTAGACTTCATAGAACTTCTCTAATGCTAATAGGTATTCCATATGATGAGAATAGGAAATAACCGACATAGACCATGACAGCAAGACATGGAATCCGAAGTTCTAACCTACTCGATGAGGGTGTTCTACTTGCAAATGGTAGAACTTAGACACATCCCATCTAGGCACATGGTTAAGGAATATGAACAAAATGCTTTGTAATCTAGTCTCATTCTTTACCTAGAACTACTTCCCTTACCATACTCACTCGGTGCTAGCCTTTGTTCTCATAGAGGAATTTACACTTAAGATTCATATAAAGGGGCTCCATATGAAGTTTGTAACTCAATCACATTCACCCTACCAAAGAAAGGTCCACTAGGGCTACCTCCCAATGGAGACAAGAAGCTCATTATGACTTTCCTAATGATTAATATGATGTAATTCCATCCAATTAACCTTAAGTCTATCATTCCTTTACTTTGAAGGATACCATTACGGCTTACGACTTCAACATTCATAACCTTACCACTAGGTTCAAGGTTTCACATAAAAGACCCTCTTAACTTCATTTAAGGTCACATATCATTCATACATTCAAGACTAAGAGACTTTAAAATCCTAAGTCAAGACATCACATATTCATATTCATACATACATCAGTCAAGGGACACCAAGTGAACCAACACAAGACACCACATATTTCACATTAACTCATAATACATGTCATTCTAGAAGCACATAGAAATAAACCTTATCATCTTCAAGTCATCCTATATACTATAATATAATCATACTTATGACCATCATAGACTCATATAGTCAATTAGAAATAACATACATCAACCGTAAGACTATACACACAAAGCCACATTCATAGTCTAACATGATCATCTACATAACATCAATAAAACACATATAATTTCACATTACTTAACATGTAGATAGATATTATCATACTTCACATAATCAAATACACAAATAATCAAATTACATCAAGTATTTTGCCGAACATGATCATCATATTACTTAAAATAACACCGACAAGGCCACATCAATTGCAAAAAGCACATAACACCGCGAACATAAGTGGACCATACCAATCACAACATAATTGAAGTCTAATAATCATAAAATAAAGGAAATATGACATCTGACCACCACTCCCTTCTCAATACCTCAAACAAATGCCAAATCACTCAATTCGATATCACAAGGCCCTTACCCATGGCCATAACCAACAATTCAACATAATTATAACAATATTCAAGAAACTAGGTCAAATTAATACATATTCATCAATACAATTCAACCTAGATATCAATTCACTATAATTATTACATCACTTAATAGCCTACATGAAACTACATTAGAATTCATCAACATAAGATCAATATCAAGTAACCCATAACTTAGTCAAAAGCTAGGGTTCATCCAATTCATGGGTTCAATGGTTATTTTAGTTTGAAATCATCAATAAAATAAAAATTCAATCATTATTCAATGTTTATAAATCATTAATGCAAGAACCCATGGAATAGATCATAAAATTGGACAATTCAACTTGAAAACTTTAGAAAACTTATTGAGAGTTGGGCTCCTTGATGAAGAGAGTTTAAAGGATCAAAATCCATAAATCAATGTATCTAATTCTTCAATTTGATGAATAACATCAACTAAGTTCTTCAATCCAATCCCTTCCTTGAGTTTTGACTCCAATCGAGTTCTAGGGAATTTATAAGGATTTGGTGTTTTGATTTTGGAAGAATAAAATCTTCTGAGTGTTAAAGACTTATATACATGTTTAAAATAACCAAAAGACCCCTTAGGAACTTCCATACCTCTTATTTGGAAGTGGGGTGAAATTACAAGTTCACCCTTCACTTGGCAGTGAACCTGCGCAGTAGACAGTGCCCATCGACGGTTAGTAGTCGACGGACCGTTTGTCTAAAAATGGACCGTCATGTCCTTCCGTCGCTGGGTTTAGAGACTCAACATCGGTATTTTCTCTCCCAAGACTAATTCTACACCAACGGCACCCATTGAAGGGGTGTCAACTGGCCCACGAGCCGTCGATTATCTCAGTCGTTTGCGGTTGCCTTGGACAGTCTTGGGCACGATGAAGTGTCCTTCCTCAAGGACCCTTGGATGGTCCTTGGGGATATTTTCCAGGACGTTTACAACCCATAAATGATTGTATATGATTTTAAAACATCTCATAAGAATTTCATCAAAAACGAACACATAAAACATGACGAAACATGGCTAGACACACAAGGTCGTTTCAAGGCAAACCTTTTGAACGTCATGGACGTTTGACCTCCAAACTTCACGAAAATTGACACACTGCCTATATATGATATAATAAACCATTTAAGTACCTTATAACTTCATTAATATAACATAACCACATGGAACTACATATGAGGCACATAGGTGACTTAGTCATCGAACGTCTTGGTCGTCCCTTGACGTTTGACTTCTAATGCACCTAAACTCTTAGACACTCCCTCAATACAATATTATAACCCAATTTAGGACCTTATACCATCATGACAACCATATTAGGATCTAGTTCACCTAAGTCATTTTTGAGATCTTACAAAACTCTGCATAGACGTGCTTTTGTGAGACATCATTCCTAAGATTTATTCAACCTAATGTTCTAATATCAAGTTTTTCACGATCAAAGAGAACCCTCTAGTCATAATCGGCATCTGCGTCCTCGAAAACGCCTTAGACAAGCCCTTAGCATACATCATCGCATCATAAAAGAGGAAAAATTAAAAATTTTCATTTGAAATTCTACTTAACGTTACATATATCAAAATAGAATCTACCATTGTCTCATATAGAAATCTAAACACAGGAGTTACATCATTATGAATCTTATAAGAGAATACAACATAGTCCGTTAAATAGGAAATAGAACAATGTATACACATAATTATAGGCTTTGTCCTCGGACTTGAGAACTCACCAACTTGGGAACATTCCAAGATTCTTTAAGAAATTGGCCTTGATGCACCTCAATGGCCCAAACCTACATTTATGTAGAAATAGAAACGATATGGGTTAGTAAAAACCACATGTACTAAGTATGGATACATATGCAAGTAAAACATTTGAAGACATACACAAACGGACATTTTATCATAAACATGCTAAGTTCACTTTAAAAGCCTTTATGCACATTCTAAGAACATATACAATTCCATAACACAAAAACAATAAGCCATATTCATATTCATTTTCAAGAGTAACATCATAACGGAGACATATTCAACATTTGATGTTTAGAGTCCATTTCATCAATACATCACAAGACCTTACTCACAACACCAATCCAAGTCTAATAGTGCAATGTGTATGTAAAGCCACATAACCCCACATAAACTAAGTAAACTAGCATAGAGACTATAACTATTGTCTTTTACCTTATACATCATCATAACAAGTATAATCGACATCATGCATAATAATTAAATCAACATCATATATATCAAGTGAAACCAATATCATACATATCATACATACATAAAGAACCCACCCTAGAACTCCCCTCAAGGTCCACTTATGCAATGTATAGGTAAGTATCATACCCTTACCGACACTAAGTAACAAGTGTTCATCTTTTTACTTTCATTCATCCATTTAAAATTTCAAGAAACTTCTCCATAACCGACATAGACGATGTGAGCTAACATGGAATCCGATGTCATCCACTCACACCAAAAGGAGGGTATCCTACTTGCAAAGGTAAGACATATACATTCATATAGCATCTAGGTGGATCCACTAGCTAGGTTTCCTTTGGGGGAACATAGTTAAGGAACTCAGAGGTTGTTACAATAAACCCTCTTAATGCTTGTGGCCTCTTTGTGAGTTTATTTAGTATGTGCGAGGTTATAGGGCTTCACATATACATTGCACTAGTAGGATTAGATTGGTATTATGAGTAAGGTTTTATAATGTCTAAATGAAATAGAGTTAAGATATTCTAATTTTTACTATTGCCTTATTATGATGATATTGGATTTCTTGACTTGTATGTTGTCTTGGAATGAGCCATCTATGTGGTCTATGAAGTATGTTGGGTCATATGTGAAGTATGTGTCTCATGATATGTTATGTTTCCATGAAGGTCTATGTTTGAGTTAATGAAAGTTGTATGAATATGCACCTTGATGACCTTAAGGTGATGCTTGAGTGTGGATGGTGGAATGCGACACTTTTAATGCATTGGAAGTCAAACGTCAAGGGATGACCAAGACGTTCGACGACTAAGTCACCTATGTGCCTCATATGTATTTTCATGTGTTTATGTGTGATTCATGAGGTTATAAGGTCCTTAAATGAGTTATTATGGTGTTTATAGGCAGTGTGTCAAGTTTCGTAAAGTTTGGAGGTAAAACGTCCATGACGTTCAAAAGGTTTGCCTTGAAATGACTTTGTGTGTCTATGTATGTTTCGTCGAGTTTTACGTGTTAGTTTTGAAATAAATTTATGTGGTAGGTCCTAAACTCGTATAAGAACATATTTGGGTTGGAAATTTTTGTGTACGACTCAACGTAGGACCCACAAGGGGCCCTAAAGGAGGACCCAAACTTGGAGCTCAACACTACTAGGCAGTGGCAATCGACTGACCCAAATGACGACTAGTCGACCATGCGACGGCCCATCGATGGGTGGCATCGATGGATCCATGTGGCCTTCAGGTTGAGTAGTTTCAGGAGCAACCAACGAGACACCATCGACGGAGCGTGGGTGAGACCATGGACCGTCGATACTGGGCGCCGATGGTGCTGAAAACTGGCATCTTTTCTATTAAGACTTGGGGGTTTTAAGGAATTCACCCCCAGTATTATAAATAGGAGGACGGTTATTTTTGGTGTTCAAGGGTATTTTAAGAGTATATAAGTCCTAAAACTCTCATTTAAACCGTAGCACCTAAATAAAAACTCATTCCCTCACAATGTTTCTTCCAAAACCTCCATGAGAGCTCAGGTTAAAGATAGAGCTTGAAAAAGGATCTTCAATGGAGTTTCTTATTTAATTATCATTGGGTTATTCTAATAAGTTATGAGAGTTCTTCATATAAGGATTGCTATCACCTTAGAGCCAATTTCAAAGATGTTTTTCAAAGATTTCAAAAAGATGAAAAAGTCTAATTTCTACTTTAAGTCTTTGGTTCTTGCATGAAAGGTTTTCAATCATTAAGATATGATATTATTGATGTATAATTGATGTTTTCCGATGAAATTCTCCATGAAACCTTGACCTTCACAAATCTCTCAATTTGACTAAAATATGGGTTATGTGATCATGATTTGATATTAATGAATTCAAGTGTAGATTGTTATGGGCTTTTGGTTCATGTATAGATTATGATTGATTGGTCTATAGGCTGTTTCAATTTTATCAATTGAGTATTGTATATTCTAAGGTCTATTGAGTATTAAGCTTATTGAATTGATATTGACTTAAGGCTTATGAATTCTAGTGTAGTTTTCTATGGGCTATTGATTTATGTAATAATTGTATTGAATGGATATCTAGGTTGTCTTAGATTGATGAATCTATATTGAATTGACCAATTTACATTGAGTATTATATTTTCTGTATTGAATTGATGTTCATGACCATGGGTAATGGCGTTATGGTATTGAATTGTTTGGTTTAGCATTGGATTAAAGTGTTGAAGATGGAGTGGTGGTATGCTGCTCTAATTCCCTTTATTTTATGATAATTAGCCTTCAATTATGTTGTGATTGGTATGGTCCACTTGTGGTAGTGGTGCTATGTGAATTGATGTGTCCTTGTCGGCATTACTTTATGCAATATGATGATCATGGACTTGCCGGCACAACTTGAAGTATTATGATGATTTGTGTAGTTGATTTATGTGAAGTATGTGCATATCTATATATATGTGAAGTAATGTGAAAGTATGTGGTCTTTTTATGTATGTTAGGAGATGATGTAGACTATGGCTATGTGCTTGTATAGGTAGTCTTAGATGTTGATGCATGGTTGTTCCTACTTGAATAATGAGTATATCTTGGTTATATTGATGATGATATGGTAGTGTATAGGATGACATAAAGATGATAATGTTTATTCCTCAGTGACTTAAATAATGACATGTAATATGTTTTAAAGTAAAGTATATTGCGGCTTTTCTTGGTTGACTTGTGTCCTTACTTGATGTATGTATGAATGTGAATATGAGATGTCTTGACTTAGGATGCTAAAGCCTCTTAGTCTTGAATGTATAAATGACATGTGACCTTTAATGATGTTAAGAGGGTATGTGAAAACTTGAACCTAGTGGTGAGGTTATGATTGTTGAAGTCGAAAGCCGTAATGGTATCCTTACAGTAAAGAAATGATAGGCTTAAGGTTGATTGGCTGGAACAACATCATATCAAACCTTAGAAAATTCATGATGAGCTTCTTGTCACCATTGGAAGGTATCCCTAGAGGACCTCTTTGGTAGGGTAAATAAGATTAGATTATGAACTTGATATGGAACCCCTTTATATGAACCTTTAATGAAAATTACTCTATGAGAACATAGTCTAGCACTGAGTGAGTATGGTAAGGAAGCAGTTCTAGCTAAACAATGATATTAGATTACAAAGCACGCCCTTCATATTTCTTAACAAAGTGCCTACATGGTATGTGTCTATGTTCTACCATTGGCAAGTAGAACACCTTCCCTGGAGTAGGTTGGAACTCCGGATTCCACGCTTTTCTACCATGGTCTATGTCGGTTATTGCCTATTCTCATTATGTGGGATACGTACCGGCATTAGAGAAGTTTTATGATGCTTAGGTTGTGGTATGCAATGCTATCTAGACATTTCATAATAGTCTTTGAAGGTGTTGATGACAGTCCCTAGGTCTTGTCCAAGACCATTACTTGAATGTACTTATGTAGTGTGTAACACCCCGTAGCCAAAACAGACCAAAAATTATTTTTTCAGAAAAATATGCAGGTGCTACCAAAGGTGGCATCGACGGACCGTAGCCTGAACCACGGTCCTTCCTGCACAACCGTCGATGGGATCAGAAACTCCCAAAAATTTTAGCCTAGAAAAATTGGCTAAGTCTTGGACGACGGACGGACTTACGGTCCGTAGGTCAAACGACGGTCCATAGTCCATGACCGTCGATCGAGACTCCCTTCACCACTCTCTGACAAGAGCTATGGATGACCAACATGGTTTGTAGGTGGACCTACGGTCTTTAGGTCTGACCGTAGTTCGAAAATTTGCAGCCAGTTAAGGGGAAATGCAGTTGGGTCAACTTAAAATTATCACAACTCTTAGCACAAAATGAATTAGGTCTCCCATGACCTACCCACATATATATAATTCAATTATCTTTCCATATCCACCAACCTTGCTAAAATCAGACTTCCGAGTAAAAAGTTATGCCCATTTTAGTAAAGGCCTGTCGAACAGGCGCTCACGACGGACCCAACGACGGAGCGGCGGGCGCACGACGGACCGTCGGTCCTGGCCGTAGTGAGGCCCGACAGCAACCTTCGCAGGGGTCTTTTTGATCTTTCTCACTTAGTTTAAACCCTAAGTTACATTGTTTTGACCATAAATCATAAGATTTTAGTCAGTTTAAGCCTAGGAACATAATTAAAATATATCCAAGTCAAATCATTAAATCAAAACTTAGAAAATTAGAAGCAAGAGAGGAGAAAAAAGCTCAAGAACCTTAGCTCAAGAACTCCACAAGCTCCAGCAGTTCCAGCCCCGAAACTTAAGCATTTTTCTGTGGATTTCATCACCAGGTATGTGGGATTTCACTATTGGGTTCCTTTCACCCATTGGGTCCTTAGTTTCACTCAGTTCTTGATTCTCGTATCATGATTAAGCCTAGGGTTTCTAGAACTTTGACATAACTTCATGAATATATTAAATATATGTTCCAAATAAGATTATCATGTTATCACGCAGATTATCGCATGAATTTCAGAACCCTAGCTTTATATTTCCTTAGTTCTTGAATTACACATGTTAGGTCATATATTTTAGACACTTCAGATATACATGCCTCAGTTATAAATGCATAATTACCAGATTAATTGTTCCATTCTCCATTTTCATGTTCAGTTTCGAGCTATCCAGCATTACAGAAATTCAGATATAATCAATTAATTTACAGAATTCATTGGGAGTAGCATAATACCGAGTTGGACTAGGGTTTAGCATACCCAATACTCCCAGAACTACTAGCCAAGTAGGTTGTAAGTCCCCTTTGTGGGCAATCAGTTTAGTGATCACGCCAGCATGCCTTTATACCTTTGGCAGGGTTTATTGGGTCTTCTCGATGGGGCGTATACATCGGACTCCACATTTAGCTCATGTGGTTTTATTATCAGTTATTAGTAGCTCCCACAGTTCAGTCAAACTCTTTGCATTGACCATTTATCAGTATATTCAGTATTCAGTTTCAGCATGTTATAAATTGGTCATTGCATCCAGTTAGCTCAGAAATCAGCACATCACGTTCAGATTATTATACTTGTTTTTGTGCTTGTTCAGTTATGTTTTATTTCAGCTTTACTCTATCCTACATGCTCAGTACCTTTCAAGTACTGACGCAAACGTGCGCTACATCTTCTCGTGATGTAGGTTCAGGTTCAGCATCCAGATCACGCATAGATCGATTTCCCGATCTTCAGTTCAGCAGAGTCAGTGGTGAATCCTCATTCTCCGAGGACAACAGTCGTGATTTTCATTTCAGTCTTTAGTCATTTAGTTTCAGTTTTGCTAGATTTAGCTGGGGCTTGTCCCAATATTTCTAGTCTAGTTTAGAGGCTATTGAGTTAATATTTTTTTTGTATTAAACTCATTATTTTCAAATATCTCAGTTATAGAATATGGGTATTCCCCATCTTTTCATTTTAAGTATGATTTAGCTTCCGCAACAGTTTATTATCTTTAGTATGCTCATGATCATGCCAGCAAGGTTAGCTTGGGATCACTTGTGGTTCTAGGTTTCATGTCCACGTCTCGGGGGTAGCTCGGAGCATGACAAAACTTGGTATCAGAGCACTAGGATCAAGAGTCCCAGGGTGTCTGAAAAAGCCGCACTAAGTAGTGTCCTTTTCATGGGTGTGAAGTGCACCACATCTAATGAGAGGGAGGCTATGAAGTGTTTTAGGAAAAACTTCACCTTGTTGTTACTCTTATCGTGCGTATGGTATGATCTAATGCCATTCTAACTCGACGTTGAGCGCTTAAGATCATGGCTTCTCGTAGAGCTTAGGCATGGAATGCTAATGCACATAATGCTAACACAGTTCCTCTAATACCAGATAAGGAAGTTCAAATGCAGAATTTCAGAAAGCCAATTCAGCTTTTGGTCAAGAGTATGACCAACAAGAACAATCAGCAGGTTCTAGTTCCTACTAATAGAATTGATCGATCAATGTCAACCAGAGTTTGTGATTTTGTTAGGATAAATTCGTATAAGTTTTTAGGGTCGCATGTTGGTAAGGACCCACAGAAGTTCATTGATGAAGTCAAGAAAATATATTGTGTGATGTCAGTAACTGGTAGTGATAGGTGAGATTGGCATCCTACAAACTCAAGGATGTGATCACATATGGTTCACTCAGTGGAAAGACAACAGAGATGACTTTGCCTTTTGTAAATCAGTATAGCAGTCCAATTCAATGTCATTCCAGAAACTCTCTCAGAATTTTCTCATTCTCTACTCCAGTCGATGACCCAGTTATAGCTAGAGTATACAGAAATTGCCCTGTCATAGTCTCTTAGAAAGTCACCTCAGCAGATCTAGTAGAGTTGGAAATGGTAGACTTTGATGTAATTTTCTAGGGATGGATTGGTTACACTCATATTATGCCTCAGTCAATTGTAGAACAGGGATTGTTCGTTTTCAGTTTCCATATGAACCAATCATAGAATGGAAGGGTAGTAACCTAGCGCCTATGGGTCGATTTATTTCTTACCTTAAGGCTAGAAAGATGATATCTAAGGGTTATCTGTATCATCTAGTTCGGGGTAAGGTTTCTAGCCTTGAAACCCCATCTCTTGAGTCAGTTCCAGTAGTCTGTGAATTTCCAGAAGTATTTCCAAAAGATCTTCCCGAGGTTCCTCCCGAAAGGGAAATCGACTTTGGAATTGATCTCCTTGAAGATACCCAGCCTATTTCTATTCCTCCTTACAGAATGGCTCCAGCAGATCTTAAGGTATTGAAAGAGCAGTTGAAAAACCTTCTAGATAAGGGTTTCATCAGAGTGCACCAGTATTGTTCGTAAAGAAGAAAGATGGTTCTCTCAGAATGTGCATTGACTATAGACAGTTGAACAAGGTCACAATAAAGAATAAGTATCCCATCCCCAGGATTGATGACTTGTTTGACCAACTTCAGGGTGCTAGTCATTTCTCAATGATAGACCTCAAATCGGGTTATCATCAGCTCAGAGTCAGAGATAGTGACTTCATAAAATAGCCTTCAAAACCTGGTATGGTCATTATGAATTTGTAGTTATGTCGTTTGGACTAACCAATGCTCCTGAAGCTTTCATGGATTTGATGAACAGAGTGTTCAAACAGTACTTAGACTTGTTCCTTATCGTCTTCATTGATGATATCCTCATTTACTCTAGGAGTGAAGAAGAACATGCAAGTCATTTGAGAGTCGTTCTGCAGACTCTCAAAGATCGCCAGTTATTCGCTAAGTTTAGTAAATGTGAGTTTTGGTTGCAATCCGTTGCTTTCTTTGGTCACATTGTATCTAGCAAAGGGATCCGCGTAGATTCACAAAATATAGAAGCAGTGAAACAATGGCCCAGACCTACCTCTTCTACAGATATCAAAAGTTTCTTAGGTCTAGCAGGTTATTACAGAAGGTTCGTGGAAGTATTTTCATCCATAGCCTCACCATTGACTAGGTTGACTCAGAAGATGGTCAAGTTCCAATGGTCAGATGATTGTGAGAAAAGCTTCATAGAATTGAAAACTAGATTGACTACAGCTCTTGTCTTGACTCTACTAGAGGGTTCAGATGGTTATGTGATCTATTGCGATGCATCTAGAGTTGTCCTTGGTTGTGTGTTGATGCAAAGAGATAAGGTTATATCTTATGCCTCTAGAAAGCTTAAGGTGCATGAGAAGAACTATCCAACTCATGACCTCGAGCTTGCAGCAGTGGTGTTTGCACTCAAGATATGAAGACACTACTTGTATGGTGTTCATGTAGATGTGTTAACCGATTATAAGAGCCTTCAGTATGTGTTCACCCAGAAAGAGTTGAATCTTCGCAAGAGGAGATGGCTTGAGTTCCTTAAGGATTATGATATGAGTGTGCATTATCATGCTGGAAAGGCGAATGTAGTGGCCGATGCTCTTAGTAGATTATTTATGGGTAGTGTAGCCCATGTTGAGGAAAAAAGAAAGGAGCTAGTGAAGGATGTTCACAGGCTTGCTCGCTTGGGAGTTCTCCTTATGAGCATATCAGACAGCGGTGTAACAATTCAGAATGGGGCAGAATCGTCTTTGGTAGTGGAGGTTAAGGAAAAGCAAGATAGTGATCCGATCTTGCTTGAACTAAAGGGTGCAGTCAACAATCAGAGAGTGGAGGTTTTCTCCAAAGGGGGAGATGGTGTACTTCGCTACCAAGGTAGATTGTGTGTTCCTGATGTGGGAGAGTTGAGGCAGCATATTCTTGCAGAAGCTCATAACTCCAGGTATTCTATTCATCCAGGTGCCACTAAGATGTATCGCGATCTGCAGGAAGTCTATTGGTGGAATGGCATGAAGAGGGATATAGTAGACTTTGTGAGTAAGTTCCCCAATTGCCAGCAAGTCAAGGTAGACCATCAGAAACCAGGAGGTATGACTCAAGAGATCGATATTCCTACTTGGAAGTGGGATGTGATCAATATGGATTTCATCACAGGGTTACCTCGTACTCGCAGACAACATGAATCAATTTGGGTGATAGTTGATAGGATGACTAAGTCTTCTCGCTTTTTGGCGGTCAAGACTACATATTCGGCAGAGGACTACGTCAAGCTTTACCTTACTGAAATTGTGAGGTTTCATGGGGTTCCTTTGTCTATCATCTCAGATAGAGGTCCTCAGTTTACCTCTCATTTCTGGAAGTCATTTCAAAAAGGTCTTGGTACTCAAGTTAACCTTAGAACAACATTTCATCCATAGACAGATGGGCAGGCCGAGCGTATACCATTCAGACCTTAGAGGATATGTTGAGATCTTGTGTGATCGATTTCAAAGGTAGTTGGGATGATCACCTTCGTCTTATTGAGTTTGCCTACAATAATAGCTACCATTCCAACATTCAGATAGCCCCTTATGAGGCTTTATATGGGCGTAGATGTAGATCTCCTGTTGGTTGGTTGAAGTAGGTGAAACAGCTTTGATAGGGCCAGATTCAATCCTTTATGCTATGGAGAAAGTGCAACTCATTAGAGATAGACTTAAGACAGCCCAAAGTTGTCAGAAATCTTATGCAGATGGAAGGGAAGCTCAGTCCTAGATATGTAGGACCTTACAAGATCTTGAAAAGGATTGGCAAGGTGGCATATGAGTTAGATTTGCCAGCAAAATTAGCAGCAGTGCATCCAGTCTTCCACATCTCACTCTTGAAGAAGTGCGTGGGTGACCCAGCCTCTATAGTGCCATTAGAGAGTGTGGCGGTGAAAGATAGTCTTTCATATGAGGATGTACCAATTGAGATTCTTGACTGTCAGGTTAGAAGGTTGAGAAACAAAGAAGCCGCTTCAGTCAAGGTTTTGTGGAGGAGTCAGTCCATGGAGGGAGCTACTTGGGAAGCGGAAGCAGCCATGAAAGCCAAGTATCCTTACATTTTTCCTTCCGATTCCACTACAACTTGAGGTAATAGTTCCTCTTCAGTTTTACAGTCATTCATGCGTAAATTCAGTTTTAGAATCATGTTCCCTCAGTTTGTACTTTCATTTTTAGCGTAACTGCATGTACTCAGAACTCAATTCAGTCAGAACTCAGTTGTTAGTGTTTAGTAGTGGGGTTTGCATCTCTCTCCCTCTATTTCAGCTAGTTTAGTCTTGATTCGAGGACAAATATTCCCAAGGGGGAGATAATGTAACACCCCGTAGCCAAAACAGACCAAAAATTAGTTTTTTAGAAAAATCTGCAGGTGCTACCAACGGTGGCATCGACGGACCGTAGCCTGAACCACGGTTCGTCCTGCACAACCGTCGATGGGATCAGAAACTCCCAAAAATTTCAGCCTAGAAAAATTGGTCAAGTCTTGGACGAAGGACGGACTTACGGTCCGCAGGTCAAACAACGATCCGTAGTCCGTGACCGTCAATCAAGACTCCCTTCAACCACTCTCTGACAAGAGCTATGGATGACCAGCATGGTTCGTAGGTGGACCTACGGTCCGTAGGTCTGACCGTAGGTGGAAAATTTGCAGCCAGTTAAGGGGAAATGCAGTTGGGTCAACATAAAATGATCATAACTCTTAGAACAAAATGAATTAGGTCTCCCATGACCTACCCACATATAGATAATTGAATTATCTTTCCATATCCACCGACCTTGCTAAAATCAGAACTCCGAGTAAAAATTTATGCCATTTTAGTAAAGGCCTATCGAACAAGCCCGACAGACCCAACAACGGGGCGTCGGGCGCACGACAGACCGTCAGTCCTGGCAGTAGTGAAGCCCGATAGCAACCTTCCCAGGGGTCTTTTTTACCTTTCCCACTCAGTTTAAACCCTAAGTGACGTTGTTTTGACCATAAATCATAAGATTTTAGTCAGTTTAAGCCTAGAAACATAATTAAAACATATCCAAGTCAAATCATTAAATCAAAACTTAGAAAATTAGAAGCAAGAGAGGAGAAAAAATCTCAAGAACCTTAGCTCAAGAACTCCACAAGCTCCAGCAGTTCCAGCTCCAAAACTTAAGTATTTTTCCATCGATTTCATCACAAGGTATGTGGGATTTCACTAGTGGGTTCCTTTCACCCATTGGGTCCTTAGTTTAACTCAGTTCTTGATTCTCGTATCATGATTAAACCTAGGGTTTCTAGAACTTTGACATAACTTCATGAATTTATTAAATATATGTTCCAAAATCAGATTATCATGTTATCACTCAGATTATCACATGAATTTCAGAACCCTAGCTTTGTATTTCTTTAGTTCTTGAATTACACATACTAGGTCATATATTTCAGACACTTCAGATATACATGCCTAAGTTATAAATGCATAATTACCAGATTATATGTTCCATTCTCAGTTTGTATGTTTAGTTTCAAGCTATCCAGTATTTACAGAAATTCAGATATAATCAGTTAATTAATAGAATTTATTGGGAGTAGCATAATACCGAGTTGGACTAGTGTTTAGCGTACCCAATAGTCCCAGAACTACTAGCCAAGTAGGTTGTAAGTCCCCTTTGTGGGAAATCAGTTTAGTGATCACACCAGCATGCCCTTATACCTTTGGCAGGGTTTATTGGGTCCTCTCGGTGGGGAGTATACATCGGACTCCACATTTAGCTCATGTGGTTTTATTATCAGTTATTAGTCGCTCCCACAGTTCAGTCAGACTCTCTGCATTGACCATTTATCAGTATATTCAGTTTTAGCATGTGATAAATTGGTCATTGCATCCAGTTAGCTAAGAAATCAGCACATCACGTTCAGATTATTATACTTGTTTTTGTGCTTGTTCAGTTATGTTTTAATTCAGCTTTACTCTATCCTACATGCTCAGTACCTTTCAAGTACTGACGCAAACGTGCGCTACATCTTCTCGTGATGTAGGTTCAGGTTCAGCATCCAGATCACGCATAGATCGATTTCCCGATCTTCAGTTCAGCAGAGTCAGTGGTGAGTCCTCATTCTCCGAGGACAGCAGTCATGAGTTTCATTTCAGTCTTTAGTCATTTAGTTTCAGTATTTGCTAGATTTAGTTGGGGCTTGTCCCAGTATTTCTAGTCTAGTTTAGAGGCTATTTTCTGACATAGTTAGATTCAGCTTAGTATTGAGTTAATATTTTTTTGTATTAAACTCATTGTTTTCAAATATCTCAGTTATAGAATATGGGTATTCCCCATCTTTTCATTTTAAGTATGATTTAGCTTCCGCAACAGTTTATTATCTTTAGTATGCTCATGATCATGCCATAAGGGTTAGCTTGGTATTACTTGTGGTCCTAGGTTCCGTGTCCGCGTCTCGGGGGTATTTGGGGGTGTGACATAATGAATGAATCTTAAATGAACTAATGAATGTAATGTCTTAATTTAATAAAGTATGTTAAATGAAGAAGTACTTATCTAGAGCAGTTAAGGGTTGCCTAGTTAAGGTGTGAAGGGGGCATAGAAATGGTCACTTCGTACCTTACCTAGGTATGTCTTAAGATTGACTCTAGTTAAGAAAGTTTGTTGAATTATGTCGACATGATCCAAACTTAGGTATTCTTAAGGATTACTTAAGTAATCTTAAAGAGGTCAATCATGGAGGTTATCTTCTTGATTTACTTAAGTATGTCTTTTGATAACCTTTGTAGGGGAGAGTGTCATGTTATATGTATGCTAATGTATTAAGTGAGAATGATTCTATGTTATGTAGTCTATAGGATATCTTTAGTGTGTGTGTAAGGGATTGTATAGGCGGTCGCTTCACAACTCACTCAAGTGAACCTTAGAATCACCTTTGGTAGGAGGATCTCATGTTTATGTGTTTGATGTGTTGTAAGTGTATGTACCTCATTATAGGTGGTCTTAAGGATCATTTAGGGGTGCCTAGAGAGGGTGTATAGGGCGGTCTCTCTTTGTCTTATTTAAGTGAGTCTTAGGATAGCCGTAAGTGAGGGAATTATATGCTAGAAGGTGTTCGAAGCGAAGTTGAGGAATTTCACTGTAATAGTGAAGTTCACTATTACAGTGAAGTAGTTCACTGGAAAGCATTCTTAAAAATGTGACTAATTGCTTAAATAATTGCTTATGTGTTTCTAAGTTCTTAATTGTTGTTCTTATGCTAATCGTATGATGTTTTAATCAAAATTCATGAAAAGCATGTTATTTACTAAATGTCCCTTTTCATGGCTTTTGCATGGCTTCCATACTTAGTACATCTAATGTGATAACTCCATCTTTTCCCTTTACGACTAAACCCTTTATGACTAAAGTGTAGGGAATTGGTAGTCTTGATGTGCCATGCAGGATGGATAGATTTCTATGGGTTGAAGATGAAGTATTGGTGAGTCCTCATCGATTTGAGGAAAATATCCACACGTGTTCCCTTATGTCTTAGTATTTATTTTATGTCTTGTATGGGCTTAGATCTAAGTGTTGTGTACTCTAAAGTTTAGATGTATGAAGGAGATGTTGTAAAGGCTTAATATTTTAAATGAAAGTCTTCCGCTTGTGTAATGATTATGGAAAGAGTTCTTCGTGTGTGAAGAAAGTGTTAAATTCTTACTCATTTTAGTATGTTTATTATGCAATGAATGATACTAGTGACTTATATGAGACATCTAGAAGTCTCATTTGTCATGTGGAGACATAAGTACGCTTTAACTTCTAAGGTGTACTTGCGGGTCGTGACAAAGTTTGTATTAGAGCATAAGTTTAGATAGTGTCTTAGTTGTCTCATGAACCACATCTAGTAGAGTCTTGTTTATAATGTGAAGCGCGCCACATTATGAATGGGAGGCTATTGGGTGCTAGGAAAAGTTTGACTTCTTCATTCATCTAATCGTGCCTAAGAGCTTTGAATATGGTGTCTTTCCCTTCTTTCTTTAATGTGTTTGTCCTTGAGGGTGACTTTATGAAGATTGGGTTGATGGACATAAAAGATGAGATGTGACTTATTGGATGAGGTGTGAAAGATGGTGTTGATGACCTTAGGTTGGCTTGGTTACCTTTTGAAGGGTAGTTAAGTTGAAAAATAATTGTAAAGTATATGGTATAAGAAACGTGAAGGAGTGGTTGTTGAGATAGTTTGAAGTTGTTTAAGACCCCAACCTTAGAAAGGAAGGTGATGAAATTTGAAAGAGTAAAGGTGAGTTCTCCTAGTAAGGGGGATGTAGTGGTTAGATGATGAGACCTTTGAGAGTCTTTAGTCTTCATGAGGTAGACGTTTGTAAGAAAGTGTTAGTAAGGTTTATGGTGCCTTGAGGGAGTTCCTTGTAGTAAATGTTATGTTGACCTTATAATGGGTTTCTCCTAAGTGGGGGAGTATGGTAAAGAATATGGTTGTTGGGAATTGAGGTTCCAAATATTCTCCCTATGATATGCATGTTTAGGTTGAAGTTTTGTTGAATGAGAACATGAGATTTTATGCATGGTATTTCCCTCATGGTTTATGTGCATCTAGTGTAGGGTGCTAATTGTTCATATAGATGAATAGTGAGCATGTCTAAATGGTTATATGAGATTGATTTGTTGAGCATTTATAAGGCATTTCATAATTGTTGCATTGTTAGATTGTGAAGCATGTTCACTATAAAGACTGCCTGCTCACTGTAACATTTTTTGAAAATTGAATAATTCATTCTTTGGTTTAAAATTGTTGTAATATGGTTAGAACTGATGTATATGAGCATTAAAAAGAATATAAAATGAGTTTTTTGTTATTTGGAATAAAGGATGTGAGTCATATGGCATAATGAGTTGTAGAATTTATTCTAGATTCTTGTTATGTTGTGATTCTCTTAATTATGTGAAATTGATGTTTCTCCTTGATTGTGTTTTGTAAAATGTGTTGTATGGTATTGTCATGAGATGTTAAGTTGAATCTCTACTCTTGGAAGTGTTCGGAGAGTGGCAATTATAATTCGAGGACGAATGTTGTCCAAGTGAGGGAGAATGTAAGATCCCGAAAAATGACTTGAGTGAGCTAGACCTAACCTGGTTTTCGTGATGGTCTAAGGTACTAAATTGGTCTAGGCAGTATCTAAGATTTTAGTTGCACTGGAAGTCAAACGTCAAGGGACGACCAAGACGTTCGACGACTAAGTCACCTATGTGCCTCATATGTAGTTTCATGTTCTTATGTGTGATTCATGAGGTTATAAGTTCCTTAAATGATTTATTATGGTGTTTATAGGCAGTGTGTCAAGTTTCGTGAAGTTTGGTGGTAAAATGTCCAAGAACGTCCATGACGTTCAAAAGGTTCGCCTTGAAATGACCTTGTGTGTCTATGTATGTTTCATCGAGTTTTACGTGTTTGTTTTGGATGAAATTGATGTGGTAGGTCCTAAAATCGTATACTAACATATTTGGGTTGGAAATGTCTAAGTACGACTCAACTAAGGACCCACAAGGGGCCCTAAAGGAGGACCCTTACTTGGAGCTCAACACTGCCAGGCAGTGGCAATCGACTGACCCAAACGACGACCAGTCGACCAGGCGACGGCCCGTTGATGGGTAGCGTCAATGGAACAATGTGGCCTTCGGGTGAGGAGTTTCAGGTTCAACGAATGAAACCCCATCGATGGGGCGTGGGTGAGACCACGAACCGTCGATGCTGGGCGTCGATGGTGCTGAAAACTGGTAGCTTTTCTGTTAAGACTTGTGGGGTTTTGGGAAATTCACCCCAAAGTCTTATAAAATAGGAGGCCGCTTGTTTTGGATGTTTAAGGGTATTT
The DNA here is from genome assembly GCF_001406875.1 of Solanum pennellii. Classification (NCBI taxonomy): domain Eukaryota; kingdom Viridiplantae; phylum Streptophyta; class Magnoliopsida; order Solanales; family Solanaceae; genus Solanum; species Solanum pennellii. Next base: position 33,024,199 of record NC_028642.1, on the reverse strand, counting down.
TAAGAGTATATAAGTCCTAAAACTCTCATTTAAACGCTAGCACCTAAATCAAAACCCATTCCCTCCCAAAGTTTCTTCAAAAACCTCCGTGAGAGCTCAAGGTGAAGATAGAGCTGGAACATGGATCCTAAATGGAGTTTCTTCTACAATTTTCATTGGGTTCTTCTAATAAGGTATGGGATTTATTCATCTAAGGCATTCTATCACCTTAGATCCAATTTCAAAGATTAATTTTCAAAGATGAAAATGTCCAATTTCTAATCTAAGTCTTGGATTCTTACATGAAAGGTTTTCAAACATTAAGATATGATATTATTGATGTATAATTCATGTTTTCCAATGAAATTATCCATGAACCCTTGACCTTCACAAATCTCTCAATTTGACAAAACTATGGGTTATGTGATCATGCTTTGATATTAATGAATTCAAGTGTAGATTGTTATGGGGTTTTGATTCATGTATAGATTATGATTGTTTGTTTTACACGCTGTTTCAATTTGATAAATTGAGTATTCTATATTATTAGATCTATTAAGTCTTAAGCTAATTTAATTGATATTGACTTAAGGCTTATGAATTTTAGTGTAGTTTATTATTGGCTATTGATTGATGTAATAATTGTATTGAATTGATATCTAGGTTTTCTTAGATTGATGAATATATATTGAATTGACCTAGTTACATTGAGTATTATCGTTTTTGTATTGAATTGATGTTCATGGCCATGGGTAAGGGCCTTATGGTATTGAATTGGATGGTTTAGCATTGGATTGAAGTGTTCAGGATGAAGTTGTGGTATGATGCCCTAATTCCGTTTATTTTATGTTAATTAGACTTCAATTTTGTTGTGATTGGTATGGTCCACTTATGCTGGTGGTGCTATGTGAATTGATGTGGCCTTGTCGACGTTACTTTATGAAATATGATGATCATGACCTGGTCGACACTATTTGAAGTATTATGATGATTTGTGTTGTTTATTTATGTGAAGTATGAGCATATCTATCTATATGTGAAGTAATGTGAAAGTATGTGTTCTTTCTATGTATGTTAGAAGATGATGTAGACTATGGCTATGTGCTTGTATGTGTAGTCTTAGATGTTGATCCATGGTTGTTCCTACTTGACTATATGAGTCTATGATGGTTATATTGTTGATGATATGGTAGTGTGTAGGATGACATAAAGAAGATAACTGTTATTCCTAAGTGACTTAAAGAATGACATGTAATATGTGTTAAGTGTAGTATGTTGTGCCTTGTCTTGGTTGACTTGTGTCCCTTACTTGATGCATGTATGAATGTGAATATGAGATGTCTTGACTTAGGATGCTAAAGCGACCTTGAATGATGTTAAGAGGGGTTTTATGTGAAACCTTGAACCTAGTGGTAAGGTTATGAATGTTGAAGTCAAAAGTCGTAATGGTATCCTTCAAGTAAAGGAATGATAGACTTAAGGTTGTTGGCTGGAACGACATCATATCAAACCTTAGAAAAGCCATGATGAGCTTATTGTCACCATTAGAAGGTAGCCATAGAGGACCTCTTTTGTAGGGTAAATGTGATTGGGTTATGAACTTGATATGGAACCCCTTTATATGAACCTTTAATCAAAATTACTCTATGAGAACAAAGGATAGCACCGAGTGAGTATGGTAAGGGAAGTAGTTGTAGCTAAACAATGAGACTAGATTACAAATCACTCCCTTCATATTCCTTAACCATGTGCCTACATGGTATGTGTCTAAGTTCTACCATAGGCAAGTAGAACACCCTCATCAAAGTAGGTTAGAACTCGGATTTCGTGCTTTGCTACCATGGTATATGTCGGTTATTCTCTATTCTCATCATGTGGAATACTACTAGCAGTAGAGAAGTTCTATGAAGTTTAGATGGTGGTATGGGACACTATCTAGGCATTGCGCAATAGGATTCGAAGGTGTTAGTGAGAGACCCTAGGTCTTGTCAAAGACCATTACTTTAATGTCCTTATATGATGAATGAATCTTAAATGAACTAATGAATGTAATATCTTATATTAAGAAAGAATGTTAAATGAAGAAGTACTTATCAATAGTAGTTGAGGGTTGCCTAGTTAAGGTGTGAAGGGACATAGGAATGTTCACTTCGTATCTTACCTAGGTAAGTCTTAAGAATGACTCTAGTTAGGAAAGTTGGTTGAATTATGTAGACATGATCCAAACTTGGGTATTCGTAAGGATTACTTAGGTAATCTTAAACAGGTCAATCCTGGACGTTATCTTCTTGATTTACATAAGTAAGTCTTTTGATAACCTTTGTAGGGGAGAATGCCATGTAATAAGTATATTAATGTATTAAGTAAGAATAATTCTATCTTAGGTAGTCTATAGGATCTCTTAAGTGTGTGTGTAAGGGATTGTATGGGCGGTCACTTCACAACTCACTTAAGTGAACCTTAGAATCACCTTTGGTAGGAGGATTTCATGTTCATGTGTTTGATGTGTTTTAAGTGTATGTACCTCATTATAGGTGGTCTTAAGGATCATTTAGGTGTCCTAGAGATGATGTATGGTAAGTCTCTTTGTATTACTTAATTGAGTCTAAGGATAGCCCTTAGTGAGGGAATTATATGCTAGAATGTGTTCGAAGGGATGTTGAGAAACTTCACTGTAACAATGAATTCAATGTTACAGTACAGTAGTTCACTGGAAAGCGTTCTTAATAATGTGACTAATTGCTTAAATAATTTCTTATGTGTTTCTAAGTTCTGAAATGTTGTTTATATCATTATAATATGATGTTTTAATCAAGATTCATGAAAAGCATGTTATTTACTTAATGTCCCTTTTCATGTTTTTTGCATTGCTTCCATACTTAGTGCATCTAATGTGCTAACCCCTTCTTTTCCCTTTTTGACTAAAATGTAGGGAATTGGAAGTCTTGATATGCCATGGAGGATGTATAGGTTTCTAAGGATTGAAGATGAACTATTGGTGAGTCCTCATCGATTCGAGGACAATATCCACACGTGTTCCCTTATGTCTTAGTATTTATTTTATGCCTTGTATGGGCTTAGACCCAAGTGTTATTTACTCTAAAGTTTAGATGGTTCAAGGAGATGTTTTAAAGGCTTAATGTTTTAAATGAAAGTCTTCCGCTTGGGTAATAATTATGGAAAGTGTTTTTCGTGTGTGAAGAAAGTTCTAAATTATTGCTCATTTTAGTATGTTTATTATACAATAAATGATACGAGTGGCTTAAATGAGACCTCTTAAAGTATCATTTGCCGTGTGGCAACACAAGGATGCTCTAACTTCTACGGTGTACTTTGTAGAAAATACCCATACTTAGCAAAATAATTATAGGAACAGAATAGACTAATTATGTTAGTAATATATTCTGTATAATCTTTTTCCTTATCTGGTTCCGTATCTCTTTCCATCTTACCTGTATAAATGTAATAGTTATTTCACAAAAGCAATACACAGAAAATTAACCAAAAACTATTCTCCTTGTTTACGTATTTTATCATGGTATCAGAGCCATAAGGTCGATCTTCGACGGTTGTTCGTACTCATCATCTACCGGGATCTACCGAAATGGAAGACCCATCGGAAAACCCACCAGAAAATCCAAACCAGCTTATTTCTATGGAACATATGCAACAACTGTTTCAAATGTTCCAAACACTCAACAAAAGCTCAACCAACATCGAACCAGTGACTTCACAAACAGTGCGAGTCGCGGAAAAATTGAACTTCACCAACTACACCAAATGGTGTAAACTGATGCAGATAGCAATTGGTGGTCGGGGAAGACTCAATCACATCATCGTCAATCCCATTTCACCAGACGATCCAGAATACCAGCAATGGGCTCAAAAAGATTCGATGGTCATTTCATGGATCATCGAGAATATTGACGGAGACCTCGTGAATCAATTCTTGGACTACAAAACTGCCCGAGATTTATGGAAAGGCATCGAAACTCTACTCAGTAGCGGCAGAGATGAACTGCAGATCTATGATCTGAACACAAAGGCAACATCTATGAAACAAGGGATAGACACGATAGAGGTCTATTTCAGTAAATTGAATACCCTATGGAAAGAAATCGATAGACGAATGCCGAACCCAATGAAATGCGCAGAAGACATCACACTGTTCAACTCATTTATACAACGACAAAGGCTGTACCAGTTTTTGGCCGGTGTAAATGATTCACTTGACAAAGAAAAGCGAGACATCCTAAATCTAGATCCCCTTCCAACCATTGATGCCGCATATGCCACCATCAGACGAGAAATTGCTCGTCGTGGCATAATGACCGGCAACTCATCACTGGAACGAGGTCCCTCAGAGATCGGAAGTGGTCTTGTCACTCAACGCCGGTCAGATTCTTCATTTAGCCGGTCAGATTCATCATTCCGGCGAGAGGACAAAACTCACCTCAAATGCAGCCACTGCGGAGGAACCAAACACACCAAGGAAGGATGCTTTAAGCTCATCGGCTACCCAGAATGGTGGGAAGATCTGAGACAGCGTAAAGCCGCCACCAAGGTAACAAAGACCGGCGGCAAGGCTAACGCCGCCATCGGAGAAGGAGAACCGACCAGCGAGGCTTCGTCAACCACTGTCACCAACAGGCGAGCGGGTACCGGCGAGGCTTCGTCGACCAGCGTTACCGACAGGAGAACAGGTATGAGTGGCAAAGATGGGTTCACCAAAATTTCCGGTGAACCATGGATGGAGACAGAGGAAGCGACGGGAAGGAGAAGAGAGAAAATTCTAGAGGAGCCGTCCTCTAGAAATGAAAGTGAGGGAAAACAAGAGGCCCTAAAAAAATCTGACCCTTTAGCCCTTGAGCCCAAAAAATCAGAAGCCCAATTATATAAAAAACCCAAGGAAAAACAAAGTGTGGGTCTCATGTGCAATAAGTCCAATTGGATTTTTGACTGTGGGGCCACGGACACTATGTCATACGATCCAACCGATTTTCTCTCCTCCACATCAACTACCCGTACTAAGATTCAAACTGCAAATGGGGAGTTTATTCCAATTACTCAAGCCGGAGATGTGGATATTACATCAGAAATCCATTTAAAAAATTGTCTTTTAATTCCAAGTCTTACCCACAAACTTTTATCTGTCAGTCAATTAACCAAGGAACTAAACTGTACAATTCTAATGACTTCCTCTGATTGTATTGTACAGGATGCTCAGACGGGGCGGATCATTGGTCGTGGTATTGAAAGAGGAGGTCTATACTATGTGAACGAGGTGACTCAACAGGGTAACGCTTTGCTTGCTCAAGGGTCGCCGGAATATCAGATCTGGATGTGGCACCGACGGCTAGGTCATCCGTCTTTAAGTTATCTTAAACGATTATTTCCCTCTTTTAAGGACATTGATTTTGTTTTGGACTGTGAAGCATGTGTACTTGCAAAAAGTCATAAACATTCTTATTCTCCCAGTTCAACTCATGTTTCTAAGCCATTTACCCTAATTCATTCTGATGTCTGGGGTCCTGCACCTGAATTTGCCTTTTATAAATATTCCTATTTTGTTTTGTTTGTGGATGATTGCACCCGTATGAGTTGGGTTTATTTTCTAAAAAATAAATCTGAAGTATATGATGTGTTTATAAATTTCTACAACATGATCTGTACCCAATTTGCTGCCCAACCTCAAATTCTTCGATCTGATAACGGAGGAGAATACATAAACTTAGATATGAAACAGTTCATTTCTGATCATGGCCTCATTCACCAGACTACCTGTCCGGACACTCCTCAACAAAACGGGATAGCTGAACGGAAAAACCGAACCCTTCTTGAGATTACTAGAGCCATTATGTTAGAATCCCATGTCCCTGTCCATTTTTGGCCAGAGGCCATTGCCACAGCCACATATCTAACCAACCGACTACCTACCAAACCTCTTGCATACCAAACTCCTCTTGACACTCTTTCTTCCCATGTGTCCATCCCTTCCTATCATTCTCTACCTCCACGGGTGTTCGGATGTGTTGTCTATGTTCATCTCCCAAAAAGAATCAGAAATAAACTTGAACCACGAGCCATCAAATGTGTTTTTATTGGGTATGGGGTTACTCAAAAAGGGTACCGATGCTATGATCCCATTCAAAACAAAATCTACACCAGCCTTGACTGCGAGTTTTTTGAACACTCCTATTACTATACCCAGCCTGGTCCTCAGGGGGAGACTACGAATGATGACCTTAGCTGGTTAATATATCCAGAAATGATGGACCTTGATCCTCCAACGCAAGTAAGCAATACCACCGACGTCAACTCTGAAACATCTGTATCAGCTCCCTCTCCTCAAACCACTCCAATGACAACCACTGAGCACCCTGAGTCAACATCAGTTGAGGTAAATTCTGAATTGTGTACTGTTCCTACTGACTCTGTGTCTAGTGATAATTGTCAAAACAGATATGAGCTTCCTCACAGAAGCACGAGAGGTGTTCCTCCCAAAAGGTATGACCCGGAATATGAAGATCAACGGTCCAGATACCCCATAGAAAGAATCAGCAATGAAAACTTGTCCAACACAGCTGTTGCCTTCACTACCTCCCTGTACTCAACAAACATTCCCAGAACCGTGGAAGAAGCTTTTGAAGATGAGAAGTGGAGACAAGCCATGGAAAATGAATATGTTGCCTTGGAAAAGAATCACACATGGGAAAAATGTATTCTACCCAAAGGGAAGAAGAAGGTAGGGTGTAGATGGGTATTCTCCATTAAGCACCGGGCAGATGGAACCATTGAAAGGTACAAGGCAAGATTGGTGGCCAAGGGTTACACTCAGACCTTTGGGATCGACTATTCAGAGACTTTTTCCCCAGTAGCCAAGATAGACACAATACGGGTATTGTTCTCTGTAGCAGCAAACAAAGATTGGCCCTTGTATCAGTTCGATGTTAAAAATGCCTTCCTCCATGGAAGCATTGAAGAAGAAGTCTATATGGAACCCCCTCCAGGATATTCTCATGACTTTAAAGATGGAGAAGGATGTAAATTGAAGAAAGCCCTGTATGGCTTAAAGCAGTCTCCAAGAGCTTGGTTTGGAAGGTTCACTAAGGCTATGAAGAAATTTGGGTACAGACAGAGTAATTCTGATCATACTTTATTCATAAAAGGGGCAAATCAGAAAATCACCTGTCTAATTATATATGTAGATGATATGATCATCACCGGAAATGATGAAGAAGAAATTGTTACCTTAAAGGGGAAGTTGTTTCAGGAATTTGAGATGAAAGATCTAGGAAACTTAAAGTACTTTCTTGGTATAGAAGTCTTAAGATCCACGCAAGGGATCTTTATTCACCAACGAAAGTATATTCTTGATCTTTTAACTGAAACAGGAATGTTAGGGAGTAAACCGGCTGACACTCCAATTATAGCAAATCATGGTCTTCAGGTCATAGAAGGGGCAAAGGCAACTGACAAAGAACAATATCAGAAGATTGTTGGGAAACTCATTTATCTAGCCCACACAAGACCAGATATTGCATATGCAGTGGGGATAGTGAGTAGATTCATGCATCTACCCCAAATACATCACATGACAGCAGTAATGAGGATTCTGAGATATCTAAAGGGTACAAGCAGCACCGGGATCTACTTCGGGAAAAATGATAGCCTCGATATAACTGCCTACACCGATGCAGATTGGGCCGGAGACCGAGATGAAAGGAAATCCACTTCTGGATACTTCACCTTGGTAGGAGGGAATCTGGTCACTTGGAGAAGCAAGAAGCAAAAGGTTGTAGCCCTGTCAAGTGCGGAAGCTGAATTCAGAGGAATTGTGAAAGGAATAACTGAAATCCTATGGATTAGGAAACTGCTAAATGAACTCGGTTTTCCTCAGAAAACAGCCTGCAAGTTATTTTGCGACAACAAAGCAGCAATAAGTATTTCTGGAAATCCTGTCCAACATGACAGAACAAAACATGTTGAGGTTGATCGACACTTCATCAAAGACAAGTTAGAAGACAAGGTTATCAAACTTCCATTTGTTCGATCAAAAGATCAACTGGCAGACATCCTAACCAAGGCTGTTAGTACTGAAGCTTTCAGCAATGTCTTGCGCAAGTTGAGCATTGGAAATCCGAGTGCACAACTTGAGGGGGAGTGTAGAAAATACCCATACTTAGCAAAATAATTATAGGAACAGAATAGACTAATTATGTTAGTAATATATTCTGTATAATCTTTTTCCTTATCTGGTTCCGTATCTCTTTCCATCTTACCTGTATAAATGTAATAGTTATTTCACAAAAGCAATACACAGAAAATTAACCAAAAACTATTCTCCTTGTTTACGTATTTTATCATACTTGTGGATTGTGACAAAGTTGGTATCAGAGCATAAGTATAGGGAGTGTCCTAGTTGTATCATGAACTACATCTAGTAGAGTCTTGTTTATAATGTTAAGCGCGTCACATTATGAATGGGAGGCTATTGGGTGCTAGGAAAAGTTTCACTTCTTCATTCATCTAATCGTGCCTAAGAGCTTTGAATATGGTGTTTTTCCTTTCATTCCTTTATGTGTTGGTCCCTTGAGGGTGACTTTATGAAGATTGGGTTACGGGAGAGAAAAGATCATATGTGACTTGTTGGATGAGGTGTGAAAGATGGTGTTGATGGTCGTAGGTTGGCTTGGTTACCTTTTAAAGGGTAGTTAAGTTGGAAAAGAATGGTAAGGTTAATGGTATAAAAAATGTGAAGAAGTGGCTGTTGAGATAGTTTGAAGTTGTTTAAGACCCCAACCATAGAAATGAAGGTGATGAAATTTTAAAGAGTAAAGGTCAGTTCTCCTAGTAAGGGGGATATAGTGGTTAGATGATGAGACCTTTGAGAGTCTTTAGTCTTCATGAGGTAGACCTTGGTAAGAAAGTGTTAGTAAGGTTTATGGTGCCTTGAGGGAGTTCCTTGTAGTAAAAGTTATGTTGACCTTAGAATGGGTTTCTCCTAAGTGGGGGAGTATGGTAAAGAGTGTGGTTGTTGTGAGTGAGGTACACTTAACTTTTCTTTATTTGTTTACTCAAGCCTAAAACAAAGAGTTCTTAGTAACTTGATTCTGTAGGAGTATTTTGTGGAAGATGAGTTCTAAATATTCTCCTTCTGATATGCATGTTTAGGTTGAAGTTTTGTTGAATGAGAACATGAGTTTTTATGCATGGTATTTCTCTCATGGTTCATGTGCATCTAGTGTAGGTTACTAATTATTTCATACACATGAATAGTTAGCATGTCTAAATGTTTATATGAGATTGATTTGTTGAGCATTTATAAGGAATTTCATAAGTGTTGCGTTGTTAGATTGTAAAGCATGTTCACTATAAAGACTGCCTGCTCACTGTAACATTTTTTGAAAATTGACTAATTCATTCTTTGGTCGAAAATTGTTGTAATATGGTTAGAACTTATGTATATGAGCATTAAAAGGAATATAAAATGAGTTCTTGTTATTTGGAATAAAGGATGTGAGTCTTATGGCATAATGAGTTGTAGAATTTTTTCTAGATTCTTGTTGTGTTATGATTCTCTTAATTATGTGAAATTGATGTTTGTCCTTGATTGTGTGTTTTATAATGTGTTGTATGGTATTGTCGTGAGTTGTTAAGTTGAGTCTCTACTCTTGGAAGTGTTTGGAGAGTGGCAAGTGTCATTCAAGGACGAATGTTGTCCAAGTGATGGAGAATGTAAGATCTCGAAATAGACTTAAGTGAATATAAAGCCTAACATGGTTTTCGTGATGGTATATGTTCCTAAATTGGTCTATATATAGGCAGTTTCTAAGGTGCATTCAAAGTCAAACGTCAAGGGACGACCAACATGTTCGAAGACTAAGTCATCTATGTGCCTCATATGTGGTTTCATGTGTTTATGTATGATTAATGATTTTATAAGGTCCTTAAATGAGTTACTATGGTGTTTATAGGCAGTGTTTCAAGTTTCGTGAAGTTTGGAGGTCAAACGTCCATGTCGTTGAAAAGGTTCACCTTGAAACGACCTTGTGTGTCTATGTATGTTTCGTCGAGTTTTACATGTTCGTTTTGGATGAAATTAATGCGGCAGGTCCTAAACTCGTATACAAACATATTTGGGTTGGAAACATCCGGGTACGAATCCACATAGGACCCACAAGGGTCCCTAAAGGTGGACCCAAACTTGGAGCTTAACACTGGCAGGCAGTGGCAATCGACTGACCCAAATGACAGCTAGTCGACCAGGCGACGGCCCATCGATGGGTGGCATCGATGGAGCCATGTGTTCTTCAGGTTGAGGAGTTGCAGGTTCAAACAACGCGACCCCATTGACGGGGCGTGGGTGAGACCACGGACCGTCAATGTTGGGCGTCGATGGTGCTGAAAACTGGAAGCTTTTCTTTTAAAACTTGGGATTTTTGGCAAATTCACCCCAAGTCTTATAAAATAGGACGGTTATTTTGGATGTTTAAGGGTATTTTAATAGTATATAAGTCCTAAAACTCTCATTTAAACCCTATCACCCAAATCAAAACCTATTCCCTCCCAAAGTTTCTTCAAAAACCTCCATGAGAGCTCAATGTGAAGATAGAGCTTGAAGATGGATATATAATGAAGTTTCTTATTCAATTATCATTATGTTCTTCTAATAAGGTATGGTAGTTCTTCATCTAGGGTTTTGTATCACATTAAAGCCAATTTCAAAGATAATTTTCAAAAGATTTCAAAAAGATGAAAATGTCCAATTTCTACTCTACGTCTTGGGTTCTTGCATGAAAGGTTATCAAACATTAAGATATGATATTATTGATGTATAATTGATGTTTTCCAATAAAATTATCCATGAACCCTTGACCTTCACAAATCTCTCAATTTGACTAAATTATGGGTTGTGTGATCATGATTTGATATTAATGAATTTAACTGTAGATTGTTATGGGGTTTTGATTCATGTATAGATTATGATTTTTTGTTTTATATGCTGTTTAAATTTAATAAATTGAGTATTCTATATTCTTAGAGCTATTGAGTCTTAAGCTTATTGAATTGATATTGACTTAAGGCTTATGAATTCTAGTGTAGTTTTCTATTGGCTATTGATTGATGTAATAATTGTATTGAATTGATATCTACGTTGTCTTAGATTGATGAATCTTTATTGAATTGACCTAGTTACATTGAGTATTATAGTTTTTGTATTGAATTGATGTTCATGGCCATGGGTAAGGGTCTTATGGTATTGAATTGGATGGTTTAGCATTGGATTGAAGTGTTGAGGATGGAGTGGTGATATTCTGCCCCAATTCCATTTATTTTATGTTAATTAGACTTAAATTATTATTTTATTGGTATGGTCCACTTATGGTGGCGGTGCTATGTGAATTGATGTGGCCTTGTAATCGTTACTTTATGCAATATGATGATCATGACCTTGTCGAAACTACTTGAAGTATTATGATTATTTGTATAGTTGATTTATGTGAAGTATGAGCATATCTATCTATATGTGAAGTAATGTGAAAGTATGTGTTCTTTCTATGTATGTTAGGAGATGATGTATAATATGGCTATGTGCTTGTATGTGTAGTCTTAGATGTTGATGCATGGTCGTTCGTACTTGACTATATGAGTTTATGATGGTTATATTGTTGATGATATGGTAGTATATAGTATGACATAAAGCTGATAATGGTTATTCCTATGTGACTTAAAGAATGACATGTAACATGTGTTAAAGTGAAGTATGTTGTTCATTGTCTTGGTTGACTTGTGCCCCAAACTTGATGCATATATGAATGTTAATATGAGATGTCTTGACTTAGGATGCTACAGCCTCTTATTCTTGAAAGTATGAATGACATGTGACCTTGAATGATGTTAAGAAGGTCTTTATGTAAAACTTGAACCTAGTGGTAAGGTTATGAATGTTGAAAGCGAAAGCCGTAATGGTATCTTCAAATTAAAGGAATGATAGACTTAAGGTTGATTGTCTGGAACGACATCATATCAAACCTTAGGAAAGTCATGATGAGCTTCTTGTCTCCATTGGAAGGTATCCATAGAGGACCTCTTTGGTAGGGTAAATGTTATTGGGTTATGAACTTGATATGGAACCCCTTTATATGAACCTTTAATGAAAATTAATCTATGAGAACAAAGCTAGCACCGAGTGAGTATGGTAAGGGAAGTAGTTCTAGTTAAAGAATGTTACTAGATTACAAAGCACGCCTTTCATATTCCTTAACCATGTTCCTACATGAGATGTGTCTAAGTTCTACCATTGTCAAGAAGAACACCCTTAACGGAGTAGGTTAGAAATTTGAATTACATGCTTTGATACTATAGTTTATGTCGGTTATTGCTATTCTCATCATGTGGGATACCGACTAGCATTAGAGAAGTTCTATGAAGTTTAGGTGGTGGTATGGGACGTTATCTAGACATTGCACATTAAGCTTTGAAGGTGTTAGTGATAGTCCCTAGGTCTTGTGCAAGAACATTACTCGAATGTCCTTATGTGATGAATGAATCTTAAATGAACTAATGAATGTAATTTATTATATAAATAAAGTATGTTGAAGTTCTTATCTGAAGTAGTTAAGGGTTGCCTAACTAATGTGAAGGGGGCATAGGAATGGTCACTTCATATATCTTTGCCTTACTTAAGTGAGTATTAGGATAGCCCTCAGTGAGGGAATTGTACGCCAGAACATTTTCGAAGCGAAGTTGAGAAACTTCGTTGTTACAGTGAAGTAGTACACTGAAAGTGTTTTTAAAAATGTGACTAATTGCTTAAATAATTTTTTATGTGTTTCTAAATTCTTAAATGTTGTTTTTATGCTTATAGTATTATGTTTTAATCACAATTCATGAAAAGCATGTTATTTACTAAATGTCCCATTTTCATGGTTTTACAGGACCTCCATACTTAGTGCATCTAATGAGCTAACCCCTTCTTTTCCCTTTTTTACTTAAGTGTAGGAAATTGGAAGTCTTGATGTGCCATGGAGGATTGATAGATTTCTAAGGGTTGAAGATGAAGTATTGGTGAGTCCTCACCGATTTAGGACAATATATACACGTGTTCCCTTATGTCTTTATTTATGTCTTGTATGGGCTTACACCCAAGTGTTGTGTACTCTAAAGTTTAGATGGTTCAAGGAGATGTTGTTAAGGTTTAATGTTTTAAATGAGAGTCTTCCGCTTTTGTAATGATTATGGAAAGAACTCTTCGTGTGTGAAGAAAGTTTTGACTTCTTACTCATTTTAATATGTTTATTATGCAATGAATGATACGAGTGGCTTAGATGATACTTCTTGAAGTCTCATTTGCCGTGTGGCGACACAAGGATGCTCTAACTTCTATGGTGTACTTGTGGGTTGTGACAGAACCAAGTGTTACTAGAGGGTTACTTGGGTAAAGGACTTAAGGTAAAAGAAGGATAATGTTATGAAATGCTAAATTAGCTTAGAATGAATTATGTAGTTTTATGTGATTTGTGACAATTGTACATGTCTATATGAAGTGTGTTGTCTATGTGATGCTTATTGTGTTGATGTTCAAGAAGTTTTACAAAAAGTCATGAAGCATGGTTTTCAACTAAATGTCCTCTTCATATGCATATTTTTGAATGGTTGTGATACTTAGTGCATTCTTGTACTAATACTATTCATCTTCATCTCTTAACACAAAGTGTAAGTCATTGGATGACTAGAGGATGTCTCTTAAAGTGAAGGGCTTGATACATGTTTCCCAAGCTCAAGAAATTGATCCTTAAGATTCAAGAATTTCCTATGCCAAAGTTCATATTTAAAGTTTATGTATTAGTTAGATTATTATTTTATGATGTTGAGGGTCGTGTCCCTATTCTATTCTATTGATATTGAGTCTAAGATGGCAAAAGAGACTTAGAGTCTAACTATGTATTACGATATTTTTATATATATTAAGTGATGTTTCTAGCATATGATGTGCTATGAAAAGTTCTAAATTTTTCGCTAAATTCCTATGATAATGCGATGAATGATGTTTATGGGCTTGTACAAGACCTCCGAGAGGTCAAGTACGCCATGTTACTTCTAGGAGTAGAGTTTTGTTCATCGATGGTGAGTCGTGACACATCAATGAGCAAGAGGCTATAGGATGATAGAGTTTCACATTCTTCACTAATCTTGTGTCGTGTCATAGAACTTAACTCTATATGATCTCTCTCTTATGTTTTCTTGTCTAGTGGTCTTTTAGATGTGATTGCTTGATAAGATTGTATCTCAATGCTTGAGAGAGAAAAAAGGTGAGTGCTGATTCTTACTTTGGTTTATGGCTTGATAAGTATGTGTGAAGGTGAATTTGAATATATGTTGATGTAATGCCATTTATGGCTATATATGTGATTTATGTGAAATGAGCTATTATGTTGAGAATTTCTGTCATGACATGATTATAGCTTGTTAATAGTTGTTATAGTTGAATGGAGTTCCCTTCGGAATGAGAGGTTGCTATATGAATTGGTATGATGATAGTGTAATGATATGGTTTAGGCTTAAAATGCTTCGAATAGATGTGGTAAATAGTGTGGAAGATGCATGTTGCCTTTGTATATGTGTAATGGTTCAAATGTTGCCCTTTTATGTGTAATGTTTCCTTTGTTGCCTTGAAGGATTGGAGTCTTTTGTATAGGCTTTCTCCTAAGGAGGGAAGATGGGTGTTGAATATTGTGAGCTGATTGTTGAGTATGCTAGTACATGGAAGAACCCTTATGACTAGTTGGTTAGTTCCCTTATGAACCTATTCTATGAGTGGGGAAAAAGGGATGAAAGGGTTTTGTTCCATAGGGTGGAATTATGTTTTGACCTAAGGTTGACTTAGAGGGTAGTATGTACCCCTTAAACCTCAAAGATGAGGAGAAAATTGATGTTGACCAACTTAAAGTGGTTAGTTTCCTTTTAAGATTGATCTTAAGTATGACTATATGAGGAAATGCTTAGGTTGTACCTAGGTGTGGTTGGTTGGAAGGTTCCTCCAAAAGGGTATGATGTGGGTTGAAATGACCTAGAAGTTACCTTGCCTAGTGTTGAAAGAAAAAAAGGATACCTTCATGGCCAAGTTTTCTCTATTGATACCCCTAAGGTTTTACTTAGAGAGGGATGGTGTTCTTAGATATTAAGGTTGGTGGGCTAAAGTTCTCCTAAGGTAGAGATAAGTTGCTCTTATTTGGGTTTACCCTAAGTGGAGATGATGATGTGAGTAGCAAGGTTCTAGATGTCCCCATCGTTTCCTTCTATTCTTACTCAAGTTTGAAACTAAAATAATTCCTAAGTAGCTTCTTCATGATGGGAGTCTTGCATATAAGTATAAGTTGCATGTTCTCCATATGTTAAGTATGTCTTAATTGACACTATGTTATGCACGTTTTGGAAGGTTTTCATTGCATGAAAATGGATTTTTAATCAAACAGCATATTTATCATGTTGTTGTGCAGCTTAATATGCTAAATGTGCATTTGACTTCATGAGATGATGTAAGGAGCATGTTTGATGTCACTTATAATATGTGATGTTTTAGGCCATCAATGAGAAATTGAGTCTTCCTTAAATGAAAAATGATGAGTCCCTTAAAAATGTGTGACTTTTGTGACTTGGGAAGTGTTAATGTTGACTCACTCTTGAGAAGTGATGGTGTCCAGCTAATGTTCTTGATGTGTGCCTATAATTTTCAAGAATCTTTCCTAATTGATGCATGTTTATGGAAACTAGTTTCATGCTATAAATTTAAATTTTGTGAAATACCTTCATATTCTTGTGATGTGTGTGGTGTGATTTACAATTTTGACTTCATTAAGAAGAAAGTATGAGCATGTTTTGGTTAAAAGTGGAGAAGTTCTCCTTAAAAAATGAATTGACCTTTGTGCATTGCTTGTATATGAGAGCTCTATGATGACATGTGATATGTTAAGGAGGACATTCCTT
Source organism: Solanum pennellii (assembly GCF_001406875.1). NCBI lineage: Eukaryota > Viridiplantae > Streptophyta > Magnoliopsida > Solanales > Solanaceae > Solanum > Solanum pennellii. Next base: position 33,008,230 of record NC_028642.1, on the reverse strand, counting down.
CTTAAACATAACAAATCATGGTAATGTTAAGTATGACTTAAATGGTATTATGTCTAAATGTATTGATTTTTGTTGACCTACATTACTCATAATTTATGTGCATTGAGTATGAATTTGTTATTTGCCTCTAAGTGATGATATTGAAAATGACTAAATGTGATTTAAAGATTGTTGCATGTTGAGCTCTAAATGAAATGAAATGTTAAGACCATGTCATAATTAGGAGAATGATGTTCCCTCTATGAACATGAGAAGAGCATATGTGTTTGAAGCATTAAGGAGTGAGTGATTGAAGGTTTCTACTTGCTTGTGTTGCATTGAGTGCAAAACGGTATGAAGTTTGTGTTCCTTGTACGTTTTGTATATTGATTACTATGTGATGATTTGTTGAATGTTCATTGAGTCATTGCAAGTGTTTTAAATGTCTCAACTGTCATTCGAGGACGAATGTTCCCAAGTGGGGGATATTGTAAGGACCCTCAAAATTATTTAAGGTTTATAGAGCCTCACATTTTCCTTAAAAGGTTAATAATATGTTAATTAAGTGTTTTAGAGCTTGTATGGTTGATTTGAAGTGGTTTGGAGGTTAAACGTCCAAGATGTTCGGAAGTTAGTTTTTAGATGTGCTAGTGTGTTCTAGTCTACCTTTGCACGTTTTACGTGTTATTTGGGGCTCAAATTTATAGGAAAGGTCCTTAACATGTATAAGAGTGTATTTAGGGTCAAAACATCTAGGCACGACTCCCCAAGGACCACTCTAAGGATCCTTAAGGAGGACCCAAAAGCTGCAGTGGACTGCCTTGGCAGTGTCCAAACAACGACTTTTAAAAGATGGCCCGTACTCCATTCGACGCCCCATCAATTGAGGGCATTGCTCAAAACTTAGAAGTGTGAACTCAGCCCCCCAAAATGGAGCCTCAGTTTAAAATGACGGAGCAGCAGGACGGCTCGTCGACCAGACGATGCTCTGTCGACTGCCCTCCACAGATGAAGCCTGGAACTGCTTTCCTGCACGTTGTCCATTTAAGGGGTGAACAGGAAAACCCCACGTTCCAAATAAAGCCTAGGAAGCAGTTCATTTATCTATTTTTAGGTATTTTAAGTTGGTTAGAATTATGAAAAATCCATTCCCAATTCATTCTTCAAATTTCACCTTTCCCTCTCAAAACAAACTCTTTCTAGAAACCTCCATTGGAGATAAAGCTCAAGAACAACTTGGGGATGGATTTTCATGGATTCTTCTTCAAGTTTTCGTTATTTTCTATATAATGAGGTATGGTATTCCTTCATCCTTATTTAACCTTTCATCTAAAGAGTTCCTTCAAAGGTTTTCAAAAAAAATTCTATGATCAAATTATCTATCTTTCAATCTAGCCATGGGTTCATTGTCAAATTAATTTCAAAATCATTCTCATGATGAATTGATGATTAGCTACTGTTTTTAAGATTGATTTCAATCCAATATCGTGAAAACCACCATGCTCCTCTCAAATTCTCAATTTAGCCTATAATGTGCGTAATTTGATCTTTATTAGATGTTGATGAATTGTGATTTTGATTATGTTGAATTGCCTATTGTTATTGTTTTAGCCTATAATCCTCAAGATTGATATATCCTCATATGTTCGAGAACATCATCTATGTTTCTTTTAGTTTCTTTATTTTTAGACATTGTTTAAGACTTAGTATGTTTCTTTCAATGTAAAGGGTTGTGACCATATGATGTTAAGATGTGTCTAAGTTGTCTTTTGATGATTATACTTCGTTACTTAGTGTTATAAAAGAGTTTTCTTATTAGTTATGTTGTGAAAAGTTTTAATTTCGCACTACTTTTCATACCTATGTAATGAATGATAGCGAAGAGCCTTGTCCAAGACCTCTAAGAGGTTGACGAAGTCGGTAACTTCTTGGGGGTGCTTCCCGGTCATTACAAACTTGGTATCAAATAAGGTTTTGGGAAATAGTTTACGGTCCAAAGTCTCACAAGCCACGTCTAGTAGACTCTTGGTATCAGTGTGAGTCGCTACACATCTATGAGTGAGAGGCTATAGGACGATAGAAGTTTCACTTTATTCATTACTTTTGTGTCGTGCCATAGAGTTGATGTTATAAGTGTCTTTTCCTAATCCTTTATCTTGTGTTTATAGGACTTGAATACGAGAAGTAAAACCGCAAGAAAAGGGGAGGAAGGAGTAGGAAATGAGGGACTTCATCTATGAGATGAGAAAGTTCCTATAGCTTATCGAGAGAATGTGAATGAGGAGATTCCCCCTCAAGTGCCCCAAGGTCCTCAAGCTCCCTATGTTGAAGTGGATATGTCTAATGTGAAGATAAGGGTTATTTTTCGAACTTTGACCAAACTCATGATGACTCAAGCTCAAATCGTCGCAAATCATGTGGTTGCCCAAAATAATCTAAGAGTTAGACCTCAACCTAATGCAAGTACTCCCGCTTCTAAAATGCGAGATTTCATGAGGATGAATCCTCCTACTTTCCATGGCACTAAAGTGTATGAATATTCACAAAGCTTCATAGATGAGGTATTCAAGGTGGTAGATGTTATAGGAGTGACCTCTAGAGAAAAAGCAGAACTAGCCGCTTATAAACTAAAAGAGTTTGCACAAGTGTGGTTTGAGCAATGGAGGGATGAAAGACTCGTAAAGGTAGGCCCGGTAGATTGGGGAGTGTTTAAGACACCCTTTCTTGATAGGGTTTTCCCCTTAGGATTGAGGGAGAAAAAGTTAGTGGAGTTCATGAACCTTCATTAAGGGGGGAATGAGTACGAAAGAATATTCTCTAAGGTTCACCCAACTCTCTAAGTATGCCCAAACCTTGGTAACCAACTCTAAGGCTAAAATGAATATGTTTGTGATAGGAGTGTCTATTTTAGTTAAAGAAGAGTGTCGTACAACAATGCTCCATCATGATATGGATATCTCTAGACTCATGGTTTATGCTCAACAAATTAAGGAGTCCAAGCTTAGGAAGATGAATAGGGATGGGAAGAGGGCTAAATTGGATGAACCAAGTCAACATAAGTGTAATAAGAGATTTTATAATCAATATTCTTCCATGGTGATCAAGGATAGGGTTTCCAACCAAATTCTCAAAGAGGGAGTGGAGGTGTCCCTACCTATAAGAGGACTAGATGAGCTACATGTGGGAAGCAACATTTGGGTAAGTGTCTTGTCAGTACGGATGGATGTTTTGGATGTGGTAGCAAGGGTCATAAGATGATAGATTTCCTTGCCTTCAAGGCACATAATGGAAGGAGATCAACCAAGCTCCTCAGACGATTCTGAACCTAATACTCAAAGGAAGAATTGTTTCTATGTGCTTCAACCTAGCAATGGAGCTAATCCGAAATAAAGGCCCCAGTGAGTTATAGTTCCTTATGGTTGTTTAGATTTGTTCTTATATGAGTTTACCCTAAGTGGGGAGAATGATTTGAGTAGTAAGGTGGTTGATACCTTTATCTTTTCCTTCTATTCTTAGTCAAGCTTCAGACCAAAATTCTTAATAGTTGGTTATGTTATGGAGTCTTGCATTTGAGTATGATTTGCATGTCTCCTTATGTTGTGAGTGACTTGATGGTATAATTCTTTTCATGCTCTAAATGATATCCTATATTGCATAGGAAATTGATAGTTAATCCATATTTCTCATGTTAATGTGCATCTAATGAAAATTGTTAAATTGCTCCAAATATTGTTATGTTTATATGCCAATATGTGATCTGAAAGTTATTGCATGTTGAGCCTTATAATGAAAATATGAGCATGTTGAAAGTTGGGGAAGGTAGTTCATCCATAATGCAATGAAAATGATGAAGTATGTGTGCACTATGAATTGTGGAAATAGTTCCTAATTGCTTTTGTTGTTTATAGTGCATAAGTATGTCAAGTTGGTGTTCCTTTTAAGTAGGGTGAATTGTCTTTGAATTTAGTTGTATGATGTGGTGTGCTTATGAGCTGCTTGTGAAGTCTCATAGTCCTTGAAGGTGTTTTAGTGTCATTTGAGGACGAATGTTGTCCAAGTGGGGAGAATGTAACAACCCTCAAAATGAAATAGGTCAAACTAGAGCTTCTCATGTTTTTCATAAGTTAATAATGTGTTAAAGTAATGAACTTTAGAATTTTTAGTCAGTTGAAGAGTTTGAAAATCAAACGCCAAGGGACGATCAAGACGTTCGACGACTAGTCATCTATGTGCTTGTGTGTGTTCTAGTGTGGCTTTTCATGTTTTATGTGTTGATTCATGTCTAAATTGATATGAGAGGACCCTAGGACCTAGATAACCATGTTTAGGGATGAAACGTCCAGGTAAAACTCTCCAAGGACCACCCTAAGGGTCCTTGCAGAGGACCCAAGACTTTGCAAGAAAACTGCAAAAATCAGTCCCCAAACGACGAGCATGATCGACGCTCCATTAGTCAAAGGATGCCCCGTATTTTTGGGAGTAGATCCACACTTAGTGGTCTGAGCTTTGAGCCTCTGATCCAAACGACACCCAGCAGGACGGGCCGTCGATCAAACGATGCCCAGTAGTTTGGGTCTATCGTTTGGAAGCCTGCAATTCGGCCAGCTTAGGGGTGAATTAGGAAATTCACCCCACGTCCTAAATAACTAGGAGATGGTTGTTTTAGGGGTTTTAGGTATTTTAAGTTAGTTTATACCCCTAAACCTAATTTTGGACTTCACTTTTACAAATCAAAACCTCCCACCCAAGAAAAACTCTCTCAAGACTCTATTGAAGCTTGAACTCAAGGTAGAGATAGGATTGAAGATTTTGGGAAATTTATTCACCAAATCTCGTGAGTTTTCTTCATATAAGGTATGGTAGTTTATCCTTGATTCTTCTGTCGTTCACGGAGCCAATTTAAAGGCTTTTCAAAAAGATTTCAAAATCCGAAGTTTTTCTCTTTCGAATTCTAAGAATGGGTCCCTGCATGAAAAAGTTTTAATGGATGAATTAGGATGTTTCCAATATTAATTGATGAATTTATGACCAACAACTCTATGGAATCATGATCATGCAAATTCTCTAATTTTGGCTTATGAAGTGCGTTTAATGTATTTAATTAGACAATGTTAGAGTTGTGTTTATATCATGATGTATTGTGATTATATACTGTCAATTATACCTAATTATGATGAATTGTTGGAGAATTGAGTAAGTGCGATCAAGGCTTGGATGAAGGGTAAGTGATCTCTCTTGTCTAGTTCTTATTGAATTGATCTTGAGTGGTATGGTCCACTTATGGTGGAGGTGTTTAATTGATGTATATGAATGTACATGTGAATTGTGATTATGGCCTTGAAGGCATCGAATGTCAAGAAAAGTAATGTTATGAAGTGTATGTATAGAGATTGCCTTATGAAGTTATGAATGTATGACTTAAACATACTATGTTTAATAGAAGTATAATGTTAATGTGAAGTATGATAGCGTGTGATGTATGATGAATGTAATATGATTCATTATAAGGAGTCTATGTTATGAATGATGGTGATTATGTGAAAGGCTTGGTCACATACACTCACACACTCGCAAATAATGAATGAATGTAGCCAATGAGAATGTAATGAATGAGAGTCTACCGAAAGGGTTTGATCAATAGAACTTAATGAATGAATGAGGGATTTGGGCTAGACACTCTTCGTGAGTGGAGATGTAATGTCTAATGACAACCTCAATATTCCTAAGAACTCTAATTAATGAAAAGGAGAGTTTTGGGGTGGACACTCTTCGTGAGTTAAAATGTAGTGTCTAGGAGCAACCTTACTATTCCTAATAGCTTTGCAATGAATGAATAATACGTTTGCGGTGGAATGCTCTTCGTGAGTTGAGATGTAGTATTCAATAGTAACCCTTATAGATTAGTATTCTTCGTGAGTTAAGATGTAGTACTTGATAGAATCTCTTAACCTATAGCTAATGAATGTCTACGACTCTATAGGGACTTATGATTATCACCGAGAGAAATCAAAGAAGGGGTGGATACTCTTCATTAGTAGAGATGTTGTACCCAATGTACCTCTTGAGACGAGCACTTTTCGTAAGTTGAGATGTAGTACTTAGAAGCAATCTCCTTATCCCTTAACTATGAGCCCACATAGGACTAGCTATTAGAGATCCAAGTAAAGGCTAAAGAATGACCCTACCTAAGGCAAGTGGGGATCCCTTATCCGGTAGGGGTCAATACCGGGATTCCATGTCAAGCTCTCATGATCTATGTTGGTTGAAGCTATCCCCCACAAAACGAATGTAATAAACTATCTTCCAAAGGGTGTACTATTTAAGGTAGGTGGTGGAATGGGACGCCATCTATTCATTGCACAAGTGGGCATTTGGAGTGAGTCTTGGTATGTCCTTGTAATGTTAATTAATGAATGGGTTACTATATAATGTTAATGAATGAATGAATGGGTTACTATATGATGTTAATAAAGTAAGTTCACTTTATGCATGACTAGTGTTAATGAAGCATGTTTATTAAGTGTCTAATGTTGATGAAACCTATGTAATTGATGAGTGTGATTTGCCTAATCTAGGTGATTTCTAAGGATCACTAAGTGGAAGTAGTAGTATGGGATGCTACTTTCACATTGCACTGGTGTAACTTGGGGGTTGTCTTAGAGGATGGTCTTTATGTGAAGACCTTAAATGCATGAATATTTCTTATATGTAATGAATGTTGACTTGTTAATAAGAGATGAAGTATCCTTGTCTTTGGTAGTCTTAAGGATCACCTATGTGTGTATTGAAGAGGGTGTATGGGTGGTCTCTTCATGTCTTACCTACATGAGTCTTAGGATAACTTTGGATGGAGGTTCTGAATGACTTATGGTATTCTAAGTGACTAATGGATTTCTTTAATGATTATGGCTATGTGTTTAAAATGATTTTAAGTATTACCTTGTATGTTAGTGATAACTTCTATGATGTTTTGTGCACTTGATTCATGAAGGTTTTCCAAAATAGCATGAAAGTAAGTTTCAATTAAAGTGTCCTTTTATAGAATTTTTTGCATATTGTCATACTTAGTACAATGTTGTACTAACTCCATACTATTCTATATTTCTAAAAATATAGGTGGAAGGCAAGTGAGGATTCTAAGAAGGTGAAGCTTGGGAAGTCGATTCTCTTAAGATTGGTATGTCCTCATATGTTCGAGGACATCATCTATGTTTCTTTTAGTTTCTTTCTTTTTAGACATTGTTTAAGACTTAGTATGTTTGTTTCAATGTAAAGAACCATGACCCTATGATGTTAAGACGTGTCTAAGTTGGCTTGTGATGATTAGACTTTGTTCCTTAATTTTATAAAAGAGTTTTCTTATTAGTTATGTTGTGAAAAGTTTTAATTCCGCACTACTTTTCATACCTATGTAATGAATGATAGCTTAGAAAATTGTCCAAGACCTCCGAGAGGTCGACGCCGCCGGTAAATTCTAGGGGGTGCTCCTCGGTCGTTACACCTGATGGGCCAGACTTTTTAATTTAAAAATTTTTTCCTTCTTCGTGTGTGGCCGCACTCTTCACTTAGTCTTCGAGCTTAGTGCTTTTATTACGTCAATAAACTATAAAGTGGACATTCATTGTGATGTCGCAGTAGACCAAGTATTTCATTCAGAAGTAAATCGAGATGGGGCATGTGATGTCCTGGCACTAGTCGTTCCAGGATGAACGAGGGATAAATTGGTATCTATTCTAACAACTCGAACCGTTGTTATTTAGGAGAAACAAAAATTTTAGGAAATTTTTGGCCATTGTCTCATCATAGTAGGCCAGATGCCACTAGGGCAACGGCGCCAAGGCGGGGTAAGCTAGCTCCAGAGCAGGATAGGCGAGGCATAATGTAAATTATGAGATTCTATTTTATCTATCTTCCTAAAATATCTAAATATGCCTTAAAACACCCTAGAAACTTCAGACTGGTTAATCTAAGCTTGGGAACGAAGGAGAAGGAGATTTCTAGCGTGAAGATTGTGATATCTTACGATTCTTGGTCAAATTCATCACACGAAGCCTGGAAAAACTAGAATCGAGGTCAAAAACTCTGTGCAACTGCTTGGCACCCATGTAGACTAGATTTTATGAATCAAGTAGTCTTAACCAGTTCTTATTGTGTAATAATGTGAATCGATGGTAGGATTTATGCGCAGGCCTTCGTGCATCAAATGATGTATGATTAAAAAAGAAACCTTAGACGATGAATTAGGGTTGAGTATGTTCTAATTAAGGTTTGCGGGATGTGTGTTATTGAATATCCATTGTACGTGTGATGTATGTTTGTTCTTGCTTCGTTATGATGCATATATGTATGTGAATGTTGCACTATTGATCATACTTATTGTAATGAGATGGATGGATTATGAGTGCTATGAATCATGAATAAAGTGTATGAACTTAAGAATATAGTTGTGACTATGATTGTGGTGTGTCGAAGATCGGATTTCCACGTTCCGGCATAACTAACTGGGATCAGATTATCACATTCCGACATAACTAACTAGGATTGATTGCCACATTCCGATATAACTAATTGTGATCAGTTGTCACGTTCCAGCATAATTATGGGATCAGGTACCATGTTCTGGTATGCTAATAGTTTGGATTTGGATTCCATGGGAGGACCAACTACCTTATATAATTGTGTAGCTTGAGGAAAGTGAAATGTGTTGTTGTTCTTCATGTCGATGTTATTGTATATGTTCTATACGTGCATGTGATGATATTTTCGTGTTACTTACATATATATCTTGAGCAAACTTGTTGGGTATAGTGGAAGGGCAAAGGGTTCAAGGGACGAGTAATGGATAACAAAGGTTGTCGTGTGTTATAATTGGGAAAGAGAAGTAGATGTAGCGTATGTGATGAAATGTGCTTATGTGAGTTTCACCTTCGGGAAAGAGATTGGGTTTAGTGGTAAGCAAGTTTATCGTAGTTTACTATTTGACCATGAATGAGTAATGTGACGAGGAAGTAAAAGTACATAGTTAGAGGTTAGTCGGAGTGCTTGTGGGTTGAATTGGGGATTCGCTAATGTGTTAGAATGGTTAGGTTATGATCAAGAACCTGGTGAGTGAGTTGTTTGAGGAAGTGGAGAAGCGGGTGGATTATTTCTAGATCTTGCTAATTGGTTTCGTATGACATGTGGTGGACGTCGGGTTGACTGATGATGCCTACTAATGCGTGTGTTTGTACAGATATTACTATTGCTATGTCCTTTTGACATAGTCTAGATGCAGGTTGGTGATGTTTCCTTAGGTGAAGTCAAAGAAATTCTCCAACAGCTTCATTCTTCTTTCTGCTTGGTGGGAGTTGTGTCTTTTGTTTATTATGTCAAGTTGTGCTCTTAGTAGCTCTTGTACCTTTTTAGATTAGATCCATGGGAGTTGTTAAATTTCTTTACACGTTTTAACTAAAGTGTGTCTAAAGATATTATTTATAAAATGATATTAGTGCAACTATTTATATTTTCTTTGATACTCTGCATGATTTAAATGGTTGGGATATGAGGGTTTCCTACTTACATGCTTAGAGAAACAAAATTGTAATTTCTTTCTTTCATCTTCCAATAGTAACTTCTTTTTACATTCTTCATTCATATTAGCATATATAAATTTCTTGGTTATTATTGGTACATAGTTTTATCTTCTCAATGATATTTAATCTGGTCAATCTTTTCACATTCTTTAAATACTCTATAAAGTGCATCATAAGGTGGTTTATCCAATTATTATTTCACTAGTTAACATGTTCGTGTTTCGCGCGATCGTAATAACTATTTTAAAAATAATTTCTTTTATAAATTAGCACGTACTAAAGAAGAAGAAATATGATCAATACTTAGTAAAAGCTATAAAATATTTATAATAATTGTTTCAATTTGGAAGATATTATTTTTGTATTATTTTGTTTAGGATAAAAAGAATATGTTTTATATATTGAAAAAAATGTTAACTTAATTTTCTGCTTAATTTCCTATTTGTCGTGGATCATCAAATGAAACGTAAATAATCTATCCTCCTAGTTTTTTAAAAGTATGGATGCTTACTTTTGTATAAGGAAATACTGAACTTGGACCTTTTTAAATATAGTTCTTAAATATGATTTATTTAACAAAAAAACATATTTGTTAGGTACATAATCTTTTATAAAATTCTTTATTTTTAAAAAAATTGTGCAAGCTAAAATATGAAAATTAACAAAAAAAAATGTCAAACTATTTTAATCAAATAATATATAAATATAAAAAATTATAATAAGAAAACATAAAAGCAATCAATATTAATATTTCAACAAACAACTCGATACAAAATTATAGTTTTATTTGTTTTAATTATCAAAGAATAATTATACAAATAATAGATAGTGAATATTTTAAATCTTGAGGAGTTACAAAACCCACTAAATGTATAATTATTAAGAGAAAATCATAATTTAAATAATGACAAAAAAAGTAAAGAATGGAGAAAAAGAATAAGTAGGACTTTTAGTATACAGTTTCTGCTATTGTTTGTTTTTATATCATATTGAAATTATTTTAATGTTTTTCATCTTCAAATAAATTAAAAAAATTTATCTTTATTTACTCAATATATTTCATCAAAATAATACTTCAATTCATTTTAGTGTGTATTTTGTATGTTTTGTTGTGGTCATTTTATTTAATTACTAAAAAGATAGAAAATAAAAAATATATATTTCATTATTTTAGTAGAAAACTTTAAAAATCTCGAGTTTTAATAAATAATACATACTCCCTCTATTTCAAAATAAGTGAAATTGTTGAGCCTTTTTTCATAGTTCAAAATAAGTGAATTATTCCAAGTTTAAGAGAGATGTTGAAAACTTCTTTCATTTTTGTCTTCATTTACAATGTTAAATAATTATAAAAGAAATGAATTTTAAATACAGAATACGTAAGAATGTCATCAGGAAAATAAATCATTTATGTTTAAAGTTATTTAGAGCGCTCATTTATGAAATAGATAAATGACTTAATTTTGAGTAAATTTAATATATGATGTAAATGAAAGAAAAATGGAAAAAAGTCTTAAAAAGAGAGATAAAGAATTAAGTAAAAAGAAATTGAGGAGACATGTTTATTTAGCAAAAAATATAAATAGATAAAAAGAATTGTAAGTCGTGAGATGGATCAACCCGCTAATAAAAGGAACAAAGCAACATAGTAGTATTTCCTTATTAATTTTAAGCAAAATTAGAGTATGTCTTATTACCAAAAGTTTACAACCACAAATAAAGAAAAAATATATGCTTCCATGAAAATGTTCTACGTGCAAATCTTGAATAGTTGATGTGCAAATGATAGACTAAAATCTAAATCCGTTATATTTTGGGAAAATAAAATGTAGAGGTAATGAATAGAATCGTAGAAATGAGTTGAGGAGATATGTCATTTAAGTAAAAAAATTGAATAAACAAAGATTTTTGTAATTTATGAGATGTAATTAGCTATAATAAACATTATGATTTTTTTAGTTATCAAACAAATTAATTAATAAAGAGAGTAAACTCATTTTTTCAATTTCATAGTCAACTTAAACAAATATCAATTTTCTCTTTAACTTAAGAAAATATGTTTATTGTAATTGGATATTGACTAAACAAACTTAGTTCATTCTGAAAAATTTCATCAAATTAGATGAATTAAATACTTGTGAAATTTGATTCCCACAATCATATATATAGATTAATTTTACACAAGTGTTAACAAATACTAAACAAAAACATAATGGAGGGAATCTCATCTCCTTCTTAGTCAATTCAAAATCTACAAACGAAAGAAATGTGTTATATCATCTAAATTAGAATGAAAAGAAGCGGATAAAGCAAAATAAAATATGATAGAATATTCTTGATCGAGAAATTTTGTCATATTAACATGTATATACATAATATATATCGATATAGAATATGGATTGTATATCCAAAATACAAAAGTTTATATAATAAAAATATCAAAAGTTTTCTTTAAGCAACAAAATAATCCGTGGAAGATCATGTTGCCCTTGATATAAAAAGTGTTCTTTGTAATATAATCTTATTCTTGAAGGGTACATATCTTGATGGATAAATAATTAATTGAAATATTATATAAAAACAATAAGTGCATCTATATATTTGTAAATGATTGAAACTTCTACTTTTTCAAATTTTACTCTGACCAACTCTTAATGAATCACCCACCACCATTAAACTTTCTTCATTTTGATGACTTGTAGAAAATAATTTTTGATTGTCTCTTTCAACGAATCTTACACCACCTTTAAACTTTTTTCTTCATCTTGATAAACTTTTGCTTGGCTATTGTAACACAAGAAGAAATTCTAAAAAATGTATCTATAATCTTCATAAAAGCTGAAAACAAAAAAAATATTAACAATATGAAATTGGAAAAAATAGAAATGGACATGCAACAACATCATAGATGATTGTTATTTATAGATGAGAATTAAGTAGAAGGAAGTTGAGAAGACATCTTCTTTAATTAGAGGATTCAAATAGATAGAGATACTTTTTTGTAACTTTCATGTGATATAATTATATGTAATGAATATGATTGTATTTATTAATTTTTTAATAAATTGATTAATGAAAAACATGAATGGAAAAACTCAAAAAAGGGAGAAAAAAGTTAAATAGTAATATACATTTTATATAAATTAAATAATAAAGATAAAATATTTAAAAAAATATATTTCTTTCATAATTGTAATTAGAAGGACAAAAATATAAAACAAAAGTATTTTTTTAATTAATAATAGTAATTAAGAGATATGAATTATGAATAATTACTTTGTAAGTTGGCATGCGAAGATTCTTTGTTGCAAATGTTTTTTCATTAATATAATACTTATTGTAATAAATTAAATAATGACTTTTGCAATAAAATAATTAATTTAAATAAGAAAAAAAAGGCAAGAAAATGAGAAAAATGATAAATACATGTGGAGATCATAAAGGGGTGTCACATCACCTTGTCTATGATTCCCCTTTATATTATATTATGATTTGTCTGCTTTGGTTAAATTTCTCCTCCAGTAAGAGTCTAATTCAGTTAAATCTATTCCAATATAATTGATTTAACTACACATTAAAAACACTTTTGTATTATTGCTAAGCTAACAACATATTCACTTCTTTTACTATAATATCTATGTTTGGAGCATACATATTTATAGTTGATTATGTGTTTGTAATTCAAAATGATACGAAATACACGTGTGTTAGCACGTAGTTATAATATAAGGTTGAACAGCAGTGTAAAACCCAAAATGTTCAGCTAATTAGAATTTGTGATGGCCCATCAAGAAAATGAGAAATAAAAACAAAAAGAGAAATGACCTCAAATTGTGTTAGTCCTTACTCTAAGACAAATAAAACTTGTTGCTCTCATTGCACCAACTAGAAAGCATGAATTATTTTGATTGATCCATACGAAACCTCTTACTTTAATTATTCCTTTTTATCTCCACATTAACTTTGTTTATCGAACTTTTGAGCAAAAACGAAAAATAGTAGTTATTATTCTTTCCCTCCTAATTCATGTACTACTTTCATTTTTTGGAAATTATTTTAATTAATTTTTAAAATTAAATTGAATTAGATCAATTTAATATATTTTAATATTAAAACTTTGATATAAAAATGTAGTATAAATTGCACTTCTTGTTATGCGAATATAAGTAAAGTTATATTTTAAAATATTAATCAAAATTTATATTGTTTGAATTTTGAAAGTAAAAAGTATCATGTAATTTTGGATAAAAATAAGTATATGATTACTTATTTGAATATTATGAGATTTTTTTTTAAAAAAAAAAATCCTAAAAACTCATCGAAAAAGCTGAAGTGAGTATTATATTTTAGCAGTATTAAAGATTACGTAAAATTTACTCAATGAAAAAAAAATAAGGAGGTGAGATTAATAAAAGTTGAAGTATCCAAGGAAGTAAGAAGAATTAGGCAAGTCTAGCCAAAGCCAAACACCTTTTTATTTATTAAAAATACTAGATGGGCAGACCCGTGCCAGCACGGGCCCAACACGTATATTTGTGTATTGTTGAGAAAATGACTTGAGTTTTGATTTGTCTACCGTGTCATTGTTAATCTACACTTGAATCAAAAGCATTTTAATTATCATTACATCATATAAAAAGGAATTTTGTAATCACTGTAGTTCCGATAAAATAAAGAAGAACTAAATAAATCTTCAATAGTTGATTCAAAGAAAAACCCATCCATCAAAAGTTCTCTCTGCATTGCTGTCACAAGCTAAGATTTTGACAAAAAACCTGAAGCAAAATTAAGCAAACCTTAATTGTTGAACAGTATAAACTTATCATCTTCCTAAATTTTGTATACACATTGCAAATCAAATACTACTATGAAAAAGACTCGATAAATGTCTAATTAAATAAATAGTGCAGATGCATTTCACAGAATTCATAACCACAGATCCATTTGCTTGCGAAATTATTCGAATTGAGTATGTCCTAACAATCAAAAAAAAATACAGAGAACATAATTCTCTTCTGTAGAAACTTCACAGATCATTATTCATAATAAAAGGAACTTTAACTGCTCAAAAAATAGAAAATATGAAGTACACTGATAAGGCAAATGTATTTGTGAGATGATTAATGAAACTAAGCTTACAAAATATGTAATTTTCACCTATAAGATCTTCCATATATAATGTTGCTACATCTTCCCCAGCCTACTCCACATCCTCGAAAGGGCCCCGAATCAGGAGAATAGACTCAATTACTTAGGAACTTGCCTAGCTTATAGGCTATAGCCTATCCAGTATCAATAGTTGAGAAAATTTATAGTGAAAAATAACTCATGTTCATGACATTTCACACCATATTATATGGAAGCAATGGATTCACTTTACCTGGATTCTTTGGACAGTCAGACAAAATCAACAACGACAACAAAAGCCAATAATTTCTCAATATTGATCTTCCAATTTTTGAATTCTCAAAGGAATCATCAAGATTGGCTCCTTGCAAGAGCAAAACACGTGTAAATGAGTGACTACTAAAAGAAAGTGCACAAATATCGCTTAAAACTAAATATCAAAGTTTGCTAAAGATTTGGCACATCATTTCAATTTATAATTTATCTGAGTAATTAGTCTTCTAAAAACCTTCACCAAGTTCAATTCAATGGTTACTGCAATATAGATTTAATATCATACTACCTCCGTCCACATTTAGTTGTTATGGCTACCAAGGGTGTAGAGCTTACTGAATCACTATAAGACCTTCTGTATTGAACTGCAAACCTAAAAACTTTAACTGCATTTCCGAATACCTTTTTCGAATAAGCTTGATCAACAGACCAGAAAACTAATGAGGCAGCAGCTAAAGCAACAACCATTTCTCCAGCAACATCAGAACCAGGATTGCTGGGAGACACATAATAGACACTACGAACAGTGTCCATATCTTCATGCCTTTACAAACACTTGTGATCAACATTTGGGTCACCAACACCAACAAATAGCTTGTTTGGAGCAGCATTTGCACATTTTTGAAAGTAAAACCTATAAATTATCAATATGGAAAATACTTTTTTTTATTGATACATACAATATAATCTGACCAGATTCAAAGAGGGTGCCAAAATTGAAATGCAACATAGTTATATTCTTCATTATCTGGAATAACACACAAAATGGTTTCTCGGGGAAAAAAAGATTATGAAGTCTGATTTAGCCTTTTCCTAAAACACAACACAAGTTAAAATTTTAGGTCAGAGAAAAGGTAGATATAAAGACACTGATAACCATAATCTGGTGTAGTAATCAAAAGGCTAATACATGACAGAATATTCATGCCATATACCATATATGTGATAGCATTTAGCAATGGAATAAAAAGATTCACTTAAAAGAATTGATCTTGCGTGTGATGGGAGTTAATGAGAAGGAAAGACTTAATAGAGGGCTAAATGACAAATTCTGAACTTCATATCTAACATCTTGTCAACCTCAACAAATAAACCTCATGTATCATTGACAAAAATTTATCATGTGATGCATCACGCAATTCGGTTTCAAGTACTGAGGTCATTAGGGAAAAAGTTTGGTTATCAATAGTATTATAGAGAATATTCAATTTGTTCAATAATCTAATACAGAGAAGAACCAATGGATAGTATTATAGAGATTATTTAATCCATTCAATAATATAATTATAGTCTCTAAATTTCTATAGAGAAGAACTAAGTTGAATGATGATAATTATTGGATATAATTTGAACAACTAACTAATTAATCTAACCTTGATTCATCCGTTGAAGATCAGCTCCGGTGTCTCATGTCTTAACTACCAGTTATTGACTTTACTTTTGAAGAGATTGACATGTAAATTCTTCTCTTTACTTCTCAAATCATACTTTTTGCTACTTCTTCCATGTAATAAAACTATAAAGTGCATATTAGTAAAATAAAAAATAGTCTAAATGGCTCTAAATTTTTTAAAGACATAAGCAGAAGAAACTAAAGGAAACTCAACTGCGTCGAATATCTCAATATATTCCCATTTTTTTTATATTTTAAAATCCCTAACTTCCAACATCAAATAGTTTAGGGGATGTTTCTACTATAACACTGAAATGAAGGGGAGAAAGAGTTGCAAATGAAGTCATTAGATAATTATATGTTATGTAATAAGTTTCATCTCCAACTTGATTTAAACATGAAATATCCGCATCTTAGCCTAAATGATAATTTATTCAATTTTTGTACATTTTATTTCAACTGTAATTTATTATTTGCGGTATTTTACACCAACAGAAGCTACACTGAAAAATTATCCCGAAATTAGCTTTATTTCTCGAAAGAAATACATTATAAAGGTATAACATTATAAACAATGGTATTAGCAGATTTTCACTACGGTAAATCGCAATATTCAGACATTAAATTTAAATATTCTTTAGAATTTGTAAGTTTTTTTTAGAAGAGAATATCTTCGAGTGAATTAGCTTTCTAGGCATAAACACAAAATTACTCCTTCAACTCTTCTTCATAGAGGAGAACCATAACATTCCTTAGGTCAATATAAACCGAAAAGTTTTTACAATTGAAATATATCCACATATAATAAACTTACCAGCAAATTTAAGAAGCATACACTTTCACAAGTTTGGCCACACCTGACAATAATAATTTATAGAGTTTGGGTTGAATTTATTGATTGAAAAGTGACATGAACATTTTATAATCAAATGCTAGACTAAGATCATCAAAAATTGTTCAAGCCTTCATCTTACCATGCGGTCAACATCCACATTTGCACTCCACGTCCTATCAAAAGAAGAGCTCCATGTCATGCAAACATCAAAAATATAAGGGCATCCTGAAATTATTCCAATCCTAAATGGAACCAGAGTAAGAGGCATGAATATAAATCATTATATTTTGGGTTTTACCTGCAAGAATTACCACCATCCATAAAGTTTCCAAATTCAGAGATTCTTGCAAATGTTTTGTTTTAACATGCTCCTCTTTCCGATTAGCACCACAATCATATTTATCAAATCTGACCCGAAAAACTCAAATTTTAACCCTAAAGTAAGATTCGCAAAATCAGGTTAACATTAGTAGTATAAAGAAATAAAGATGAATCAACAAACTAAAAGTACCTTAGAATAAACCACCATAAAACCCGAAGCTACTAAAATAGAAAAAGTGTGATTGACAAAAAGGCAGAAAATTTGAGAAAACAGAGACAGAGAGAGATTATCGACATGCAATGAAATCAAATCTTAATGAGGACACGTGGGGGACACACAAAAGAACCATGCAACACTACATACAATGTTGATTTCCTAATACATCCTTATTCAACTTACTTTAATGGTACAATTCATACTACTTTTGGTACAATTAATCAATGCAGTGTTTTTACAACTGCTTGTTGGCTTATATAATAGAGTAAATTCCAAAATTATTATCCTTCCACGTGTACAAGAGCCAATCAAATAGGGCCAAAAATTATGAGGCCTTAATAGTATAACTTGAAATGCTTTTGGTACAACTTTTTGGAGCTATGTTCGTCCAACTCAACTCCTACTTCTATATAAGGGAGATATATAAATAAAAGAAGAAGAAGAAGAAAAATGAAAGATGCCATTTTTGCTGGTGAAGGAATATTGATTGTATTGAAGTGTTAACCTAATAAGGGAATACATGGGAGATATATATGGGAGATATAGGAAGGAGTACTAATCCTAATAGGACTAGGATTAAGGAGTACTAATCCTAATAGGACTAGGATTAGTACACAGTAAATACTAATATTATTTAATACTATTATTTAATACTATCTGTTATTATCCCCCCTCAAGCTGAGCTGAGCGGAAGCGAACGGAAGCTTGGAACTGAGGTAATCGTGCTGTCGGCTAGGGAGAGGCTTGGTGAGAATATCAGCCGGTTGTTCTTCAGTGGGTACATACTGCACAGTCATGGTGCCGGCCTGAACTTCATCGCGAACAAAGAGACAATCGGTATCAACATGCTTCATTCTGGTGTGTAGGACGGAATTCTTGGCCACACAGATGGTTGATTTGTTGTCACAATAGAGAGCAGGAACAGTGTGAGTGGCGCGGAGTTCGCGAAGAATATATGTGACCCACATGGTCTCAGCAGCAAGAAGAGCAAGGGCGCGGTATTCAGCTTCAGTCGAGGACCGAGAGACCTTGGGTTGTTTTTTTGTACACCAGGAGATCAGGTTCGGTCCCAAAAAAACGAGAAACCCCGATGTAGATTTTCTGTCATTTTTATCATTCGCCCAATCTGAATCTGAGAAACCCCGAAGCTCCAAGTCCCCGGGTCGAATGAGTAAACCACGACCAAGAGTGCCAAAAATGTACCTGAGAATGCGTTTTAGACAATGGTAATCATGTTCACTTGGTTGATGCATGCGCTGAGCAACTCGGTTGACAGCAAACTGGATGTCAGGACGGGTAATGGCCAGATACTGTAGAGCCCCAATGAGGCTGCGGAAGTGGGTGATATCGGCAAAGGGGGTGTCGGCTCCATTCGTAGACGAAGAGACTGCCATCGGTGTTGGTTGACTGGTGCATTTTTCCAGTCCAGCTTTCTGCAACAGATCTCGAGCATATTTTGACTGATGAAGAAACAAGCCGCTGCCTGTCCGAGAAACCTCCATTCCCAGAAAATAATGTAACGGGCCAAGGTCCTTCATTTTGAAGGTAGTATGCATAGCTCGAGTGACATCCTGAATGAGAGCTGCAGTAGAGCCTGTAATAATGATATCATCTACATAGACAAGAAGAATGACTGTACCGTGTGCTGAATGTCGAGTAAACAGACTCGTGTCGTGTACGCAACACGTGAAGCCGAGTCCCTGGAGGAACGTTTTCAGACGTGTGTACCAAGCACGGGGGGCTTGCTTGAGCCCATACAGAGACTTCTGGAGTTTGCAAACATGTTGAGGGAAGCGGGGATCAACATAGCCCGGTGGTTGCGTCATGTAGATAGTTTCATCAAGCATGCCATGAAGAAAAGCATTGGAAACATCCAACTGATTGATGAGCCAATTGTTGCGCACGGCGAGTGACAGTACCAGGCGAATGGTTTCCTGCCGAATAACAGGACTGAATGTCTCGGAGTAATCAAGCCCATACTCCTGATTGTAGCCTTTAGCAACCAAACGAGCCTTGTACCTGGAAATACTGCCATCTGCATTGTGTTTAATTTTGTACACCCATTTACAGCCCACTGGGTGCCGCCCATGGGGCTTAGGTACAAGAACCCAAGTTTTCTGATCAGTCAAAGCCTTAAACTCGTCATCCATAGCATGACGCCAATAAGCATTTTTTGAGGCAACAGAGTAGGTTGTTGGTTCACTATCGGGAAGGGGTGTATTTGGTAGTATGGTAGCCTGAAAGGTTTTGGGTTTAAAGATACCGGCTTTGCCACGGGTTAACATGGGATGAGTATTGGGGGGTGGCACGGGCGGTGGTGATTCGGGGGTGGCCGGGAAGGACCCAAAACGGATCGGGCTGGAGATGTTGTGGGTATGGGGTGGTTCGGGTTGGTTGTGAGTGTGGGTGGTGGTTGCGGGTGTATTGTGGGTGACGGTCGAAGGGGTGATGAGGGGTGGTTGGGTAGTGGGTGGAGGTGTGGGGGAAGGTGGTGAGGGACCCTGTGAGTATGTTGGAAAAAGGGGAAGGACGCCAATGAATGATGTATTTGTGGAGGAGGAAATAGACTCGTAGGGAAACTCATTTTCGACAAATTTGACATGACGAGATATGTAGACTTTATGAGTTTGTGGGTCAAGACAGCGATAACCCTTGGAGGTAGGATGATAGCCCAAAAAAATACAAGGACGGGATCGGGGTTGTAATTTGTGAGTAATATGAGGGCGTAGCCAAGGGTAGGCAAGACACCCAAAGACGCGGAGGTTGGTATAATTGGGAAGTTCTTGGTAAAGGAGTTGATAGGGTGATTTGTTGGAGAGAGTGTGACTGGGCATTCTGTTAATGAGGTAGTTTGCGGTGGCTAGAGCTTCTACCCAAAAGGAGACAGGGAGATGAGATTGATGTAGAAGAGTAACCACCGTTTCAATGAGATGGCGATGCTTACGCTCAGCCACCCCATTCTGTTCGGGAGTGTATGGACAGGAGGTTTGATGTATAATTCCCAGGGATTGCAGAAACTGGCCAAAGATGTTATTGACATATTCCTTTCCATTGTCACTTCGAAAAAGTTTAACATGAGAATTGAATTGTGTTTTGACCATTTTTTCAAAAGTGACAAAGGTGGTGTATGCCTGTGATTTGTGTTTTAGTGGGTACAACCAAGTGTATTTTGTAAAATCATCCACAAAACAAATATAATAGCGAAAACCAGCAAATGAAGGAACAGCAGTAGGACCCCATAGGTCAGAATGAATAAGTTGAAAAGGTGCAGTTGTACGCTTCTCAGATAAAGTAAAAGGTAATTTATGAGATTTAGCAATTGAACAGGAGTCACAATTGTTTACATGAATGGAAGAAAAACCTAATTGAGACATTAAAGAATTTATTATTTGAGTAGACGGGTGACCCAGACGACTGTGCCACAACAGACTGTGGCCATCAGCCGAAAGAGCCACCGGAGCCACAGGAACGCTTTCTGAAACTGGGTGGGCAGACGAACTTGTGCCAGGAAGAACGTACAGACCATGCTCACAGGGGCCCTGAAAAATCACCCTCTTGGTAGTATTGTCTAGGATCTGAAAATCATTAGAGGTGAACAAGAGTGAGCAATTATTGTCTTTTGTGAATTGGTGAACTGAAAGGAGATTGGATTTAATACAAGGGACGTGGGTAAGGTTACCTAGGTGAAAGATAGCGGTGGGGGTTTTAATGGTACCCGTGCCAGTGTGAGAAATATTAAGGGACTCACCGTTGCCAACAGTAATACCATTGGAGCCATGATATGGATTTGGAGCGTTAAGCTTGGATAGATCAGAAGTAACGTGCATGTTGGCCCCAGTATCCAACAGCCATTCAGAGGAAGGGCCGGCTTGAGATGCATAATTGGCACGGTTATCACTATTTCGGCTCTCCTCATACCGAAACCAGCAACGAACAGCGGTGTGTCCTGTTTTCTGACAGATTTGACAAGTTGGACGATCCCGCTCGTAAGTGCCCTGCCCGCCGCTGGAAGATGACTGCCCGCCGCTGCCGAAGGAGTGCAGGCTGTTGTTGCTGTCGTGCTGCTGACCGTCGTACGGAGGACGACTGCCCTGCCGACCGCCGCGCCCGCGGCCTCCGCTGTTTCTGCCGTAGCCGCCGCGGCTCCCCTGCCGGCCGCCACCACGCCCCCCGCGATAGTTCTGGCTTGCGGTGAGGGCGGTGGCCGGCTCCATAACAGCGGCTTCTCGGAGAAGAAGTTTGCTCTCCAGATCCACGTTGATTTCTTCACTTTTTAGCCACGAGGAGAGAGTAGCCAGGTCAACGGGCGTTGGACTGATGCGAACCGCCTGTTTAATGGAGGAGTAAGCTGATGGGAGCCCCCGAACGACGCACATGACGAGATCTTTTTCGGGAATGATTTCGTTCACGGTGTCGAGGGCTGTGATGATGGTGGAGACCTCGTCTAAATACTCCGCCATAGTTTTCGTGCCTTTGGTAATTGTGTGGAGACGATCACGCAATTGAAAAATATGAGAGTGGGAAATTGATGCATAGCGTGTTGCGAGGGCCGTCCACAGGGCTGAAGCAGTTGTGTAGGATCGGACGTGTTTCTGAACCGTGGGAGAGATGACCGCAATCAAACATGATCGGATCTGGCCATCCACGGCTTTCCAGGCGGCATGGGCCGGATTGGTTTTTTCTGATTTGTCCGTGGCGGTGATGACTGCCGGCGGCGGTTCTGTGCTTCCATCGACGTATTTGAGAAGGTAATTGGCCTCAAGGGCTGTAAGAACGGTGATTTTCCATGTAGGGTAATTTATGTCTGATAATTTTTCGGGAATCAGGGCATGAAGATGCCTGAGAAGGAGTTTAACGCCAGAAGGAAGTGAATCGAGAGGATCCACCTCGGTTGTCATGGCTGCCGCCGCCCAAGAGAAGAGAGGGAACGATCGGTGCCCTAAAGAGAGAAAAAACCTAGAGAAAAGAAGATCTAGGTTTTCTGGCTCCTGATACCATGAAGGAATATTGATTGTATTGAAGTGTTAACCTAATAAGGGAATACATGGGAGATATATATAGGAGATATAGGAAGGAGTACTAATCCTAATAGGACTAGGATTAAGGAGTACTAATCCTAATAGGACTAGGATTACTACACAGTAAATACTAATATTATTTAATACTATTATTTAATACTATCTGTTATTAGCTGGAAAGCAGACGTCACCATCAACGGTCATTGTGTGAGTGTGGTGTATATATACTTCTATTTATTAATTTCTCGATTTATTTTTAATTGTTCAATCCATTCATCCTTTCCATTATTAATTGTCATACTTTTCATCTTTAAAGTCAAATTATAAAAAAATTGGAGTAACATTTTAGGATATATTTTTTAATCATATTGTTATGTAAAAAATTGCAATTTAAAGTTCTTTTTGTATAATTTTTGAATATCGAATTTTTTTGTTAAAAAAATCAAATTAATATAATCTACTTTAACCTTGAAAATAATCAAACTGACTTTAAAAACTGCAACATGATAAAAAAAAGGTGATAGGAGAAAGAATTATTTTAGAATGTTTAATAATATTTATTTAATTTATAAAAGAAATTGATGATTTTATAGTTATTATAATTTGGCTATTAAGTATTATTTAATTTTCAATATTTAAATAAGTTATATGTATTAGGAATGCATTGATAAAAATTAGGTCTATCATTTATTACTTTTTTGATTTATATATCAAGTTAATAATGGAGAAGAAAGCAATATTACTTTACTTGTAGGAAATAAAAAGAAGGAAGGAAGGCAGGAAGTTGGTGAATAAGAGTGGCACTCCATTACAGCTGGATAATGTCTTGTTGTGGGCTAACTTTTTCATATGAAAATGCTATCTTTCTTGTGAGTAACACCTATTTTGTTTTGCAGCATATATTATATTTTATATAAAAGAAGACAAAAACAAGTGTCTGGTTGTTGATTAAACATTTATATGTCTTTTATTCTTAGTAACTCATTGACTCTGTTTCAATCTTACACAAAGATTCTCCTCAAGTTATCGTAAAAATAAAATTGCATTTGTTATTAATTCCTTTATTTTAAAATGGATAATTTAATTTATCTTGCTGCGAAATTTAAGAAAAGAAATAAGTTTTTTTTTTATTTTGTGGTTCTAATTTAAAGTTATATCAAATGTATTAAAATGTTCTTTAATCTTGTGGTCTTAAACATGTCACGAGAAAAATTAGAATTAAAATATTATAAAAGAAAAAAAAGATTAAACAAACTGAAAAGAAAATAGAATTAACGGAGAGAGTATATATCAAAGTTATTGGACAAAATTTTGATGAGCTAATGCTTAACAATTAACACAAGAACAAGTTTTTAATTATTCTTTCATGAAGCACTGCTATATATATATATATATATATATATATATATATATATATACTAATTTTTGAGGGCGTGCTTTGCACATGTGTTTCATGTGAATTTTTATAGATACGTTAGAATGACTAAAATCTCATGAAAATATATATGTAAATTGTAATGAATAATAAAATGTAATAATTTAAAAAATATAATATAGACATTATTCTTATAAGATTGATGTATAAATAGGTGAAAAAATAAGTACATAACTCTCTGAGTTCTCACCGACTCCTTTCATATCCTATTAAAATTCAAGAGTCTTCATCATCTACTTTTACTATAGAATAAAAATGATAGCCTAATAATCTTGGTAGGGGTTTCAAGAGATAAAGAAGTTGAATTTATATAAATAGAAAAGAAGGAATATCAAAAGATATCTTAAAATTTTAGTTTAAATATTTGGAGGTTATGAATATGAAAAGATGAGAGTTATGAATATTAAGAGTATAAAAGTTAAATAAGTAATCAGAAAATAATAATAAATAAATGAAGAATATGAAAAAGAAATTAAAGTTACCAAACCATGTAGAAAGAACAACTAAAGTTCTTATCATGTAATTAAGCATTAATGATTTTAAATTTATGAAGCTAGAGTCATTCTTTAATAATAATCAAGAGAACATTATCAATATGCGTCTCTATTTTATAGATTTGCACCCTTTAAATTATTAAATTTCTTTATTTATCATAAAGAATAATACTTTATCCACATCAATCATATTATTCATGAGAGGGGGTTAAAGAAAAAGTAATAAGAAGAGGAAAAGTAAAGTAATTTAGATAAAGATTTTTTCATAAAAAAATTATAATTATTATATACATATAGGTTATAGATGATAAATATTAATAGATTAGATATTTAATTAGGAATTAATCTTCGAAAGTCTAAAAGTCATTAATATTTAATTAAATTTATACAATAAAAAATTTAAATATTTTATAACATTTTAATTTGTAAAAAGATTAAAATCGTAATTTAACTTTCAATTTTTTTTGTTCACGCTTTTAGTAATATATATATATTAACTAAGCCCAGCCTATTAAAGTGATGATGATATAGTATTTACTTACTGTGCATTCAGTTGGAGCCAAAGTAAAACAACTATTACTGCGCCTAATTAATTCCTACACAAGTTGGTAGCGGTAAAGTAGTAACAGTATATATATTACCTAACAATTTGTTTTGATTCTTCTTTCTAATAGAAATCAGAAAATATGGAACAGAGGTCTCTGGAAAGAGTTGTTTCACATAGGGCTCTGCAGATAGGAAGCTCATTTCCATGCCAAATTTGTGTGCTTGCCTTTCTGTCTGGAGTTTGTCTCACCTCTTTATTTCTTGTTGGACTTCCAATTTCAACATTCACTTCTTCAACAACCCTAATAAGTAAGTTGAATCAACTTTCCTTTTTTAATTTAAATCCTCTGTTTCATATTGTAATTGGAAATTATTCCTGTCTACTGTACTGGCCTTGTGTTACAGGTCACTGCAATGTTAAACAAGACAAGTTAGAAAGGTGGTTTGCAGATGAGAGGCCACTCTCATTACTCTACTCATCTTGGAGTAATCAATCATCAAATGAAGGTAAATCAAAAGCACCTCACTTGGAGAACTGCAAGCTAAGTGCCCAAACAAATGAACGACTTGATACCCGACTTGTAAATCATACCTTCCCTCCATGGAAGGGACACTTTTCCTCCACACCTCAAGGAGCTTATCCTCCCTGGGTATGTATGTTATAGTTATATATTTCTCTACCAATTTTGCTATTAAATATTATTATTATTATTATTATTATTATTATTATTATTATTATTGAGAATGAATTTCGGGCAGATCAAGGGGTCAGATGAAGAAAATTACCCCTTAACGAGGAAGGTGCAACGTGACATATGGCTCCATCAACATCCTTTAAACTGCAGTGATGGAAATGTTAAGTTTCTGATAGCTGACTGGGAGAGAATACCAGGGTTTGGTATTGGTGCACAGATAGCTGGAATGTCTGGTCTTCTTGCAATAGCAATTAATCAGAAAAGAATTCTTGTTACCAGCTATTATAACCGTGCTGACCACAATGGTTGTAAAGGTATTTCTAATTTGCCTCATCCACTTCAACAACAAAATGTGATCATAACTGTCCTGTTAATTAGTTTGGTTCTATAGCATACGTCCCATTTTGCTGCATTTTTAACTTTTATGATATGCCACTTTATCAAGTGTATATGGAGCATGAAAAATTCTATCAATGTGGTTGCCTTCATTCATATATAGGTTCATCACGCTCCAGTTGGTCTTGCTACTTCCTTCCAGAAACATCTCCGGAATGCAGAGATCGTGCTTTTCAGATCATGAAACAAAAAGAAGCATGGGAAAAAGGGATCATAACCATAAAAGAAAACTATACGTCTAAAGAGATATGGTCTGGACGCACTCCAAGGTAAAGAAGCTACTACAGACTCCATCATGAAAATAAAAACACACCCATAGAATCCACAGCATCTTAATTTCAGGTCATGGGGAAAACCTTGGAGTTATTTGCAGCCAACAACAGATATTAATGGAAGTTTAATTGCTTATCATCGCAAAATGGATAGGAGGTGGTGGCGTGCTCAGGTAAGGTAGTAGATGCCTGTTGCTATTTCTAGTGCATTCAGCATATGCATTTCATGATTTCTATCTCTTCCATCTCCAGGCAGTGCGCTACCTAATGCGGTTTCAGACTGAGTACACATGTAACTTGCTAAACCATGCACGACATGCAGCATTTGGCTGGGAAGCAGCAAGAATGGTTCTCGAAAGTCAATTTACAGATTTTCCCGAGGTACCAAAAATCGATATGTTCATCATCTCTTCTTGACTAGAACATATATCTTCATCAGAGCTATTACCAATCGTGAATTGTGATAGAGTTTATGGTTATCCTCGTTTGTCAATCAATTTAATATAGATCATGTCTTCTTCTATTTGCCTATATTAGTCCTGTTTGTTCACATGGAGGAGTAGAAAACCGATGCTTTATGTGATGTGATTCTTTATGATTAAAAAGAAGATATTTTTGTCATTTTCTAATTTCTCAGGGAGTAGAGAAAGCGGCAGCCAAACATGACATTGAAAGTTTTGTATGGTCAAGTCATAAACCTTGGAGTCCTAGGCCAATGCTGAGCATGCATGTTCGAATGGGCGACAAGGCATGTGAGATGATAGTTGTAGGGTTCAAAGAATACATGCATCTTGCTGAGCGGATAAGAAAGCACTTTCCTAATCTTAAGAGCATCTGGCTTTCAACAGAAATGCAGGTATAATATATATATCGTCGTCTCAGTTTTCTAATACTTGGGCGGGTCGTTTTTCAGCCATAATCACACATGCTCAACATGACAGGAAGTTATAGATCAATCAAGACTGTACCCTCATTGGACGTTTTACTACACAAATGTGACACGCCAAACAGGTAACATGACAATGGCAACTTATGAAGCCAGTCTTGGGAGGGAGACGAGCACGAATTATCCTCTTGTTAATTTTTTGTTGGCAAGTGAAGCCGATTTCTTCGTTGGAGCATTGGGATCGACATGGTGTTTCCTCATAGACGGTATGAGGAATACTGGAGGGAAAGTCATGTCTGGATACTTGAGCGTTAACAAGGATCGATTTTGGTAGCTAGCTACACTATGGACCTTCTAACTCCATCTATGCATAAGAAAAGTGCTAGCACATCACTTCTTACATGTAAATTGTTTATAGTAAATTAAAATTCCCACAAATTCTATGTAACTTATCACATTTTCTTGTAAATACAGTATTTTATTGAATACCTATATTACTAGTAAAGTTATTATGTAACTTAACCTACAATACATGAATTAATTTGATGAAAAAAGGCCATCTTCATCTCTTAAGGTCTTGATTGACCATCTTCAGTTTTCCGTTGATTTATCATATGAGTCAAAAACACATTTAAATATTTTGAGAGTGTAAATTTCATATTTAAATTTATTACTTATTAGTTTGAGAAACACATATCTCTTTTATTACATTCTATTCATGGTGTGTGTACTAACTCTCCTTTCTTTTTAAAAATTTATCATATCACACTTCACATAAACAAAACATTTCACCTTGACAAAAATTAAATAAATTATTAGTTTAGTTAATTAAAAGATTAAAGAATTATTAACCCAAAAAATAATTTTTCTTATAAACTAAAATATAACATATTTTTCTTATCCTACTCCATCACTTCCTCTCACCCGCACCCCCACCCCCACCCCCCATTCCACCCTATTTTTTTGTTATTCTTGATTTAAATTTCTTTTATAAAAAGTATTTCATTGTTTTTTACTTCATCACCCCCCTCAATACTAATTTAGATATTGTTTTTTTAAAAAAATAAAGTAAATCTACCCCATTCATCTAACCCTCCCCTTCTTCTTTTTTTCTCGTTATATGTTAAATATATACATACTTTTTAGGAAAGTATTTTTAACTTGCCGCAAGACTTTTTTTTAAAATAAATTTTTATTTACATTATATTCGGTACACAAATAGAAAAAAAAATCCTAAAAATATATGCACAGATCTAACACAAATGAAGAAAAATGTACAAAAAAAATTAGCGGATGATTAGATTAGGTGAGGTTAAAAAAATTAAAAATTAATATCATTTTTCTTTGTTTTTTCTTTTTTTTTTTTTNACAATGGATTTTCCGCGGAGGGGTCGGGGTGATGGAGTGGAATAAGAAAAATAATTTTTTTTAAAGGGAATAGTAATATTTTAACCTCTAATTTTTAATTAATACTAGTAGTTTATAATTTAATTATTGTCAAGATCAAATATTTTATCCATGTAGAATATCATGCGTCAAGATTCTTTCAAATGAAAGTGAGGTGTATTACACGCACCACTGAGGTTTTTACTCAAACTAAAAAAGTGATAGTTTAGGTATAAAACTCACACTCCCAATAATTTAGGTATGAATCTCACACTTCCAATAATTTAGATATAAAACTAAAAAAATAGTTTTAATTTGTTTATACTTATCCGTTTATGAACAACTAAAATTGTGCTTGAAGTACTAATGTTTTTCAATACCAAATTAATCACCTACCATTTAACATTGGGGTTGTTTTGTTGCTGAATAGAGTTTATATAGATAAACGTAATGTAGGAATTAATTATGAAATATGTAACCTAGAAATTATAATGCATGAATTATTTTTTAGAATGTTTGGTTTATTATATTAAAATTAAATTAATGTTATAAAATCAAACTCATAATAATATAATCATAAAGAGAGGAAGGCAAGAGAAGTAGATGTAGGAAAATACTTTCTTCTTATTCAAGTGTATCCTTCAAATGGTGAGTGATATCTCTATTTATAGTGTTAAGATATCACTCCCAAAAGTCATCCAACAAGTAGATACATGTTTAACCCTTAATGTTCTTATCACCTTGGAAGCACCCATACATGAATTGAATTGATTCATGGATAGACTTAATGGACAATCCATAGAATACAATGGATTTATAACACTCCCCCTTGGATGTTCATAGAATATGTGCCGCGCTAAAACTTTACTAGAAAAAATCCAGTAGGAAAAAATTCTAGTGTAGGAAAAAGAGTAAACATATCTTTTGATACGCATTATTTGTTGCCTCATTACAAATCTTGCCAGGAAAACCCAGTGGGACAAAATCTCGGTCAAGGAAAAAAGAGTGCAATGCGTATTATACTCCTCCTGATTAAAAAATCACTTAAAATCTTGCGTTGATTTCTCCAATATTGTACGCCATCTTCTCAAATATTTATATTGAAAGTGTCTTTGTGATCAAATCACATTCACGAAGATGTTGCATCGTTGAACTCATCTTGATATCATTTTTTTGATTTGATGAATATGACGAGACTTTGAGCTCAGCTGAATACATTATTGAATATTATTCTATTCGTCATGACCTCGTTGTTGCAAGTAAATTTCACATTAAACTTGTTCACAATAATAATCATCTTGTGGACACTATCATTTTCAGTTGATTATCTTCGTACATTGTGGTTGGTAAATCTTTTTTCAAAGAAAAAACAAATATTCCTGAATATGGTGTGTCATTGATCTCAACCAAACGCACTCTCGACTTGCTACATGGAAGACTTTTATTCTGCATGGATTGAAAAAGTGATCACCTACATTTGCTTCATTGATAGAGAAGATATTATTGTTTATTCACATGCAGACAAATAGTATGCTTGAGATCAAGCTTTATGTGGATCAGATAAATATTCAGCATCTGCATAATTAATCAATTCTGCCTTGAATTCCTCGGAATAGAATAAATCCATAACCATGGTCCTTCGAGGATATTCAAGTATGTACTCAACACAATTTCAATATCCTTTTGTTGGGGAGGAATTGAATCTTGTTAGTAAATTTACTGCAAAACAAATGTCTGGTCGAGTATTGTTAGCAAGATGCACTAATGCCCTGATTGCACTAAGATATGGAGTTTCATCACCAAGAAGCTCTTCATCTTTCTTTTGAGATCAAAGTAAATCATCATTTATGTCAATCAATCTCATAATCATTGAGGTACTCAATGAATATGATTTATCCATATAAAAATTGCATTAAAACTTTTCTGTGTATGTGCACTGATAGAAAAATATTTCATTTGTCAAATTATCAGTCTGTAGGTCAAGACAAATATTTGTCTTACCAAGACATTTTCATAAAAATGCAAGGACAATTAGGGTCAGTACTTATATATCATTTTTTTCCTTGATTAGTTCAATCCATATAAGGATTCTTGAAGCTTTATTGAAAAAGTTTATATGCTTCAACACCTCGACTGCTTCAAGAATTTTCATATAACTTTCATTGTGTAGCTAGACATGACAATTATTCATTATATGCATTAATGTTTTTCATATGTTGCCAGATCAAAACATACGTCACTGCATCCACCATAAGAGAAAACATCTCCATGATGTCAGGATTTTTGCATAAACCTTTATGCCCCAAGGCACAAGCCGTACTTGATATCTTACGGTTATACTATCGCATAATAATTTATTTGTACCCCACTGACATAATATCTTGATTTATGGACTATTAGTCTAAAACGTCACTTTTTTTAAGTGAAATAAAATATACTTGAATTATGCATTTTTACTTGGCCAATAATTTATCTTTCCATACTCTTTGACAGGTTTGAATTTAAGATCCTGATCACAATTTATATCATTGAGCAGCACCTCATATCAAATATACCATCGACGATCATTTTTGATATCGATTCCAACATGACATAACTTATTGAGATCTCTTCATTTTTCATCATTTTTCAGGTACTTGAACCTTTTCCAAGGTTTTATGAAGAGTTATGTCGTGGTACTCTCTTATAGCACTTGCCTCATTATCATGACCATATTGATCATTTGCTCCTCTCCTTCTTCAAGGAATTTTATATTTGGGACCAATTAGTCTATACGCTTCCAGCGTATAATAGATTTCGTCCTTCAAGGACTTCACATTGGAGCATTTGCAGCTGAATTATATCATAGGGTCAGTGTATTCATATGACAATTGATTTGCAATATTATGTAAATGAATTATCCCTTGAACTTTACGTTCACATATTTATTTAACGAGGATCTAGATAATTCACCATTAACCTCACAGATAATTTACAGTTGTCAATCATCTCTCCCCCTAATGTTAGAAAATCTAACATTCATCCCAACCTTATTCAAAAATTCATCTTTGTGCGTGGTGGAGCAATTAAAATCATAACTGCACATTCAATATTTTAGATAAAAATTATTTGGTTCCTGACCCTGAACCAATTTTAATGGGAAGACTTTGTTGGCTTGATGCATTCATGTGTTGCTCCATGTTAAATAAAATTATCTCATACCAAATTTGAAAGTTTTATTCTCATAACCATGATTTAGCTATAATTGGAGACACACAATTTCTGCTAAATCAACCAGCATAATCAATATAATTTCATAGTTTAGAATTGTGCTCTTAATTTAACAATTCGAGCAAACAACCTTACAAACACCACTTTGTAAGTTGACAACAAAGCACATGTCATCATAACATAAATCCATCTATCATATAGTTGCAAATGATCCACATGGCAGGTGAATGAGCCCATATTCATCTTTTCATAAGTTCCAAAAATTTCAGGGAATTACAATTTTAACCTTAGCTGGTACAATGATCATTTTATGAAGAGAACAAGCAAACAAGAGAATTCTTGAAGAAACTTTTATTTCTTCATCATATAATCTACATGAATTCTCAATTACATTTACATCACATTTAAACAAGAATGGTCAATCAATCATGCCAACTGATCTTTATTTGAGTAACTTATAGTTTATTTTTGCATGTGAATTCATCAGCATGTCCATGTTTGTGTGCAACAAACAAGAGGAAACAATGGGTAACCTTTTACATAAATATTTATAGCCCGCTTCAATTGTAGTAATCTGCAGATAACAAATATTTTCATAATTTATGCTCCTAATATTTCTTTTCAATTCATCCAAAACTTAAAAAGTTTCTTTAAAGACTTACTACAACCCCATTATTATTCCTCTGATAATAACACAACTCGTTAGAGCTTGCTATTAATTTTGTGTACTATCACATATTGCATGACACCATCCCTATGGTGAACATATCCTTCAAGGAGGAAATTACATTATTATTGTCATAGTCAAAATCATTACGAGCAAGACATGTTTCTTGCTTTACTTTTGTTGTACCATAGGTACACAACCAATGGCAAATTTGTATTGCCACACAATAAAGGCCACAACCTTTATAGGCAAAAATCATTTCTTTCTTTTGCCCTTTCGGTAGTTCACAATAAACATACCAAAGTACTTGTGACGTATAAACATACACGACCATTGGTCATTCCTGTCAAATAAAATTTCTTTATTTCTCTCAAACCTCCCGTAGAGATGAGTTGTGGCATATATCATTTTTTTCCAAACCTCCCATAGAGGTGACTTGTGATATATATCCAACCCAAAATGATTTTATCACATCTTGACCATTCACTTATAGAATGGTCAAGCATTCACGATACTCATCACAAGTCACATTCTCTTCAAGGAATGGACTAATCATTTATATGTACTTCAGAAATTTTCATTATAAGTACATTATTTCAAAATTCATCATATGTCCGTGACACACCTAATACGCTCAAACTTACTTCTCAAATAAGAAGTAAAGCGGTCGTATCAAGTAAAGAACCCAAACTAATGAGGTTGGAATTGTTCCCACGAGGAAAATAGTTCAGACATAACTTTAATCTATTATTACTATTATTTAGTCAATTATTTCCTTAGAAAACAAAGACAATAAAATGGGTTTTTTTATTTCTAAATGAATGAAACTGACTAACTAAATTAAAGTAAGTAACTAACAAATTCAAATATTGGAGTTTAATCAATTAATAAAAGTAACTAAGGTTTAATTGTTCCCCACAAGTTCCTAACTTGATAATTCTAACTGTAACAATTCTTTCCTAGTATCTTGCATGCAAAGTGATAAGTTATGTATTTCTAAATCCTTGGTTCGAAATCTAGAAAGTTTCACTCCGCACCTTGGTCCGGCTACCTCTGTTGCTATACTAACCCTTACCTTTACCTCATATTAATCATTGTATTCGATATTTCACTAAGTTATTACCTCGTACCAATCAATACTAGCCTATTATATAGTATACACTAAATCTGTATTGATAATTCTTTTCCTATTATCTACCTCCTTGGTCCGCCAAGTAGCATTAATGCGAGTTCTAACGTTGGCCATCCGTTAAAAAGACTTTTAAGCGAAAGAATTATCAATACATGCAAGACACTATTCTAGAATTGTTATTTTAGTTAGATTTTACCTCATTATTCACCTATGGTTCCCACAACCCTAGTTATGGAGTTTAGTTACCCATAGTCATAATCACAATATTCATATATGTAATCTAAGAATTCATGCACTTACTTTAATGAGAAAGAATAAAATCCAGAAGTTCACTTGATTAATCAACAAACGCACCAACAATCAATTCCAGAAAAAGTGTATCAATTACTGAATTAATCGAAGACTAAAGATTCTCCAAAATTATAACAATCACAAAGTCTAATATCCAAGAGTCTACTAACAAAGATTCTAACTAACAAAGATTCTAACCCCAAAAATGAGGTTTTTCCAACTATTTATAAAAAACAAAAACCTAATAAAAGAAGGACTCTAATTGCTGAAAATCTGTTAAAACACGTCCGAGTCGACGGACCTCCTGACGGGCCGTCCTGGTCACGACGGGCTATCATGGTCACGACGGGCCGTCATGGCCTTCGTCATACTATGCTTTACAAATCCTTGTGCTGCTTTATTCATTACCCTCGACGAACAGGTATGACGACCGTTCCAAGCACAACGGTCCGTTGAGGGTCTCCGTTCCATAACACATAAACTTCTTGGAATTTGGATACTGGGACTACTCTCTGATCATCACGACGAACCAGCAGGACGGACCGTCGTGGCTATAATGGTCCGTCATGAACTTCGTAATCCACACTTAGTTCAGACTTCCCCATCTTCCTTCAGCAGCTTCACTACGATGCCACATACGGACCGTCACAAGCTCCGTAGGTGGTAACTTTTCTGCATTTCTTGCTCAAAAACTTCAGGGTTCATCTTTAGACAGATTTTCTGCAAATAAAGAGAAACTTACATAAAAATCAATACAAAAAGGCTTTTGGAGACACACTAATCTTAAGGAAAAAGTATTAAAAATACCGTGAAACCACGGTATATCAACACCCTCAACTTAAATTCGTTGTTTGTCCTCAATCGACGCACTATTATTCACTACAAAATCTTTGTACAATAGTATCCATGTTTTATCTTTCGCAATCATTTGGCTATAAATCCCCATCAGTCTCATCATATTTATGCATGTTATCACTATTAGGCTTGAATTATGTGGAATAAGACCATGACACAGATTCACCACGCACTAACACCTATCCTCTTCAATTTCTCACTGAAATGCTAATATTTCCGGTATTGCAATTAGTATCCTCACATCAAAACAACATCCTCATTTTTCACACAATGATTTGAGTATAAGGATGACTTTTCAACACTCAATCTCAGAACAAATTCACAACTCATTCATACATAGCCATAAGCTTGCCCTTATTTTCACTGCTTTAAGTTCGCCATACAACTTTTAGGATCACGATAGGACTTTCTTAGCTTGAAACATAGGCTCAGGGTCAGGTAGGGTATATTTAGGTATACTTTAGTGACTTTTTGCCCTCCTTGACATATCGGCTAAACATACCACTTTTTATTATTTTATTTTGCCCAATTTCTCATATGCTTTCACCTTGCTATTTTCCCTTCTTTCTTCATTTGTGTAAGTGACTCTCTTCTTCTCTTGGTTGTATTTATTGTATTTTTTTTTTATTTATTTCACTTTTCTTTCAACTGGTTCTTGAGTAACTTTACTTTTGTTCTTTCTCTTTCTTTGTTCTTTCAACCCCACTTTCCAGAGTATTCCTCATAAGAGCCACCCATGAGTGAAAGTACACAACACCCAAAGTTGGTTCAGGGCCACGAAAACGTTGTTTACTGCATTAGCCACCCTCAACTTATGCTTTTGGCATAAGCTGAGGTGCACATGTCCAATGAGGGACCAGGGCCAACACATTATTCCCAAAAAAAATCCGTTGGGGTGAAAAAGAAAGGTTTATTTTAAGCTCAAATCATTTGGATCAAAGAGGGATTAATTTCATTCATTTTTTAAATTTATTTAGGCTAAAAATTGGCTATATTGAACAAGGGCCTATGATCATTTCCTAATTGTTTATTACAGCTTACTTTTAGCAGGACTAACCAGGCAAGTTCTAGCTCAGTACAAATAGTAGACTATTCAAATCTTTCTCACACTCATTTGACATCTCATTACTCTACCAGATTATCAGACACCTAGTTCGAATTTTAGACTTAGGGTCATGCAGTGGTGTATCTCTATGTCATGCTTAGAGCCACACATTATCAATTACTATGCCTAGTCATGCATCATTTTCATTACATTGGGATATCATTTTAGCCATCATGATTCAGAGTTAAACTATGTACACAAGATATAGACATGCCGGTTCAACAATAAAAATAATCAGTCTCTTGGGGAAAAAGAACACAGGCAAGAAAACCCCAAAATAGGATAGTGAATTGGGCTACTCAAACTTTACCCTAGCACTCACTTTCCATTTACCCCACCCCCAACAAAAAGACATGCAATTGTCCCCAATGCATAAAAAAATTGAAATACGAGAGTGGTAGGTGAAGCAAACCTGGGGCACAAAGCGCCAACAATCAGCAAGCTGGTGGGTCCGGTTCCCCGGAAACCCACTACCTCTGTAGTCTGGACACCCTTAGTAGTGTCCTCATCAGCAACAGCACTATCAGCAGTGCCTCCCGCTATCGCCATATCTCTGGAGCTAGATGCCCCAGCAGCTGACTCTACAGCCCTGATCCGACGCGCCTCCTCATCAGCAATCAAGGCTCTCCTCGCAGCCTACATCTCACGGCGCTCCTTCTTCTGTGCTCTAGCCTCATCCTCCTCTAGACCCTTACGCATCTTTGCATGCTCTCGAGGAGGAGGTAGTGGAATCTCAGAAGTGGCGAATAAGGCCGCCATCACTGTGTCCTCAGCAGGCTCTGCAGAAGGGGCCTCAAACTCAGGCACCCTAGCCTCTAGGATCATATCAATGTCCGCTCGCAGACTCTCGACCGCAGCCTGAAGGGTCAACACATCCACCTGAGGGGCTGGCCGGGCTAGCACCCGCAACTCAAAAGCGTCCAAGCGTTGATGAACCTCAGCGATCTTCCGCTCTGTGTGCTGGACCATTTTACGCTCCAAGCGCTCTTCTACCTCAACAATAGACCTCTGAATCCAAGGCTTGATATGATGCAGAAGTGTAGCCATCTATGCCTCTAGTTTCTGGACCCTAGCAAGCGGGACTAAAGCGGGGAAAGGGGCTGAGAGAGAGGAGCTCGGGGCAGTGCTACTACCCGGGATAGACTCTACCGGGGTAGTGTCAGTGGTTTCAGAAGCAGCCTGCGTAGCCGTGTGAGCATGTGCTACCGTATTGGCCAGATTTTCACCAAGTGGAGGCAACTCTGGACGGGGCCCTCTGCGTGGAGCCAACTCATTAGCCTCATCCCTGATGAGGCCGATATCAACAGTGCCCAGCGGAGCCTTGAGCTGATCAATGTGCCAGATGGGCACACCTGCGGACCTGGATAAAGAAAATATCTCGCACGGAAAAGGGTAAGTAGTTGTGACCTTGAAAGCCCTCTCGTGGATGGCCGCCTGTAGAAGCCAAGCAAAGTCCACCTCAAACCCAGCTATCATTGCCGCCATCAGAACTGCACGATCCCATGTGACTATATTATCAGTGGCCGTGGGGGAAAGGCAGTGGCGGACAATCAACCATAAGAACTTAGCCGTGAATGTCAAGTTAGCCTTCTTGATGGCTCCCTTCGGCTCCATTACCAAGTCGGCACCCACTCCATCAACAGACTAGTGCAGGGCCATCCATCTATTGGTGGTCTCTCTCAGCGATGGCTCTTGCAAGAATTGGCCATCTTTTACAATTTGCCACCGGTAGTCGAACTCGTCAGTTAGAGGGGTCCTGTTGGCATCGACATCCTCGCCGTATAGATACCGACGGATGGCGGGCAGGGAGATATCGACCTGAATGCCACGTAGTCGGACATGCTCAAGTGGGGCCTGTTTGGCGGGGGCAGCCCTCCTATCTATCTGTGATATGAGAGTAGCTACATAAGAGGCGTAGAACTCTTGAACCAACTCCTCACTATAACGGCCTAAAGAACGAGCTGTCCACTCCAGACGGTGTCTGGTGAAGAGATTTTGGATCTCTGGCATGGTGGGGAGACTTCCCGTAAGGACCCGCCTCTCCAGTGTAAGGGTCCGTGTCATGACGACTTTATCATTTAGAAACTTGACGTCGAAATACACTTGATATTGCCCGTCGACACACCATCGGTTGGGCTGGTCGGCAATCGGGGTAAGAGCACCAGTTGGTGAGCCTGGAGTGGAATCAGGACTGTCATCCTCATCAGACGAGGCAGACGTGTAGATGTGGTGGGGGCAGGGACTTCGGAGGACCCTGAGGCTTCCTCCGACCACGAAACTTCTAAGGATCCAGACGCTCCTTCTTCATGCGTAGCTGACCCAGAAGGTGTGCCGGTCAGCGTGCGCTCCTCATCAGACTGGGAGGAAGTGACTACGCCGGACACCACCTTCGTAGCTTTAGTAGCACGTGCAGCTCGTGATGGAGTGGCAGTGCCTGCGGGCACATACTCGGGGTCATGCTCATCATCAGAGCCTATAACCAGTCGGGTAGTCGGGGCGACAGACTTTGAACGCCCACGTGCGTAAACTCGATCTTGTTTTGGTGCCATTAGAGATAGTACCTGTAAAGAATCAATATTAGTACGAGAAGGAGCAAACAAGACGAGCAAAAACGACACAAAATAAATAAAAGAGCTAAGATGTAATGACTTTTCTTCAGTAACAGTGAAACACGAAGGACAAGGTGACGTCCGTCATGTCTTACTTCAACTATGTTGATGTGGATACCCCTGAAGGAAAGTCTTTGACAAGTATGACGGCTAAGCAGGACGGACCATCGTGACAACGACGGTCCGTCGCCGATGTCCGTCGTGGGGTACTTAGAAAAAACATATGGAGACCCTTAGGAGAGGGGTCTCTGACCGTCACGACGGTTGTGCAGGACGGACCGTCGAGGGTATGACGGTCCGCCATAGATGTCTGTCAGAGGACACTTAGAAAAAGTATGGAGACCCTCAGGAGATGGGTCTCTGACCGTCATGACGGTTGTGCAGGACGGACCGTCGAGGGTATGACGGTCCGTCGTAGATGACTGTCAGAGGACACTTAGAAAAAGTATGGAGAGCCTCAAGAGATGGGTCTCTGACCGTCATAACGGTTGTGCAGCACGGATCATCGAGGGTATGACAGTCCGTCTTAGATGTCCGTCAGAGGACACTTAGAAAAAGTTGGAGACCTTAGGAAAAGGGTCTCTGACAACCAGAACAGTTGTGCAGGACGGACCGTCGTGGGGACGACGGTCCGTGGCATGTATTCGTTGGTGGACACTTAGAGAAAAGGGGATGCCACAATCATCCCCTATGACTCAAATGGAATTCTTAGTGTTAACCTACATGTTTTAACCCAAATACCTAGCAAACTAGCAATGTTAAAGCACCTATTTCTAGAGTTTTAACAATGCAATTTGAGGATTCTCAACCTAGGTCAAACAAAATTGGATCAAAGAATGAAGCCCCACCAAAAAGAAATAGGCTAATACGAATAAAAAAACAAAAATGCTATGTAAATTGGTAGAGATCAGAGACATATACCTGAGAAGAGGAGAAAAACAAGCAAGGGAGGTACTTGGTGATCAAGAATAGAACCACAGCAGCCGACTCCGACCAGTAGAAAGGAGATATCCGGAATTGGGGAGTTTGGGGAAGCGATCAGTTGATAGAGAAGAGAGTAGGAAGTTGGAAGTTGAAAAGGGAGGGAAATGGGAGAAAGAGGGAATGAAATGGGTGAAATGAAGGGATGGGGTTTTTAAAGGTTGCCAATTTTTTAAATTACCCTCAACCGGTCGGGTCGGGTACGCTCATTAATGACGCAACGAGTCCCTGACGATGGTACGTCGTAGATGCGATGGTCCATCGTTGGTTCCATCACGTTTTCCCTAGTTTTGAAAATAAATGAAAGACGTACCTGGCATGACAGGTTCATGTGACGGTCCATCACGTGCGTGACGGTCCGTCAATCTGTCCGTCAGTGACTGTTGAAGTGTGATTTTCTGCAGAATTTCCTGGTGATGTGCCTGCAAATTTAAAACCCATTATTAGAAAATGCTACCATTACTAGAAAGAAAACTATAAGTATTCGGTTGCCTCCCAACAAGCGTCTGATTTAACGTCGCGGCACGACTGAAGACACTTGATTACTCAGACTTCATCAATATGGTATGCCTTGATTACTTCATTTGCTGATTCAGTATGCCCGAAATAGATTTTTATGCGTTGTCCATTCACCTTGAACCGCACACCCTCCTTAGTTTCCAACTCAACTGCTCCATGAGGGAATAGTTGGGTAACCAAGTAAGGGCCAGTCCATTTGGAGTTGAGCTTGCCCGGAAACAAGCGCAACCTAGAATTGAATAAAAGCACCAAATCCCCAACCATAAACTCTCGTTTTTCAATTTTTAGGTCATGGTACTTCTTCATCTTTTCTTTGTAGAGGGATGATCTTTCATAAGCTTTCAGGCGAAATTTATCGAGTTCATTAAACCCAGTTAACCGTTGTTCTGCAGCTTCGTTCCAATCCATTTTCAACTTCTTCATAGCCCACATGGCTTTATGCTCTAATTCAACCGGGAGATGACACGCTTTCCCATATACAAGTTGGTATGGGGACATACCTATGAGAGTCTTATATGCTGTCCGGTAGGCCCAAAGAGTATCATCAAGCCTCCTTGACCAATCCGTTCTACTAGAGTTCACTGTTTTTGACAATATCTGTTTGATCTCCCTATTTGACACTTCAACTTGCCCACTAGTTTGAGGATGGTAAGGAGTGGACACATTATGGCGAACCCCATATTTCTCCAATAATCCCTTGAACAATCTGTTGCAAAAGTGGGAGCCCCCATCACTGATAATTGCCCTTGGGGTGCCAAAACGAGAGAATATATTCTTTTTTAAGAACACAGTGACACTCTTCCCTTCATTGTTTGCGAGCGCGATAGCTTCCACCCATTTAGATACATAATCAACCGCTACTAAAATATACTTCATTCCATGAGAACTCACAAAAAGACCCATAAAGGCAATACCCCAAACATCAAATAACTCAATCACAAGAATGAGGTTTAGAGGGAGATCTTGCTTTCTTGAAATGCCGCCATCTCTTTGGCATCTATCACATGCTTTAGCAAACTCATGATCATCTTGATGAAGAGTTTGCCAATAGTAACCACATTGTAATATCTTATGAGCGGTTCAGATACCACTATGAT
The DNA here is from genome assembly GCF_001406875.1 of Solanum pennellii. NCBI lineage: Eukaryota > Viridiplantae > Streptophyta > Magnoliopsida > Solanales > Solanaceae > Solanum > Solanum pennellii. Next base: position 32,966,919 of record NC_028642.1, on the reverse strand, counting down.
GTACACCAACGGGTGAGGAATGGCATGCCTCTAAAACACTCAACATCTCACATTCTGGCACACAACACCGAATAAGCCCGTCGGCACAACTCCTATATAAATATGGTTCATCCCAAAAGAAATTCTTCACATCGTACATGAACTTTTTTCTTTGATGAAAGGACAAGTCCGATGGAATAATATCACTAGCCAGATAGTTCGCGAAATCTGCGAACCATGGACTCAAGTCTTGTGAGGCAGCCAATACATGCTCATCAGGGAAAGTATCATCAATATCAGTCTTATCCCCTAACTCTCTCATAGCTTCATCTTCTAGTTGGGACAAGTGATCGGCAACTTGATTTTCGGTCCGTTTTCTATCCCTCACTTGAAAGTCAAATTCTTGTAACAGTAATACCCAACGAATCAACCTCGGTTTCGCATCCTTCTTTGCCATCAAATATCTCAATGCTGAATGGTCAGTATGCACTATAACTCTAGTACCTAGCAAATAGGAGCAAATTTTTTCAAAAGCAAAGATTACTGCAAGGAGTTCTTGCTCAGTCACTGTGTAGTTCTTCTGAGCTTCATTTAGGGCTTTACTAGCATAGTAAATGGGGTGAAGGATTTTGTTCTTTCTTTGTCCCAATACTACACCAAGAGCAACCCCACTAGCATCCACATCACCTCAAATGGACTGTTCCAATCCAGAGAAATAATGATAGGTGCAGACACCAATTTTTCTTTTAGCTGACCGGATGCTTTAAGACAGGATTCAGCATAATAAAATTTACAATCTTTCTCCAGCAGTTTCCACAACGAATGTGCAATTTTTGAAAAATCATTGATGAATCTCCGATAAAAACCTGCATGCCCAAGAAAGCTTCTCACACCTTTTACAGAGATAGGTGGGGGAAGTCTCTCTATTACCTAGACTTTAGCTCGTCAACCTCTATGCCCTTTTCTAAAAGCGATGACCCAAAACAATACCTTCTTTCACCATGAAGTGGCATTTTTCCCAATTTAGTACTAAATTGCAGTCTTCACATCTCTTAAGGACCTCAGATAAATTGTTCAAACACCGCTCGAATGATTCACCAACCACAGAAAAATCATCCATAAAAACTTCTATAGTATCTTCCACCATGTCGGAGAATATCGACATCATACATCTCTGAAATGTGGCGGGTGCATTGCACAACTCAAACGACATTCTCTTGAACACAAAGGTCCCATATGGACAAGTAAAGGTGGTTTTCTTTTGATCTTCTGGTGTAATAGAAATCTGATTATACCCCGAATATCCATCAAGAAAATAGTACCACCCTTTTCCGGCAAGTCTATCCAACATCTGATCCATGAAGGGCATAGGAAAATGGTCCTTTTCAGTGCATGCATTTAATTTACGGTAATCCATGGACACCCTCCATCCAATAACCGGTCTCATTGGAACAATTTCATTTTTTCTCATTGGGGACCACAATCATTCCCCCTTTCTTAGGTACACACTGAACAGGGCAATATCCAACTACTATCGGCAATCGGATAGATTAATCCGGCATCCAAACCACTTAATGATTTCCGTCTTCACGACATCTTGCATAGGTGGATTTAAGCGTCTCTGGTGCTCAATACTTGGCTTATGATCGTGCATGAGTTGGATTTTATGAGAACAAATACCAGAAGGGATCCCAATAATGTCCGCAATAGTCCACCCAATAGATCTTTTGAACCTTTTTAGCACTTTCACCAATCACTCAACTTGTTGTTCATTCAGGTCTGATGCAATGATTACCGGAAAAGTGTCACCTTTTCCTAAGAATTCATACCTGAGATGAGGCAGGAGAGCTTTTAGTTTTAACTTTGGAGCCTCCTCTATAGATGGTTTCGCGGGTGGAGGAGACTCACGATTCTTTATGTCGAACTTATATTTCTTCGGTTTAAACCAAACATCACCTCAATCAAGAGCCGCAATTAATGACTCATACTCTTCAATGCAATCGTTATCAAACTTCATTATCACTGTCGCTAATGCTTCTACACCTAGACGTTCTTCTATCTGTGTCTCAGATGACTCACCAACTTTGTAGGATATAGCATATACCAATTGAAGCTCATCACTCTGCCTCATGTACCTACAAATGTTGAAGGTCACTTCCTCATTGTTCAACCGAAATTTCATCTGCCCCTTTTTCATATAAACTAAGGCTCTTCCCGTAGCAAGGAATGGCCTCCCAAGAATAATGGGCACTTCAAAATTGACTTCACAATCAAGAATAACATAATCTACCAGAAATATGAACGACTCCACTTTTACAAGCACATCGTGCAGTATCCTTATAGGACTTTTTACTGTTCGATCGGCCATCAGTAGCCGCATCGCAGTGGGCTTTGGATCACCCAAACCCAACTTCTTGTAAATCGAGAGGGGCATGAGATTTATGCTTGCCCCCAGATCACATAATGCTTTTGCAAAATGTAATAACTCGATTGTACAAGGAATAGTGAACGCACCTGGATCTTCTTTCTTTTGCACCAGAGATCTTATAGCAATAGCACTAAAATGCTGCATTCTATCATCATCCTCAAAAGTGACCGATCTTTTCTTTGTAACCAGATCTTTCATAAACTTGGCATAACCGGGCATTTTTTCTAAAGCTTCTACCAAAGGGACATTGATAGAAAGTTGCTTCAACATTGTTATAAAACGCCGATATTTACCATCCTCGGTCTTTTTCACTAATCTTTGAGGAAATGGGGGTGGTGGTCTAGACATGGGAGTTACCTTTTTAGGCACTTCAACATCTTTTCCAGTGTTATCTTCTACTTCACCATTAACCTCTACCACTTTATCATTATCTTTTGTCACCTTTTTCTCATTAGATGGCATAGGTGGGTCAATGATTTGCTTACCACCGCGAGTAGTGATTGCCATACAATGTCCATCATTTTTCGGATTTTGGACAGTGTTGCTAGGAAGAGTGCCCAGTTTCCGTGTGTTCACAGTCGCAGATAATTGGGCCATTTGTAGTTCAAGCTGCTTAATCGATATGGCATGTGTATTGACTTTCTGCCCAATAACCGCTAAATCGCTCCTCAACTCTTTAGTGTGCTCATCACTAGCATCAAACCTCCTCATCATTTTGTGCAACATATCCTCAACTCGCGCCATACTACCTCCACCATCCCTAGGAGTAACTTCGCGATTTTGAGGAGGAACATAGGGCCCATTCCTATCATTTCTATTAACATAGTTACCCCTGTTGAAGTTATTGTCGCGGTTGTAATTTCCTTCTCGAACATAATGACCCTCACGGTTATAGTTACCATAGATCCGACCTTGGTTCCCTTGACCTTGGCGCCAATTCTCCTGATTAGAGCCTTGGGCACTCGGTCGAAAACCCCCCGTCTTCTCATTTACCGCATAGGAATCCTCCTCATAATAACATTCATCATTTGGTGGTGGTGGTTTAGACAAGTAGTTAACTGCATTTATCTTTTCTGCACCCCCAATGACATGTTTTAATACCAACCCAAGCTCAGTTCTCATCTGAGCCATCTCTTCACGAATCTCATCTGTGGCTGGGTTGTGAGTGGATTGCACAGCGAAGGTATTCCTCCCAGTATCTGACTTCCTAGTACTCCAAGCTTTATTGTTCCAGGAGATTTTCACTAACTTTTTGGCAATCTCAACATAAGGACACTCCCCATAAGAAACACCCGCTATGGTATCCAACACCGCTTTATTATTATCATCCTGCCTCCGATAGAAGTATTTCTTCAGTGACTCATCATCTATGCGGTGATTGGGGACGCTTCTCAAAAATGAGGTGAATCTATCCCAAGAACTACTAACTGACTCTCCTGGTAGTGCCACAAAGTTTTTCACTCTGTCTTTGTGGTTTAGTTTCTTGGAGACCGTGTAGTAGCGTGCTAAGAAAATGTCCCTTAGTTGGTTCCAAGTGAAAATTGAGTTATAACGGAGCTTAATGAACCAAATAGCAGCCTCTCCCGTCAGTGAGAGAAGAAAGACTCTTAGCCCTATTACATCCAAATCAAAATCAGGCCTCCCTACACAACTTTTACACACTGCCCTTACCTTAGCTATATGGGCATGTGGATCCTCAGAAGGTATCCCTGAAAACAAACCTCTGGCAGTGAGCATTTGCATCAGACTACTAGTTACCACAAAGGTGTGGCCTAGTGGTAGAGGGGGCAAGTCAAGTGGCCCATCAGAGTTTGCTATAATATCATAGCCTCTGTAGTATTTTTGAGGGCATGGAGCGGGATTCTGTCCCCTTTGTTGATTTTCCCCCGGATCATCGGGTAATAACTGACCATGAACATCAACCTGAGCTGGAATGTTCTGGTTTAGATCATCATCATTAATCCCAAGTTTCGATTCATATTGCGTAGTATACGCTCTAATTCGTGATCATAGGGAAACAACGTTCTCTTCCTCTCTGTGTATTTGGCATACAAGCAAGATAGTTCTGCAAGAATCAAAAACAATAAAAAAATTAAGAAAATATTGACTAAACTTTAGTAATAAGTTTAAGTTAATCTAAAAGCTACTTTCCCCGGCAACGGCGCCAAAATTTGATTCGCTCAAACTTACTTCTCAAATAAGAAGTAAAGCGGTCGTATCAAGTAAAGAACCCAACTAATGAGGTTGAGATCGTTCCCACGAGGAAAATAGTTCAGACTTAACTTTAATCTATTATTACTATTATTTAGTCAATTATTTCCTTAGAAAACAAAGACAATAAAAGGGGGATTTTTATTTCTAAATGAATGAAACTAACTAACTAAATTAAAGTAAGCAACTAACAGATTCAAATATTGGAGTTTATTCAATTAATAAAAGTAACTACGATTTAAGTGTTCCCCACAGGTTCTAACTTGATAATTCTAACTATAACAATTCTGTCCTAGTATCTTGCATGCAAAGTGATAAGTTATGTATTTCTAAATCCTTGGTCCGGCATCTAGAAAATTTCACCCCGCACCTTGGTCCGGCTACGTGTGTTGTTATATCCATACTTTTAAGGAAAGTATTTTTAACTTGCCGCAAAACTTTTTTTTTAAATAAATTTTTATTTACATTATATTCAGTACACAAATAGAAAAAAAATCCTAAAAATATATGCACAGATCTAACACAAATGAAGAAAAATGTTCAGAAAAAATTAGGAGCGGATGATTAGATTAGGTGAGGTTAAAAAATTAAAAAATAATATCATTTTTTGTTTTTTTTTCTTTTTTATTTGGG